>NC_049901.1:1453885-2053885 GCF_001411555.2 Juglans regia | reverse complement strand
TTACATTACATGCTAAAGTAGATGCATGCATGAAATTTGCTTAGCTATGATGGAAAAAGGCTCATGTTAAAGAAACAAGGGATCGAAGCTAACTTTTGTACCACGTGCATCAATTACTTGACCAGGCCATGCAAGTATTAATTCCTAGTCTATTGCAAATATATTGTGGGGTTTGATTAACATAGCAATTGGCAACATGATGTATATATATATGAGCGGGCATGCAAGATCATGTCATCTTAACTGATCTTTGTCATGCGTCATGCATGTATATGCAAGTACGTACGACGTACGTACACATTCTAGCACTCTTTTTTTTTTGTTATTGAAGTGCATTCTCCAAACTTAAAAGCTAAAGAGGCTGCCTAGCTAATTATATGTGACCGGAAACCGATTCTATAGAATTAAAGAACCCTTGTTAATTCTCTAATTTTGTTTTCAGTACTGCCGCTCTAAGGATCCAACAAACAGTACATGCATGCAACTAGAAGGCTGCTAGTCTTAATTATTAGAGAAATTCACTTTACAGAGCGCAGCATGATCGTTAATTTGTCGCTTTATATAATAAATATATCTTTGTAAATTTAGTTAGCTGGATATATATTTTTTAAGTGTGCAGAGTTTATCAAAATCAGCCAGCTCGAGGCCTTATACTTAATTAACACGAAGATATATGTACGTGCATGCATGCATCAGTACTAAGCAATTAATTTGTTCTTTAGTACTTTGCATTAAGGAGATCACACCAGACGAGGAGCAAGAACAAAAAGCGACAAATTATGTCCAATTTTCCGTTTGATTGATCAATACATTCCGGCCTCCTGGTCTGCTCATTAATCCAAAGAGCAAGAACAAAAAGGGAAAAGCAAATTAATTAAAGGACTTGGGTTCGTGTCTAGATAACAGAACGATCGAGCTAGCTAGCTAGGGAAGATATATCGATCTTTAGTGAATATATGGAACATACGTACGTACGTACACTATGCATGTACTCAAGTCACATTAATATATATGCAATCTAATTTCAATATCTCTTGATCTGGCGGTGTACGCGGTGTCAGCGCGCATTCATCAGCCCATGATATTGACGATCAACATGATCATAACGCTTGTTATGCTACCAATATCCTCATCGCCATTCAATTACGGGGATTTGGGGCTTGGAATATTGAAATTGGTCATAAAGGAGTATTAAAGTGATTCGCGCGCGCGCAGTACCATAGGCCTGGCTTCACCTTAGGTCAGGCTGGGTAGGACTTCATAGCTGCAGCCTCGGTATCATCAGGATTCGGGACAACGACAGTATGTACTGGCCGAGAATGTACGTACGTATATACTCAAATACATAGCATTTTTTTGTACATATTATGATATATATATATATATATATCACCCTAATACTTAAAAGCGTGTATAAAACATGAACAGTAGTGAATAGTAGCAGCCTTTTTCTCAGTTGCTTTTTCTCAGTTCCGATTTTAATCTTGTTTTTCTTCTTCGTTCGGTTCCGATTTCCAGCTCCGATTTCCACACTCAAAATATCTGATCGTTACATACAGATAAACGTAAAATAAATATCTAATCTTTACATATAAGAGATGAGATATCTGATCTACACACTTTCATCTCAAATTTACAGAACACTTCAAATTTACAGAACAATTCTCGCATATTTTTTTCTTCTTTCTCCGTGTGGGTTTCGGTGAGGGACACGGAGGCTGCGCGTGGGGGATTCCGAAGGTGGGTGCCATGGTCGGCGCCTTGAAGGGGACTCGTCGGTGGTGGTCGTGAGGTTCGGTGGCCACGTACGGCGGCGTAATGTGAAACAAATGGGTGAAACCCATTTCCGTTCGGTCTCCGTGGGGAAGACGGAGGGCTGCGCGTGGCCCACTTCGAAGGCGGCTGGGATGGTCGCCGCCTTGAGGGAGACTCCTCCGTCGTGGTCGTGACCGTCGGTGTCGACGTACGGCGGCGGAAACTCAAAAAAATCAAAGAGACCCATTTCGGTTCTCCTTCCACAGAGGAGACCATGGCTGCGCGTGGGGAAGATTGAAACTGTCAGGGATGCTCGCCGGCGTGAGGAGAACACGCCGACGTTGGCCGTGACGATAGCCGGGACTCGGCGGCGTCGGGCAGCGCTGGAGGAGAACCACCGTGCTGCGGAATCGCCTACGAGAGAGAGAGAGTTTAAGAAAAAATAATTGTGTTAAATACATTTATTAAGTATTTATATGTCCTACAATTTAATGTTCAATAATAATATTTTTTTTTTCTTTCCTTTACAAATATACTTTTGTTTTTACTGTAATATTATATTGTTGAATTTTCTACATAGGTTGAACTCCGTGAAGTTGAAAGTGCAAACAAGATATCCCAACAACAAGCTGCTCATAAAAGTATCAAAAGTATGGATTCTTTAACTTCTTAATTTCATACTGTAAATTAATAACTGAAATAATTTATTTTGCTTCATTGATTTTAGAATTTTTTAAGTCAATTATTTAATGTCATTTATTCAATATTTATTCTGCATGAACTTTGAACTGTTTCAAATTATAATTTCGAATTAGTTTAAAAATTATTTGAAGGTTTTTACATTATATATTATTTATATGACATAATTTAATTTAAAAATAAATTTTTAAAATTTAAATCTTATGTATTCAAGAAAATATAACTAGCAGCAAAAATAATATTAAAAATTGTAACACAGTCAATTACATTAATAAAATGTACAAATAAAACATAAAAGTGGCTACATATAGAATTTTTATATAGGAAAACTTTATCAACAAATCTATTTCTATATGTAAATACTTATATCAATATTTATAGTTTTACTTATATAATTATACAGAATCAATTATTGAAATATTAAAAATTTTAAAAATTGAAATTTAAATTAAAGATTTTGATAAAATAAAGTACGTACTTATTAAAAATAATATTGTATATAAACTTATACTCTAAAAGATGCTTGAAAAATAAAATAAAATAATAATTTTGTAAATATTCAATGATAAATTATCTCGGCTATATACAACAATAATCAACAGTACCACAATAATAAATGAATTTTACTACACAACTTCTATCAAATTTTACATTTTATATTTTTTTGAATTTTTTAAATTTTTAATATTTTTTTTAAAATTTTTTTGTGAGTTTATTCTTTTTTACATTATATATTATTTATATGACATAATTTAATTTAAAAAATAAATTTTTAAAATTTAAATCTTATGTGTTCAAGATAATATAACTAACAGCAAAAATTATATTAAAAATTGTAACACAGTCAATTACATTAATAAAATGTACAAATAAAACATAAAAGTGGCTACATATAGAATTTTTATATAGGAAAACTTTATCAACAAATCTATTTCTATATTTAAATACTTATATCAATATTTATAGTTTTACCTATATAATTATATAGAATCAATTATTGAAATTTTAAAAATTTCAAAAATTGAAATTTAAATTAAAGATTTTGATAAAATAGAGTACGTACTTATTAAAAATAATATTGTATATAAACTTATACTCTAAAAGATGCTTGAAAAATAAAATAAAATAATAATTTTGTGAATATTCAATGATAAATTATCTCGGCTATATACAACAATAATAAACAGTACCACAATAATAAATGAATTTTACTACACAACTTCTATCACATTTTACATTTTATATTTTTTTGAATTTCTTAAATTTTTAATATTTTTTTTAAAATTTTTTTGTGAGTTTATTCTTTTTAAATTATTTCAAATTTTCTATTTATTATACATATAATAAATATTTGATAAAAAAATAATAAAAATTAAAAATAATATGGAGTGTAGAGTGTTAGAAGGCAGTGAAGATTTTTTTATAATAAATACTACTAACCAGTATAAATAGTAATTAACAGTGCTATAGTATGTGATACAATAATAAACAGTACTGAACATTACTCGTGAACAATAATAAACAATTACAGTAATAAACAGTTCTAAACAGTAAAATAAATGAAAGAATTTTATTAAATATTTTAAAAAATTAAAATCATGTAAATAATTAGAGTTTTTAATATAATTTAAATCTCATAATATTTTTAATTAACTAAAATCATTTCAGTAGCAAAAGAAACAATTATGTAATATTTAGTCGTTTTAGACTCTACTTTCAGTAACCAAAAAAATAATTATGTAATATTCACTTTCCTGACTTGCTTAAACATATAGTCTGTCTAAATCTATTATCAGAGACTTTAAACAATTATAGTTTACTTAAACAATTAATTATATTATCTTCATAGACCTTATCATTAAATTCTCTTATTCTATACTAGATGTTTATATTTTAGAATAACCTAATACAGGGTAAACGTGCATCGCACGTACATACACTGCTAGTATATATATATATATATAGCCAGATCTGATCTAGCACAATGATCATCATCTAATTTTAATCTAAGGGATTGCAATTTGCAAAAGTTTAAAAAAGCTTTTTCTTTAGCCATCCTAGCTAGCTAGCTAGTTGTACTACGTACGATATTAAATTACAACATTAAAGAGTAATAAATTAAATAACTTTGGGAATGTTGAAGTTGCGACTTAATTGCAAGCCACGTGAATATCTGATTACAGACCAGCTTCTTTTAACGAATATAATGGAGGTAGCAATCGTCTTTCCCATTTTGTCTTGCACTTTGCTTAGGCTGTCGAATTTTGTGCCTCTCCATTCTTGTTACTCTTTCTCTTTCTCCGAGTGAAAGGGACAGACATTGATCAATGGCCTGACAACTCCCATGCACCTCAAATATTATTAGCTGGATTTTCTTCATACTTTAATTATTATTCTAAGGCTTTTAATTAGGAACTAATATTTAAGCGCAAATTAATGATATATAAATATTGGATAGGCTAACCATCAGATAGTGCATGAGATAACATGTACTTTATCCAGCTTCCTTTGCAGATAACTGTTCATGACTCGCGCTATGTTCATGTATCCGCGCTATTATTCAACGGCGACTTCGAATCTGACAGAAAAAATAACTTATTGCATCGTTTTTTTTTTTTAACAAATGTAAAAACGCTAAGAAATGTCTCTTTTGTTGTAGTTTGGTAAGGTAATTTACATATGTTGCATTATTTTTTAGATTAAAAATTAAGAATGCTACATATAATATAATAAATATCATGTACGTACGTAGCAAAGTCATGGGCTGCTTTATATATATAGAAGATCCATCAATAACTTAGATTCTGATCACAACGTAGATCGATAAAGAGACCAACCGACCAATTAGCATGTTTGATTTGTCTCAAATCGCTCGGCAATAGTTTAACAACGCAAATTATAAGCCAAAAAGATATTGATTCAATGGATATATACATTCTTGCTATATATATATATATATATATATATTATAGTCAAGTAATGTTAAATACAGTCATAAATTATACAAGTGTCACGCATGCATTTTTTTGAGTGTAAAGTCTACTATTAAAAAATTAATTTTTTTTATCATGTATGTCTCATATTTATTTATATTTTTAAAAAATTACATATTATATAAATGCAAATATTATTTTTTGAGTCACCCTTTTTTGTTTGCGTGTAAGTTAACCAGTGCTTGGCTCCTGCACTTTTTCTTAGTTGTGGTTTCCCCGTCATTGTGATGCTAACAACTAATTAACTAATTAATTATTACAACGTCGACACGCACTTTTTTGACATCCTCGTGAAGACCGGGCCGTTCATATTTTTCTACAACAATCCAAGTTAGTTTCAGGTGTTTGTAGTTTTGCTGGAAATGGTGTAAATTCCCATATCAAGACGATGTTGTTAACGTACGCGTTAACTTCTATAAACAGAGAGCAGTACTGGTCTCAGGGTGGTCCTGAAGCAGCGATTCTCATTAGGACCCAGTTTAGTAATTCGCACTGTAAGCTAGTGCTGGCTTGATCGTTGTGGAGATCAAATATGTTTGGCTAAGAACTAGATCATCAGATCCATCTGATCTCATGCTTACACGATACTTAATTGCAATCATGTTTTGGGAGTCAGCTAGCCCAAGAGCAAGCTTTGTAAATCTGTAACAGAAAATTAAGTTTCTGATCAAGCCCCTGATTAATTAATTAATAGGGAGCCAAACTAATTACCAACCCATATTCACATTGGCTTTATATATAACCAGCCATTAATTCACTAATCTGACCCACAAATATATATAAGGTGAAATTTATGTGTACGTGATCTCTGTGTTTCTTCATAAAATGACCAGCATTAATATGAAGATCCACATCTATTTAATTAAGATAACTGCTACATACACAAAGAGATTATACAAAAGTAAACCCACAAATTGATGTGGTTTCATAGGATTCGTTAAATCTATTTTACAATAAAAATAACTTTACAATCTGACGTACTACATCAAATTACATTAGTTTGTAAATTTACCTTTGCGCAATCCCTTTATGTCAAAAGTATTTCCCAGTAGTAGCGATACAGAGTCAAATATTCTCTTCGGTTTCAGACAAAACATGCATGCATGGCTCATAGATTAGGACGTGCACAAGAGCGGGGAACTCATTTGATGGCTTATTTGACACCACTTTGTGTCTTGTTGTTTTACGAATTAATTAATTAACACAAGGAAAATTCATGTTTCCCTTCGAACCTAATAAAATGTTTGCATCCTTTAACGTTGTCACCTCATGAATACCGAAGGATCATTCATGTCTCTGTTGAATAGGCCAATCAATCTGATCTGATCCTCAAATGTTGGGTAGTTTTGATATATGAAATGAGTGAAGGATTTTATATATCATGTGTCCGACATGGCTTAATTTTAGAGTGGAATTTATCATGCATGTTATTGCTTCTGAATCATCATGAGTACTACAAATTCCTTTGTGAGGCGTAGGGCCGGGGTAGAAAAAACGGAGAGAGAGAGAGAGAGAGAGAGACTGAACAGCTGAGGTTATGATGAAATCGATCGACAATATGCTAATTCACAACTAACATACCACGTTTTATGCAAACAACAGGATGTCCATGTCCAACGTGGCGTCCCACAAAGATTAATGCCCTTTTCCTTTCCAAAAGACATGCGCTGCTTGTCTGCCGTTCATACAACATTCAGAGTCCATGTCCAACGTCGACTCGAGGTCTTTCTCAGAAATGACATGCGATTCTGAGAAAATTATAACAAAATTATAATTATATAAGTCTTCTCAACAAAATTATAATCAGGAGCATTGTATTGTATGGTACAGAATTTTAGTAAGTCTAGGATGGAAACTGGCTGGAAGCTGGAACAAGTCATGTATAAAGTCATTCCAATTCCCAGAACGTGCAAGAACTATAGAATGCACTTCATGAGGCACATTGCCCACTTAAGAGAACCTGAAAAGTGAAATCCAACAACAATAAAATTAATGGCCAGCTCATACGAACTAATATCTTGATAAGCAGTGCTGCTGCTGGAAACAAATCCACGCGCGAGATCAATAGCAAGGACATGCAGAGAATCTAGCATTCAAGAAAGAAAGCATGATGATAGAAAGAAAGCATGATGATATTATAAATTGCCTCAGAAATCACAGAAACAACATTAATCTAGCATATATAGCCCATGCAACATCAATTCAACTACCGGGATCGAATGGCTTACCTAGCTCTCAAGCACTAATCACTGGTTACTCAGCCTTAAATTTCAATATTGTTGATTTTTACACAATCTGTGCATGGGAGGAGCCAGTACTTCCGTGGCTTAAATTTATGCAGTATCGAGCTAGATAGAGATCTCGATAGAAGGATTCAGTCCTATTTACATTCAACGACAGCATTCTTATTTATTAGTCAGTCAATTAATTGCACAAGCTGTAACATTGCAGATCTGAATTAATAATAATGCAGACTTCTAATAATACGGGTCGAGGCTGTTTACATCTTGATCGAGTGTTCATGTAAGTGATATTGCTAGCAATCATTTAAAAGGCCTTCCAACTAGATCACGTACGTGTGCTCAATTCTCCAAAAAGATGTATGCTATTGAATTAATAACCTTATACGTACGGGGTAAATTATACATGAGTTGCCTTTCCTGCAGAATCATCCAAATAAATGAAAACAAAAGGACGAACCATATTGCTCTTAATTGTAGTCCAAACTTCCAAAATGAAAAAAAGGCAAACTGTCCATATCAACCCACTCATTAAACCAACACAAGAAATTTAACCTACAAAATTATATGCTTTTCATTTTATACTAACTTCCCCATCAAAATTCTTTACTGTGATACTACACCTCAGAATTAACTACTACCATCATTTAATCATAGACTATCATGTTTCTTGCCACCACTTTGGTCCACATTCTATTTGGCCTTGCTTTTGTTTCAAGTTGAAGCACATCATCCAATTTCTTCAAAACTCCAGCCAAACTATCTTAGACAACTTCCGATCATCTTGTGCTCAAATATGTTACCTCCAGATCATATGACAAATGCACTAATTTCATATCCTCGCTAATCTCCAATGGCAACTCATCCACCTAAAATCTCTTTTCAACTATGGTCAGTACACAAAAGACTGTTTCTATCTGTAACATCAAGCAAGTTGGAAAATTTCCCCAACCTTGATGGTTTAACACAATCACACACAGAGGTGCCTATTTACGTCATCCACCATACCCCGATTCTGCAGTAAGAACCTCTTTAATCTCCCATTTCCTTAAACAAACACTATGAGATAGCAAAAAAAAAAGATTTTGACTTTTCTGTGCCATTAGGTGTTGATATGATAGGTTTCAGATGACTGCCAAGGGAAAAGCAATAACAATTTCCTTGTGCCATTCCTTCAGTTTTACTCTGTCCAGTAGATGCTTTCATAGACAGTCAGACTTATGCATGCTTCAAAAGGCAATGTTCATAGACATGATTGAAAGAATCATCCAGCTTTCCGAAAAGCAAGATCAATATAAACTCAAGGCCGTCCAAGATAATTATCAAAACCTTAGCGATCTTAAATACACTCATTAACAGACGGAATATACTGTTTCCTTCTCACGTGCAAGTTGACAATTAAATTTCTCGCAAATCGTCACTATGCAAATTACTCCAAAAACGTGCCTACCTTAGAATAACTGAAAATTTCATTTTTTATCTTGAAGTGGATTATATGTTGAAGAAAGGGATATGATCATGACCTACTTTGGGAAGGACAATTGGAAGGGATTCGTATTTCTCTAATATTTTGAAAACTGATTTTTCCCTGCTTGTCTATGGTACATGGTTTATTCTCTTACAAGCACAATAGAGATGGTGCTTTTTTTCCTAACATTGTAGGCTAATTGGTAGAAGTGGAAAATGCTCTAGCGGAAGCTGCCAGCAGGAAATGTTGAGAGAGAGAGAGAGAGAGAGAGTTTGTGAACACATTAACTCGCTGGGGAGGAGCGAGGAGAACCATAAAGGCAAAGCCATAAGATAGTCTAAGTGTGAGACATACTCATTTTTTGGGAAACAAACAATCCCTTGAATTAGATCACCTATAAGCACAATCAACTGGAAGATCTACGAGCCATAGTATAATAAAGATTCATAGCAGAAAAACTGTAACTATAAAATGACCTATACTAACAGAGCAGTGAAACTATATTATAGAAGCCATGAGGCGCACCTCATTTAATTACAGTCAATACACGAATGAGAATGGAACTCAATCCCGAATACCAAGTTCAACGTCAAGTTCATCATCATCTTCAAAAAGCTTTAGCAGACGGGCATGCTGCTCTTCTCTCTTCTTCTTTTTCCATATCTTGAATACAAGCACGGCAAAACCAACAAACACCACCAAACCAAGGCAAACAATGACTACCTTGAGTCCTACAGAGCCACTCGAAGCACCATGACTTGCAGCTTTATTTTCATTTTTGGTACTTGATGGGTCATTCGCCAATCCTTAGGATACAAACAAAACCAAAAACAAAGAAAACAACCTTGAGTTTCAATTTGATTTTTTTTCATGTAATTTTCGTTTCCAGAGTAGAACATCACCTGAACCAGGCCCAACTAATTGCAGAGAAGCAGAATAAAACAATGAAAGTGGCATTGTTATATGGATTCTATCCGAAATAGCAGTTATATATTTGGTTGCAATGATAGCAGAGAAGAAAAAACCAAAGAAGCTAAAATTTTGAATCTTTACCCATTATTTGGTTCAAACATTGGAAATACTTTTATTGCTTTTCAAAGCAGAATTCACCTGTACCTTTCCCAGAAAAGCAAAGGATATAAATTCAACAAGCTAATTGCATCGTTTTTTTTTTTTTAACGTATTTGTGCATAGAATTGAGAACATATAAAACTAAAAATCCGTATTTTGCTTAATTATTTCAGCATTATAACAAAATTTCCAAATCTAACCCAACTTTTCTATTGATGGCTAACAAGAGAACCAATGATATTTTCAACAATTCCATATACTAATTAAATTTAATCCCAAAAACTATGAAGAAAATTATGGAATTATGTTAAATCCAGCACTTTACTGGAAACTCACCATCTTATTTTCGATTATATTTAGTAATTCAACTGAAGCTACCAAGTACTCTTCGGCAAAGTTTGATCCGAGAGATCGCACTCGGAATACCCAAAAACACCGGGCCCTTGAGTTTCTTACTTTCTAATCCTTTTTCATTGTTCTAATTACAAAAAAAAAAAAATTAAAAAATCGGGTACATTGTTTTACCAGAAAAGACAGAAGAATATTATGTACAATTCGAGAATTTGGAAATTGACAAACAATGCAATAATAATCATACACATCCAAACAAGGACACCGATATGAATAGAGAGAGACCTGGAATGAAATGCAGATGGATCAAGCTCAAGAATAAGAGCAAAGGGAATTGCAGAGATCTAGGGATCGAGGTTCTACTCATGTCTTGTTCTTCTCTCCCGGCCTGTGTCTCAGACTCTCAGCCTCGCCTCCTTCCCCTGGAAAATTAAAATAAGATAGAAAAACAAATAGCGGGGAATTTACGCGTCCTCAGCTAATGACCATCTCCCACGTCAAACTATGCGATTTCCACGTCACCATGTTGGCTGACGGGTCAGCTTTTCCTTCTACAGTTGGCCGCCTCGTGGCTATTCGTTTAAGAGAAGTTTTACGTAATTTTATAAAATTATAGTAATATTAAGTACAAATTTTAAATAGATAACGTATATGTAAATTCTTTGTAAAAAAATAATTTTTATTAATAAAAAATAATTTTTAATATATTTTTTTTAATGTAGAATTCACTTTTTTTATAAGGATTTATATAAAGTTTATCTATTTAAAATTTGTATAAATTATTTCTCATAAATTAATATGCTATCCTATATATGTTATATTTATTTTATAATTAAAATCATTTTGTCATCTAATATAACACATAAAACTATGGTAATTTATGAATTTCTCTTTTCTTATACTTTATTGGATGAATAAGCTCATAAATATATATATATATATATATATATATATATATACAACTTAATAACATACCCACATTACCATTGAAATTTTTTCCAGAAAAAATTATTAGACGGTTTATTGGAATGTTTGAGTTTTAAGTTCAGAAAAATTATTTTTGTCTAATGTTTTTTTAAAATTTAAAAGAGTAATGTTAGATATAATTATGGATTATATAATTGTTGTGCATTTTTTTTTTTTAAATAGAGTTTATCAATAAAAGATTAATTTTTTTTATATAAATTCTATATTTATTTATTTTTAAAAAAAATGTGTGGTACGACTTATCATTTCTTAAAAAATATCATCCTACACTTGAATTAGACACAGTCAAGGAGAAAGCAAAAACAGGCATTAATTGTAAAAACAACTTTGTTATTTGATTGTCCCACAAAAAATTGAGCTGGATTCATTCAGGTAATCCTCTTTGATACCAAACCATCACAATTCACAAATTACACAAATAAATATGCTATGTCTGGTCTCAAGTGACGTAATTAAAACTCAAGAGAATCATAAACCACTGCGATGTCAGGAGAGGATATAAATAATTTAATAATAAGCAATTGTCTACGAAGAAAAGCTCCAGTAGTTTATAATAATTCCATAGTACATCAACAGTAGCCTTAACTAGTTATTTGAAATATAAGCTCATACGTATCTTAATCTTTTATCCCATAGTTACAAATGACATCTAATTCAATTACAAATCCTAAATTAAAAATAGAAAGATTGCGTTTGGATATTGAACTGAGTTGAGTTCTCTAAGAATAGTAATGAGTTAAGATGGTAGAGTGAATTTTATGATATCCATCTAAAATGAGTTTAGATGTGTTTATATGTTAAGATGAATTTATATATACTTATAATAAGTTGAAAAAGATTGTAGGTTCCACGTATAAAAATATTTTGAATTGATATGAGTTAAGTGTTTTGAGAGTGGGGTATTTGAATATTAAAATAAGTTTAAATCTGAACCAAATTCAACTGAGCTGACGATTGTCAAAAAACCAAATGAATCCTAAGAGAGTGAATAAAATCTAACATTACCTAATGAGAAATTCTTATAGTTTATAATAATTCCAAACCCAAACTATAACCTTAACTAGTCATTTGAGCTCAGCCCATATGCGATTGACATTTATTCAATTGTTGCAAATGACATTAGGGATGTAAGGTAGAGAGATTTTAGGATTCCACTTGAAAGAGAGAAGTTTTTTATTTTATATTTTTTTAAAGATGTCGTGCACATGCTTTACCACTTTGGTCTGGTTCAGGTTCCCTACAACTTTCACTTCTATTGGTGCACCTGATGCCGAACTGCAAGCAGAAACTCACGTAACAGACATATGCACCTGATGCCGAACTGCATGCTGCACCTGACGCCGAAGTACAAGAGAAAATCACATGCTGAACTGCAAGCAGAAACTCACGTAACAGACATATGCACCTGATGCCGAACTGCATGCTGCACCTGACACCGAAGTACAAGAGAAAATCACGCACAAGAGAATCAGATGCTGATGCCGAACTGCATGCTGCACCTGACGCCGAAGTACAAGAGAAAATCACGCACAAGAATCGGATGCTGAAAATCTGGGATTTAGTTTTTTTGTATTTCAAAATTTGAATGTTTACGATGACCCTCCAATTGTATTATATATAGCAACATTTGTGTGCATATCTGATATATGAAAAACAGAGCATTTTCTCATCCATTGTTCTTCAAGTTTTACATGGTATAAGAGCCATTAGACCAACGTCTTCTCTCTGAAATTCCCACCCTCCCGTCTCTTCATCATGCCTCCTACTCAACTTCCCCTCTTCAATCCCACCTCCTCTCTCAATATTACCAAACTCAGCCGTGCCAACTACCCCACCTGGAAGGCCACCATGCTTCCATATCTGAAAGGCCAAAAAGTTTTTTGCTATCTCGATGGGTCTCTCCAGCCACCATCAAAGGAAATTGTTGCCGACAATGGCAACACGACTCCAAATCCGCTTTTTGACATTTGGGACACTCAAGACAATTTAATTCTTAGTTGTCTCAATGCTTCTCTCACTGATGAAGTTCTTGCGCAGGTTGCTCACTGCACAACTTCTCGTGACGTCTGGCTTGCTCTCACGTCCTCTTTTGCTTCTCAGTCCAGGGCTCAACTCATTCAACTACGAACTCAACTCTCAACAGCTCGCAAAAACAATCAGACGGCAACTGAATATTTCATGCATATTAAACGTCTTACGGACAACCTTGCAATTGCTGGACAACCATTGAATACTGATGGCACCATTACTTATCTGCTTGCTGGTTTGGGACCAGAATATGACTCCCTTGTCACTACTATCTCTGCTCGCACTGAGCCATTGACAATGGAGGAGCTATACTCTATGCTGCTTGTTTGTGAAGCCCGCATTTCACACCATTCCCAGTCCACTCCAATTATGAATATGACAGCCAATGTCGCTGCACGCCAGCAGAATTTTTCTGGCTATCGTGGCCGTGGCAGCTCCAATAGAGGGCGTGGCTTTGGAAGCTCTAATCGTGGCACTGGTAGAGGTACTTTCTCACCCCGTAATTCTGATTTGTGGTGTCAATTATGTGAAAAATCAGGTCATACTGCCTCTCGGTGCTATAAGCGCTATGATCCTCACTTTCTACCCCCACCACCACGTCGAACTGGACAAGCCAACCTCTCCACCAACCAAACTCAGCAGCCGTCTGACCAAGAGTGGCATGTTGACTCTGGAGCAACGCACCATCTGACCAACAATTTCAATAATCTCAATGTACGTGGAGAAAACTATGTTGGCACTGATCAAATCCAAGTCGGTGATGGTTCAGGTTTGTCTATAACACACACTGGCACCACGTCCTTATCCACACCTTCGAGATCTTTTGTTCTTGATACCATTCTTGTTGTTCCCCAAATCACAAAAAATCTAATTTCTGTCCAAAAATTTACTCGTGATAACAATGTTTATTTTGAGTTTCACCATGATTTTTTTCTCTCCACCACTTCAACGCGTTGCCTCTTCTGCCTTTGTCGGTGTTCGTATTTCCATCTCTAATTGGCATCGTCGACTAGGACATGCTAATTTTCGCACTATCAATCATGTGTTAAATTCCAATAATATTTCTGTTGAAGTTAATAAGAGGCTATCTATTTGCCCTGATTGTGAGATGGCCAAGAGTCACAATTTACCTTTTTCAAACTCAGTCAATCATGCAAGTCAACCTTTAGAATTAATTTTTTCTGATGTATGGGGACCAAGTGCTGTTACCTCGAGCTATAACTCTCGTTATTATGTTTGTTTCTTGGATGATTGTACAAAATTCATTTGGTTTTTCCCTCTCAAAAATAAATCTGAAGTTGAAAATATTTTCTTTCAATTTCAAACATATGTTGAACGTCACTTTGATACAAAAATTAAAGCGGTTCAAACCGATTGGGGTGGTGAATTTCGCCGCCTCAATACTTATTTCAAAAATTGTGGCATTGAACATCGTATTGCTTGTCCTTATACTCATGAACAAATGGGTTCCGTTGAAAGACGCCATCGTCAAATTGTTGAAATGAGACTTGCTTTATTAGCTCATTCAAAACTTCCTCAATCCTATTGGGAAGATGCTTTTCAAACGGCTACTTATATTATTAATCGTTTGCCAACTAAAATTTTGAATAACCTCTCTCCGTTTGAAAAAGCTTATCACAAAAAGCCAAATTACGATTTTATGCGTGTCTTTGGTTGTGCGTGTTGGCCCAACCTACGACCCTATAATCGTCACAAAATTGATTTTCGCTCCAAAACTTGTATTTTTGTAGGCTATAGTCTCTCACATCAGGGGTACAAATGCCTAGACTTATCAACAGGAAAAATTTATGTATCTCGACACGTGGTCTTTGATGAATCTTTATTTCCATATCAAAAATCAGATTCTCCCTCTCTCGGTCAATCTCAGTCAGACACGGCATCCCTTCCTTTTGATTTACATTCCACACGTCCGCACATGCTAACTCCACATACAGGTTCTCAATTATCTCCACCTAATCCCATGCCACTTGAATTTGATCTAATGCCACATACCACTCCAACGGTATTGCACCAGTCAGATGATGCCAACGCTTTGGACCCGCATGCTGCTACTAGCTCGACAACTGCTGCACTTCCACATCCCAATACCTTGCCACGCCAAGTGTCCACAACTGCTACCACCCAGCGCATGGTCACCCGGTCCCAAACTAATCACCTCAAGCCAAAATTGCCGTACGTAGGATATATCAAATATCCTCTTCCAAGAGCTCTTCTTGCTGAGGTAAATACTTCTTACGTTGAGCCAAGTTGTTTCACCGAAGCAAAATCTACCTCTTTCCATCAGCTTAAGCTTTTGGGACAAGTGGTGATTTCACATGGTATCAGAGCCAGGTTCTGAGTTCGAACCCTGACTCTACACTCTATCCCATTTAATTAAATATTCCACTTGTTGGGCTTACTCATTGAGAGAAAGTCTGGCCCACAAGTGAGGGGGAGTGTTAAGATATAAAAATAATAAAATCTACCTCTTTCCATCAGCTTAAGCTTTTGGGACAAGTGGTGATTTCACAACTTCCAATTCCAATAAATACAAATAGAAAATCTGCATTGAATAGTGCATTCTATGATTGAAGATGACTCATTTCATTAACCAGCATTTTTAGCAATAGAAGGACAGGATGGGATGGTACAGCGGACAACCAGAGAAGTCCTTGCAAACCTAATCTTCCAGGAAATAAAGATTGACATTGAACTGAACCTGAAATTCTACTTTATGCAACCATTTTGTATTTCGACATATGTAGATGGGCAGTAGGGGTGGGGCTGGGGCACCCCTTCCCCGCAACCCACCCCGCATGGGGCGGGAGATGGGGTTTTCACCCTTGTTCCCTACCCCCGGGATGCGGGGGCGGGGTACCCCGCCCCGATGGGCTGTGTCCTTCTACTTAAAAAAATATTTTATTTTATTTGATTTAAAAATTATTTCGAAGTGTAAAAGTAATTAAAAATATATTTTTAGACCCAAATTATAAATTTAAATTTTGTAAATATGACTATAATTTAAAAACTATATAATTTTTAAATTTGTTAATGCATATTTTATGTAAATTATAGTGTATTAGTTTTTAAACTATGTAGTTTTTAAATTTGTCAATACATATTTTATGAACAAGTCTAACAAATTGTAATTATATTTATATATATATAATTTGTAAAATATAAATATATATTTATGTTTATATATATGTATATAATATATATATATATAAATGTAAGCAGGGACTGGGTGGGGCGGGGCAACGGCGCCCGCTACCCTGGCCCTGCTACCCACCCCTAGTACTGATCAGAACAACTTCAGCACCATTCGGCTTTACAACAACAGTACTACGAACGAAGTCAAAGTTAACATAGGGCCACTTGGTAATTAAGAAGAACAAAAACTAGAGTAATCCCGAGACTTGAATTATGGGCCTGAATCGAACATCACCCAAGATAGTCTCTTACCAAAGCCATGGCTCAACGGATGAGACTCTAGAGAGATGTTTAGGACAGTCCTTTAACAATAATGCATACATGATACATGTCCAAGCAGTAATGCATACCTGTCCAAGATAAGTAATATAGTAAATATTTTTTTTATTGAATAATCGCTTATCCTATGTTCTGATTGTCATATTATATATATTTTTCCAGTCCGGTTTGGGACACCAACCGCGTACCAAATGCTGAGGTGGATTGAGTGTCAGATGTTATTTTTACATTATATTTAAAAAAGATGAAGAGAAAAGAAAGAAGAAGAAAGAGTTTAATCAGACTTTTCCCTCACCTAAAGGCCCCTCAAGCGTTGGAATGTGCCCGTGATTTCGAGACGAGGTAGAAGAAAAAAGACAAAGAAGGACTGTGAGATCTCAATTTTTATTAGTTATAGTGTTATTTTATTTGTGTTATTATGTTGTTTATACTCTTGGTATTTTATTATTTAGGTGTGTTATTATTTATTTTGGTATGTTAGGTTTTTATTATTATTATTTTTATATGTGTTATTTTAAATTATTGTATTTTAATTATTTATTGTTTTGGTCTGTTTTAAATTGAGTTTTTATTTCCTTGCTATTTTTATTTATTTTATTGATGTTATTTTTGTAGTATTTTATTTGTAGTGGATTTTATTTATTTGTGGGCTTTTTATTTTAATTAGTAGTGTTTTAGATTGTTGGGCCGTGTGTGTTGTGTGTGTTTGCTGAAGCCCAGCCGAAGACCGGCCCAGCCCGCGAGAACCCAGCCCCCACTAACTCAAACGGCGCCGTTTTGGATGGAGCTAGGGCTCCATCTTTTTCTCCTCTGCGCCGCATGCTGCTGCTGCTTCTTCTTTCTCCTTCTTCTTCATTTCTTCTTTATTTCTTCTTCTTCCATCCGAGTTCCACGCAGCTGCTGTCGAAGTGGATCCCAGCCGTGAGCCACCTCCACCTTCTCTCTCTCTCTCTCTCTCTCTCTCTCTCTCTCTCTCTCTCTCTCTCTCTCTCTCTCTCTCTCTCTCTCTCTCTCGTGTCGTTCGGCATGCACACCAGGGCTCGCTGTCAACCCGTGGCTTCGCACGGTCACCACTTCCTTCCGCAAGCTTCTCGGTGGCGTTGGGCATGTCTTCCGTGTGTGCCGCCGTGCCACGCGTCCGCGCGAGACCTTCTCCACTACCACGCACGGCTTGAGCTTTCATTACTCTTCTGCGCCCGATCGACACGGGTGCCTTGCAAACCGCCACTTTGGTCTATTTATAGGCCTCGGCATCTCCATTGTTGGGGGATCCGAGAACAACTTCCTCTTTAGCTCTATCATTTTTGGGTTGATTATTTCTTTGTGATTTTGTTAGGAATCCAAAAGCTTGAGGCTGCTTTTGGCCGTGCTTGGTGTTTGTTCTAAATTGAGGAATTTTGTTGGTTGTTTCCGTGAATCAAAACTGTGAGTGTGAGGGCTGTCGGGCACTGTGTTGCCTTGTACCATTGTTGCGCTGCCGCTTGTACAATTGTCCATTTCGTCATGTATGTAATTTTTCATCTAAGTGATATTAATTAGCTTTATAACTGTTGTTTAATTATAAATTGTTGGTTTATTGGAAATATATTGTATTTGTTGAAGTGTTGGGCTTTAAACGATGTTGTGGAAAATTGGGCCTTGGGCCGGATTGGAGGATGAGATTATGCTTGTGGTTGTGAAACTGTATTTCGACATTTATTGAGAATTTGTAAATGAAGTATTTAGATGCGTATTCTAATAAACTGTTGAAAAGCATATTTATCGTTTTATTAAATTGTGCGGTGATGTTACGAAGTCTGTTGGATATTGATACTGTTGCGTGGATGCGTGTGTTTCACGATCCCAAGCCGAGATGGGGTATTATCTCGGTGGAGCTCCTCTGGTCACTCGGGAACGTAACATACTGATGTGACATTCCCTGAGTTGTTGCAGGGCGACGACGGGAACGGACGAGACGGTAACGCTCTCGTACCGATTTCGTGACCTTTGGCTGGCAAGGTTAGAGGATGCTTGGCCATGTACGCGCTGAGCGCGGAACTGAGCATCGCTCGTTACGAAGTCTCATGCACGGACGTTACCCATGATGTGACGAAGAGAGCCAGGTTGTGTGAACGGTCCATAGGGGAGACTGTGGCACATGCTTAATAAAATAGTGGTTATGATTGGACCAAAATGAGATTTTGGCGTGAGTGGTTAAAAAGGGTATTTTGGGAAAAATAACATGTACTGTTATTTTATGTGGATTATGTCCGTATAGGGACGCGCGATTTTATATATCTCTTGGATGTTATTTCGGTTAATTACTTGCTGAGATGTCATAATCTCATTGTGACGTTTTACCCTATGGTTCCGTTTTATGGTGTCGTAGAGTCTGACGCAGAGCCCGAGTTTGAACCTGAAGGGCCGACTTTGCCAGATGTATAAGTTGCTGATTTGTTGTTCAGCGTTTTGAGATTTGTTTTCCTTCTGATACTTCATGTCTTTAATTTATCTGTCGGATGACTGTATAATTCTTGTAAAGTTATTTTTACTGTTTTTGAACAAATTCTGGTACTGAATAAAGAAAGACTTTTTATTTCTCCACTGTGTATATTTTTGTACACTTATTGCATGTTGTACACACTCGAAGCACTGGTCGATGGAGTGCGTGATCCGTGTGATCATCATCTCGGTGTCACGAACTCCACTTAAATAACACGTGGGAGTCGAGGGCGCCACAAGGACGAAGTCGAGGAGTATTGCCGCAAAGCATTTTCCTTTGTGATCTAGATCAGATCCTCAGTCGCCATGGATGTTCAATTAATGTAACTGATTTGGTTTCCTGGCTTTGAATGGAGTTGCATGAATTGGGTTTTGGTGTGTATGTAATTTTTACCGTGACTCCGTGAGTATTCACCGTTTATGGGTCGGAAATGATTACTTGAATTAATGAATTTGGTTTGATGTTTGAAATTTATTTTCTTGGAATAGCAGTAGTGACCAATCAATCCTAAAAATAAATAATTTCCAAAATAAATGCAGAAACGGTGGTTTGAAGCGAATTTAAGCTGTGAAAAAATA
The DNA here is from genome assembly GCF_001411555.2 of Juglans regia. Classification (NCBI taxonomy): domain Eukaryota; kingdom Viridiplantae; phylum Streptophyta; class Magnoliopsida; order Fagales; family Juglandaceae; genus Juglans; species Juglans regia. The sequence continues at coordinate 2,033,741 of NC_049901.1, read as the reverse complement.
TAGATAAAAAAATACATATAAGAGGGGCAAATTGCAGCGCATTGTGAATTTGTATCGCAACCGAGGAACAATGGTTCAAGAGAGAGATGTCGGTGTTCAGGTTCTCACCCTTCTACGTAAATATTCAAATTCATAGGATTTCTGAATCAGTGGTACAGAAGGGTTTGGGAGAGAGAAACAAAAATCAATCGATACACTCTTTGAATAATTTGGGAGAGAGGAATACAAATATTTTAAACCGTTTTAATTCGGGGCACCCTCATTCGCCCGCCCCCGCATCTAGTCCCCTATTGGGGCGGGGGCCCAATCCTGCCCCGGCCCCGCTTATATGTTTATATGTATATATATTATATATAAATATAAATATATATTTATATTTTATAAATTTTTTATATATAAATATATATTACAATTTGTTAGACTTGTTCATAATGTATGCACTAATAAATTTAAAAATTATATAGTTTAAAAATTAATACACTACAATTTATATAAAATATGTATTAATAAATTTAAAAATTATATAATTTTTAAATTATAGTCATATTTATAAAATTTAAATTTATAATTTGAATCTAAAAATATATTTTTAATCACTTTTAAACTTATAAATAATTTTTAAATTTAATAAAAAAATATAATCTATTTTTTAAAGATTTCCAATCCACCGCCACATCCCGCCCATGCGGGGTGGGGGCTATCTCGCACCGTAAATTGCGGGTAGCAATCCTAATTTTACTCCAGGTGGAGGTCGGTGCACGATTGGTCCCTCAAATTAGCTGCATTAAGACTTTTCCATATTTTTCAAATTAAAAATCCAAGCAATTATCTTACATAATCTTTGGGTTAACCAAAATTGTTGACTTTCGGTTCGATTATTCATTTTTTATTTTTCTCTTTTGCATTTTTAAAGAGCGGCGAAGCCGCGAAAGTGAGATAAAGTGAGACATATGTTATCTTCTTTTGATTATCCAAGGGAATCTGTCGGATGCCATGGATAATCATTTATTTGAATACATCGAACATAATCGTGGCGAACGAGATTAATTAATTAATTAAAGTCTAATTAAGTCTATCGTTTACCTATTATTTCGGGTGTGCAACACAGCAACCAGTAATTTTTCAGTTAATGGCTTCCACAAGCACCGAGACAGACTCTTCATCACGTCACTGGAAATATGATGTTTTCCTTAGTTTCCATGGCAAGGACACCCGTCGGGGTTTTACAAGCCATCTATACGATGCTTTGAAACAGGAAGGCATTATAGCCTTTAGGGACGACGAAAAACTGAAGAGAGGAGAGTTCATAAATTCAGGGCTCTTGAAAGCAATAGAAGAATCCAAGTATGCGGTCGTTGTTCTCTCACAAAACTACGCTTCTTCGAGGTGGTGCTTGATTGAACTTGCCAAGATCGTTCAATGCAGTAATGATATGGATCTGGTAATTTTGCCCGTTTTCTATCATGTGGATCCTTCTCAGGTGAGGAAACAGGCTGGTACTTTTGCAATACCCTTTTTCAAACATACAATAGATCCCAGGATTGCCATCAAAGACGTGCGAAGTTGGAAAGCTGCTTTCCGACAAGTGGGTGAGATCGCCGGATGGCATTTACATGATGGGTGAGCCTTACCAGCAGTTTCTTTCTTGCTTTTTTGTTTTATATTCTTACGTTCTGGGGGGCTCGCGTTGTTTTCGCAAGCAGTAACCCGAAATGATTGAATTGGTATATATTCCTTTACTATAGTGAAGCTAATCATTCTACATCATAAAACATTTTGGCTTTTTCTGATTAATTTCCACAATCTCATCAATTATTTTCCTACCCTCTTTATAGGCATGAATCAACGGTTGTCAAAAATATTATTGAAAGGATACATGGGGAACGGAATATTCAACTCCAAAGTGATCCCTATGGCCTTGTTGGAATAGAGTCCCGAGTGATGGACATGGTGAACTTACTTGACATAGGATTGGATGATGTTCGTTTCATAGGGATTTCTGGGATGGGCGGAATTGGTAAGACGACTTTGGCACAAATTATCTACAATAGATTTTCTTATCAATTTGAAGCTAGCAGCTTTATTTCGTGTGTCAGGGAAGAAACTGAACGTCATGGTCTAGTTTATTTACAAAGAAAACTTCTATCTGACATCCTCATGGAGAGAGAGATTATAAACACCTGGGATGATGGTAGGGTAATCAAAGAGATGGAGAGTAGACTGTGTAAACGAAGGGTGTTTCTTATTCTTGATGATGTAAATGAAAACAAGCAACTAGAAGCATTGGCAGGGAGGTGTGAATGGTTTGGAAGAGGGAGTAGAGTTGTTGTAACAAGTAGAGAGAAACAAGTGTTGAATAGTCATGGAGTTTGTAATATATATCCAGTAAGACAACTATACCATGATGAAGCACTGCAACTCTTTAGTTGGAAAGCCTTCAAGAAACCCCATCCTGAAGAGAATTTTTTGGGTCTATCTGAAGATTTTGTAAATTATGCTAATGGTCTTCCTTTAGCTCTCAAGGTTTTGGGTTCCTCGTTGTTTAATAAAAAAAAAGGCATATGGAAAAGTGCGAGGGATCAACTAAAAGAAAATCTTAATGGTGATATTTTGAAAACACTTAAAACAGGTTTTGATGCACTCAAGCCTGCAGAGAGGAACTTATTTTTGGATGTAGCATGTTTTTTCAGGGGATGGGACAAAGATCGTGTTAAGACTATTCTAAAAAGTTGTGGTTATTGCTCAGATATCAATATAGATGTACTTGTGGACAAATCTCTGATGAGTTTCTCAGGGAATGACTTATGGATGCATGATTTGTTACAAGAAATGGGTCAAGAAATTGTTTGTGATGAATCTCGGGAAGAGCCTGGCCGACGTAGTAGGTTGTGGGTTTGGAAGGATGTGCTTCATGTATTGAACAACAATACTGTAAGTAGATTATTTACTATATACATGCAAATGAAAAATGTAAATAAATATTTTTTTCCCAACTATATCTCCTTATGGATTTCATTGCTGTTGGTACTAGGGAACAGAACAAGTTAAAGGCATAGTCCTTGACTTTCCTCCACAGAGAGATCAGGAACACTTGAACGCTGATGCCTTCTCAAAGATGAAAAATTTGAGATTTCTTAAGATCAGTAATGTGCACTTTCCTCAAGGCATAGATTATCTTTCGAATGAGTTACGTCTTATCATATGGGATGGTTACCCTCTAAAATCCTTACCAACTAGTTTCCAATCAGAAGATCTCATTCAACTCAGTATGCATTGCAGCCATATTGAACAATTATGGAAGGGAATTAGGGTAAGTTTTACATTAATTATGGGAGTGTGTATTTTCTCGTTTAATTTAAAATTAATTTTGTTTTTTGCTGAGTCTTTTATGATCAGGTTTTCATTTTGTCACAGAATTTTGAAAATTTAAGGGTTATTGACCTGCGTGACTCCCCAAATTTGATCGAAACACCAGACTTCCATGGAGTCCCCAATCTCGAGACTCTGTTTCTTCGAGGTTGTGCAAGCTTGTTAAAGGTGCACCCATCCCTTGGAGCTCTCAAACTACTTGTTACGTTAAATCTAGAAGGTTGTAAATGTCTTGAAAGCCTTCCAGAGAAGATTTCAATGGTATCTCTTAAATTTTGTATTCTTTCTGGCTGTTCCAAACTTGAGAAGTTTCCTGAAATAGTGGGAAGTATGACATCTTTGTTGAAGCTTAATTTGAGCGGTACTGCCATAGAAGAACTACCACCTTCATTTGAGAGTTTATCTGGCCTTCAGATTTTGATTTTAGAAGGTTGTAAAAGCATTTCAATTCTTCCGAGGGTTATCTTTAGTTTGTCATCCCTTGGATCTCTCATCTTATCTGGTTGTTCAGAACTTGACAAAATGCCAGAGGATTTGAGGAGCATGGAATGCTTGGAGGAGCTTGATACAAATGTAACTGGTTTTAGACAAGGCCCATCCTCCATTTTACATGTGAAGAGCCTTAAAAGACTGTACTTAAACGGATGCAAGGGTCTGGGACCTAAATCATTGGATTTGCTCTTCTGTTGTTGCATCTGTCATCTAAGCTCTTTATTATTGCTGGATCTAGGAGACTGCAATCTATCTGATGGAGCAATGCCCCGTGACCTTAGAGGCCTATCCTCACTAGAGACTCTAAATCTCAGAGGGAACAAGTTTAGGAGCATACCATATAGCATCTGTCACCTAAGTTCTTTGCTATTTCTGGATCTAAGTGAGTGCGATCTATCGGATGGAGCAATCCCCAGTGACCTCAGAGCTTTATCCTCACTACGAACTCTAAAACTCAGAGGGAACAAGTTTACGTGCATACCAAATAGCATCTGTCACCTAAGTTCTTTGCAATTTCTGGATCTAAGCAACTGCAATCTATCGGATGGAGCAATCCCCAGTGACCTTAGAGGTCTATCCTCAATAGGGCGTCTAGATCTCAGTGGTAACAAGTTTAGGAGCATACCAGATAGCATCAGTCGCCTCAGCTCTTTAACAATGCTTGATCTAAGCAACTGCAATCTATCGAATGAAGCAATCCCCAGTGATCTTAGTGGCCTATCCTCACTACTGTCTCTCGATCTCAGTGGCAACAATTTTTCGAGCATAGCAGATCGTATCTGGCAACTTTCGCACCTCGAAGAACTTTTATTAAGAAATTGTAGTATGCTTCAATCGTTGCCAACACTTCCATCAAGTCTATCGTATGTATGGACTCACGGCTGTACTTCGTTGGAGAGGTGTTTTGATGAAACTTCAGATGCAGCAGGCGCTATTGTTGATTACTCTGCACCAGCTGAGCATGAAGCTAAAAGATATTGCTCTTTTCAAAAGTTGACAGAAGCACAATTTGGAAGAGCCCTTGAGGTCTTCTCTCTCTCTCTCTCTCTCTCTCTCTCTCTCATACATAGACATGCGTAACCCGCATACATTTTATCATATTCTTGTTTTCTTTTTTTTCATTTCTCAATTCTTTACAGGCAGAAATGTACAAAGGGATGGGCAGTGTATTTGTCTCTGAATATTCTTTGCTTATTCCTGAAATACCAGAGTGGTTCGCCGTTCAGCGTGCTGAATCCTCAGCAAGAATCCTGCTGCATCTCGAATCAGATGATAATAGTAAGTGGTCAGTGTATGCCATGTTTATTGTATATGAAGTCCGCGAGCACGAAAATTCAAATTCTAGGACTTCCGAGGGTCACCAGCTTTTTTGTCATTTCGTGACTGATGAAGGTCGTCTGCAAAGCTTGGAACTTCCGGAACGACTGCACCTCTATAATGTAGTTGTTGTTAAGCTAATTGGAATTTTAGTATATGTACCACGTGCGTGGTTTTCAAAAGTTGCAAATAACGTTGATAAATGGAGCTTCATTGAAGCTTCAGTTACAACCGGATGCCCGGGCGGGAACGTGAAAAAGTTTGGGGTGCGTCTACTAAATGAGCAAGAAGCTTTGAAGCTCGTTGAAGAAGCACGAGCAAAGTCTGGGTAATGTACTTTGGCAGCCATTTAAGCTATTAGGTACGAACTTGTTGAGCTTGCTACAAGTGTTGCCGAGGCAAATCATACTCATCGAAGGATTCTAATTCCAATGGCATCCTTTGTTAATGCGGAAAAAGTTTCTAGAGTTGACTTGATCATTCTGCTCAAATCAGACCTTCAGGAATTGCTTTCAAAACGCTTTGCGGTTAAGAACGCTATGTAACTATGTCCAAAACAAAATTTACAAATTTAGTTTTCCTCAAAGCGCATCAGGAATATTGCCATGGTCCAGACTCCATTACTCATAGTTTTGAGGATGATGCAAGCATCTATATGCATGCCTCCGTTATCTGTATGATGAGAAGTCTTTGATTAATGAATTCTCTTTATATGCTTCTTGTGCTTTCTGGAGCATCCGACTCTTTCTGGTACGAATCCTCACTAAAAAAAAAAAAAAATTCGCAACTTCTAGCGTCTACTGTCTTGAACACTACACAGGAATTATAAAAACCCTCGTTAATAAATAAATTTATAAATTGATGAATTTAATTTCAGTAAAGTAACTTTATGGTCGGAGACTTCTCGTCTAAAAATCACGAGACATTTCAAAAAGGTCCCGTGTCGTGTTCTTTGTGTTGGGATTGAACAGAGGCTCATCACTCATTTTTCCCAGCGTTGATCGGTTGACTAAAGGGAAGCCTATCATTCACCTATCGTGTAAAATAATTACGAATCCCATTTCATATTACATTATTTCTTCTCTCTTCAACGCAGACATCTTTGAATGCAATAGAGATTCATGTCTTCAATGTATTGTTTGAATTAAATAATCCAATTTGGAGGAAGAATAATTGAAAAATTATACACTATCCAGGAAATTTCGAAGGATGAGGTCTATCTTTATTTTGATTGAACCGTCCAATATGATTAAAGAATGAATAATGTTAGATTCCAACTATTTATTTATTTATTTTTTAATCAATTTATAGCGAGTTTTGAAATTTTCTTTTTAAAATTTTTTAAAATAATAATAATATATTTTTTAAAATAATATATTTTTTTCTATTTAATGAATAATTTGGACATGTAATCTTCAAATAAAATTTCTCTTAATTAATACTGTTAATAGAGTTGGACTTTGATGCCATAGCCTTCCAACTTGTTGACAACCAGTTTATAACTTATGGTGTAGCTGTAAGTGGACCAAAGGGAACCACGTTTGTACCCACCCCCAGCTTGCAACTACACATTTTGTTTTTTCGGTTTTTTATTTTTAAAGGATTTTTATTTTTTATTTTTTATTTTTAAACATAAGATGTTTCAGTGACTTCACAGAGCAGACTGCCAGAGTTTCTTTATATGTATTTTTTTTTTAAGGAGTGCTACCGTAATAAAAAAATTATATAAAATAATTTTACACATTATAATTTTATGTGATCTGTTAAATTTATTTTATAATAAAAATAATTTTATAATTTGACGAATCATATTTAGTTATATCAATTTTTATAATTACTTTTATATAATTTTTTTGGAGCTGAAGGCATTTTCTATTTTTTTTTTATGAGTTATTCTATGTAGTAGTTAAATACTTTACACTGCTTTTATTTATTTATTTATTTTTCGATAAATGTATGGTGTAGAGTTTTCTTTCTTGTATAAATACGTGATATTGATTTTTTTTTTATACTTAAATCTTATAAAATAAATTATTATGCTAGTAATTAAATTAAATGACACGCTTTTCCATTGTCAAAGGGATGCAGCCAGCTGTGTGCTCATAATTGGAACAGAGGACTAGGAAGACTGGTCGCTACTGGTTAAAAAAATGTGTTCAAAAAAATACATATAAAAAACAATAAATAAATAAATAAAAACTCAGAATCACTAGCAGAGCCCAGCGGCCAGCGGTGGGAGTAGCACCGCTCTTATGTTCTCTGGTTTTGTACAGTTGTTAGAAAGAAGTGCCTGTGAAAGTATGGAAAGAAGGGGACAAGAATTAGAACTAACTTAGGCCATGCTGCCTATGGATCTGATACGGAAATCTCTTCTTAGAGGGTGTGCAGAAATGCTCTGTTCCTATTAAGCTAGATAGGAAACTTCCCACCGGCTCCCATGAACACGCAACGAGTTTCTTCATCTTCATCTTCCTCTTCTCCTCCAGAACGTCGACGGAAATACGAAGTTTTCCTCAGTTTCCATGGCAAGGACACCCGCCTGGGTTTTACGGGGCATCTATATGATGCTTTGAAACAGAAAGGCATTATCGTCTTTAGGGACGACGAAAAACTCGAGCGAGGAGAGTTTATAAGTTCAGGGCTTTTGAAAGCAATAGAAGAATCCGAGTATGCAGTTGTCGTTCTCTCACCAAATTTCGCTTCTTCGAGGTGGTGCTTGATTGAACTTGCCAAGATCGTTCGATGTCGTAAAGATATGGGGCTGGTAGTTATGCCCGTTTTCTATCATGTGGATCCCTCTCACGTACGGCACCAGTCTGATACATTCGCAGAAGCCCTTGCTAAACATGAACAAAATTCCAAGATCATCAAAGAGGATGTGCAAACGTGGAGAGCTGCTTTGCGAGAAGTGGGTGAAACTAGCGGATGGCATATACAATTACAGGAAGGGTAAATCCTTTTTTTTTTTCTTTTCCAATTCGAACGAAGAGAATTCACAGATCTGTAAAAAGTATTCAAACTAAACTATACTCTCGACCTTTTGGCTTACACGGTATATTATTATTGTTGCATTGAAATTAAACATTGCCAAACGAATTTATTCCCAAAAAAAAAACATTCGCATTATTGATTTTACTTTCATTTTGAGTACTGTCCTTGAAATTAGATGTTTTTATTGTTTAATTTTATTTGAGATCGAACTTAAATTTTTTTAAATATGTATATATATATATATTTAGATTCATGTTTAGTTTAGCTCTCAATGGTTACCATTATCTCATCAAACCTATTTTCCTACCTTCTTTACAGGCATGAATCAATGTTTGTCAAAAAAATTGTTGCAAGTATATATAGCAAACGGAATATTCAACGCCAAAGTATTGTTTCCCATGACATTGTTGGAATAGAGTTCCGAGAAATGGAAATGATGAACTTACTAGACATTAAATTGGATGATGTTCGCTTTATAGGGTTTTATGGAATAGATGGAGTGGGTAAGACCACTTTGGCTGGGTTTATTTATGATAAAATTGCTCATCAATTTGAAGCTAGCAGTTTTATTTACGGTGTCAGTGAAGAAACTCAAAGTCATGGTGTAGTTCATTTACAAAGAAAAATCCTTTCTGAAATTCTCATGGAAAGAGAAATTATAAATGGGTGGGATGATCGTACGGTATACAATGAGATAAGGGATAGATTGCGTAGGCTAAGGGTGCTTATTATTCTTGATGATGTGAATGAAAACAAGCAACTGGAAGCCTTAGCAGGTAGTCATGAATGGTTTGGAAGAGGGAGTAGAGTTATTGTAACGAGTAAAGAGAAACAAGTGTTGAATAGCCATGGAGTGCGTATTATATATACAGTTAAGGAGCTTGGTGATGATGAAGCTCTGCAACTCTTTTGTCAGAACGCCTTCAAGAAACCCCATCCTGAAGATAATTATGCGGATCTATCCAAAGATTTTGTGAATTATGCTAAAGGTCTTCCTAGAACTCTTAAAGTTTTGGGTACCTTCTTGTTTGGTAAAACAATAGATGAATGGAAACGTGTCTGGGATCAACTAAAAGAAAATCCTGATAGAGGTGTTTTGGAGATGCATGACTTGCTACGAAAATTGGATCAAGAAAGGGTTCTTCGTGAATCTAATGAAGAGCTTGACCAATATAGCAGGTTGTGGGTTTTTAAGGATGTGCTTCTTGTACTGAAGAATAATACTGTAAGGAGGTTATTTATTACAGATATAGAATTATTGGATCACATATATATATATATATGCATATATCATTATTGTAATTGTTTTTTTCCAACTTCCACTATGCTGATTTCATTATTCTTGGGTACCAGGGAGCAGAAGAAGTTAGACACATAGTCCTTGACATACCTCCACAACAAGAGGAGCACTTGCGTTTTGTTTGGATAGGCATTATTAAGGAGAATGTTTTCTTTGCCCCTGTTTTAGAAACACCAGACTTGAGGGTCATTGTACAAAAAATATCTAATCACAAGGGTGATCTTGATCAGGTGCCTGAGTTTCAGAGTGACGAATATGCAATCAAACAGCTGAAGCAATTGCTGCGTCAAAGGGGAGGTCCTATATCGTTGATACTGGATGACGATGTCTTCTTGTCTGGATCAGAATCCCTTCTTCTTGAGAAGTTTGAGCTCCGTATGCCAAATTGCAATATTCTGGTTACTTCAGGAAGTAAATCTCCAAGATATAGCTTTACCTATAATTTAAAATCATTAAATGATGAAGGTGCCATGACTCTTTGTTGTCACTCAGCAACTCCACAAGATGGGAGCTCTTCATCTCCGGATGAGATGATTGTCAAAAAGGTACCTTGTCAATCTTTGGTATATAGTAGGAAATACAAAAATTGTTTATGTTAATCATAATTTTACCTTTTGGTAAATTCAAGAATCATACTATCGAATTTAAGAAATTATTGCAATGATATGTAGGTATGGCCTGCTTGGCAGTGCGAGAGTATACACCTAAAGAAACTGAGCATCAACAATTGTCATAAGCTGTCTGCACTGCCTAAAGAGATTGGAAATCTGAATAATTTGGAAGAGCTTAGGCTAATGTCCTGTACCGTTTTGTCCAAATTACCAGATACAATAGGAATGCTCCATCGGTTACATATTCTTGACATATCTCACTGCCCTGCTTTGTTGAATTTACCGAACACAATCGGAAGGCTTCATGGGCTACACACTCTTCGTATATCTCATTGCGCCATTTTTTCGGGTTTACCAGATACAGTAGGAATGCTTTCTGGGTTACGTTTTCTTGAAATATCACACTGTACCAGTTTGTCTAATTTGCCAGTGACGATCGGAGAGCTTCGTGAGTTGCAAATCCTTCATATATCTCATTGCTCCGCTTTGACAACTTTGCCGGACACAATAGGAATGCTCCTTGGGTTAAGGATTCTTTGCATATCTTGCTGCTCCGTTCTCTCAAATTTGCCAGAGACAATCGGAAGGCTTCATAGGTTACAGATTCTAGGCATATCGGGCTGCACCGCTTTGTCAGATTTGCCAGAGACAATCGGAGGGCTTCGGGGGTTACGGATCCTTGGCATATCGGGCTGCCCCTCTATGTCGGATTTACCAGATACAATTGGAATGCTTCAGGGGTTATCGATTCTTGGCGTATCTCACTGCTCCACTTTGTTGAATTTGCCAAATACAATCGGATTGCTCGAAGGATTACGGATACTTGGCATATCTCACTGTCGTGCTTTGTCGGATTTGCCAGAGACAATCGGAAGGCTCCATGGTTTATCTATTATCGGCGTATCTCACTGCTCCGCCTTGTTGAATTTACCAAAGACAATCGGAAATCTCCACGGGTTACGGATCCTTGGCATATCTCACTGCCCCGTTTTTTCAAACTTGCCAGATGAAATCGGACATCTCAGTGGGTTGCGGATCCTTGGCATATCTCACTGTCCTGCTTTGTCGGATTTACCAGAGACAATCGGAATGCTCATTGGGTTGCGGATTCTTGGCATATCTCACTGCCCTGCGTTTTCAAATTTTCCAGGGACAATTCGAAGGCTCCAGGGTTTACAGATTCTTGACATATCTAATTGCCCAGTTTTGTCAAATTTGCCAGAAACAATAGGAATGCTCCACGAGTTTCGAATTTCGGACATCCCACTGATGGAGCATTAGCAACTAGCAAGTTGCCATTACACATTGGTAAGCCGTGAAGTGTTTTCCTTTTTCTTTTTTTTTTAAAATTTACACTAAAAGTTGGCACAGAGAGTGTGACCGGTTGCGGCCCTCAATTATTGAACTTTCAACATTTGTTCTAATTTATCTGATTCGTTCATTTGGATTTCGGGAGGCGAATGTTACGTACGTAATTGTACTAAATAATTAAGTAAAGAAAATATAGCTAGGGCATGAACTCCAAACACTTGACAATATTTTGATGAAATATAATGATTTTAATTTATAGTCGTTACAGTTAGGGGTGAAACCACTGTTTTAATTTTACGGTCGAAATTTTTTGTTTCGGCTGTCCGGCCGGTACAGGTACTATATCTGTTCCGTACCGGCTAAAATACCGGCCGTACCGGACTAAATTTAGGCCTATATCGGTCCCGGCCTATATTTCGGCGATCCGAGCGTTTTTTTTTTTTTTTTTTTCGTTTTTTCAAACTACAAACTTATTTTTTAACCCCTAATTCAGACTAAACTATTTATAATTTTTATATATAATTTATTTATATATCGATTATCCCGAAACGATATCCCGAAACGTTATCCCGAAACAGTACCGGTACCGAAATATTTCGTTCCAGTGCCTTGACCGGTACGATGTCCGGTACGGTATTCAAAACATTGGGTGAAACTGGTTCGGTTCGGTCTGATTTTGGAGAAATTTTAGAACATTTTAAAAATTTAAGAACCGATATGAACTCATTCATTATCGAAATCGGAACTTTCGATTTTTTCAGTTTCGGTTCGATCAGGTTCGATCCAGTATTTCAGTTTACCATTTACACGTGTAATATTATATATGTTTAATATTATAAGTTTTTTAATACTAAACTTAATTTTGAGAATTTAATATTTATTATTAACAATTACTAATTTTTAATGTTCAATTATAATAGAATAATATAAGTAATGCCTGACTTATTAGTGATATTAATAAACTTGAATAATAGGATTAAAATAGTATAATTAGTGTCTAAGTATACTAGTATATTAATTTTATGTTATAGGATTAGTAGACTTAAATAATAAGATTAGAATTTCATGTTATATTAATTAGAAATGTAGTATATAATATATAATAAAAATATAAAAATGATATATAATATAAAAAATTAAAAATATATATGTACTGATCTGGTTCGGTTTAAATCGGTTTTCAAAATATGAAAAATGGTACCGGATCGGTTTAGGATTGGTTTTCATTTTTAAGAACATTTATCGCACCGGACCAGAGGTTCAATCGATTTTTCAATTTTTTCCTACACCCCTAGTTACAATACTTATAGACATTGAAAATAGATTGAGAGCCCATTTGGAATACAGAGACGATCTCATCATTACAATTTTATCAAATTTTCACATAAAATATAATAAACAATTCAACATTTTCAAATTTCAAAATAAAAATAATATTCTAATAATATTTTATTAAACTCATCTAATCTAATCTAATCTCATCTCATTTTATCTCACTATCCAAATGCTGGGCTTAACAAATTAACCAACTTTAATAAAATAACTAACCCATAGCACATAAGCCGACATTTCTAATCCTAACCCATCACCAAGTCCTACTTGATAAACACTTAAAATAAAAAATTATATGCATAGCCCTTAACTAAATACTATTGCCCCTTTCTATGTATCCCTTAGACATAAGCTCGATTCCTAATATATCTAAAATCATAACACACTCTCTCTCTTCAAAAGACATTGCCCACAAGGTTAAAAAATTTTCCGCCAAAGCTCATTCAAAATCTTCCCAAGTTGCATTACAATCAATGTCCTCATGAGATGCATCATCTTTAATTCCTTTCAGTAAATAATTTATTGGCATATTGTATCGATGTCTAAGTTGAAATTTTTCATCATAATAATAGCGAAAGCCTTGATCACTTCTCTCCTGCATTTTGAGCTGGGAAAATGCATTTAACAGGTAAGGTGGACCCTTTGTTTTGGTCGTTGGTGGTAAGATTTGGTTGATTTTTTGGTTTTGGGCGTGGTGGATGGGCATGAAGGTTGGGCAAGTTGGGTTGTGGTGGTGGTCTAGGTAGGGAGCAGTGTGGAGTTCTCTATAGGACTTAATCTTCTTGCAAACCAGCTCACCCAAAGGCTGTCGAAAGAATTGTAGGCTTGAACATGGTGATGACAATTCTCAAATCATCATCGTAAGTCACTAAGAAAGGTGTTGATACAGAACTCTTCGGTGAGTCTACTAATTCGATTAAATAACAGCTCAAATCGGGTTTGATATTCTTCTACACTAAAAATTGACAGAGCTTAGTAAAAGCTCTTACTGGATCTTCGTAAGCCAATGGACCAAAGCAAATTTTGAGGGCTGAAACAAACTCCTCCCAAGTGTAGATTGGACTCGAGTCCATGAGTAAGCAATACCAAGAAAGAGCTTTTCCTTCCATATGGAATGATGCAATTTTGAGCCAGTAATCATCAGAGATATTACAATAGGTAAAAAATTGTTGGGCCTTGAGGACCCACTAGTTGGGCTCAGTTTTATCAAATCTGGAAAAATCCAACAGTATGGTACATGTCTAAATTCCTCTATGTCTTTTAAATAGAGGGTTGCCATTTACCTTCACATTACTAACTCTATCACAAGAAGAACCTTTTCTGGAGTTAGCATTTCTCACCGTAAGAGCTAATTGATCATAACTAGCCGCGAGGTTGTTGAGTTGCTGCAATACATTTTCCAGCCATTGTCGTTGTCGAATTTGTTCATCCTTTAGATGGTTAGTCTCCCATTTTATGATTGTTAATCTGAGTTTCAACCGAAGAACCTGGATATACCCGGACCGGAATTCAGGTTTCAAATCCGGGCTAGAACCCTGACTAGGTTAGCCCGAGTCAGACACAGGCCAGAACCCGAATTTACAACCCGGTACCATTTTTTTGAGATTGAGTGTTTATTATAGGACACATATAGAGTGCATGATTTGTTGGATGTGAGTGATGAAAGCGATGAAGAATTTGAGGATGCTGGGGTTTCCAAGCGGACATTTATCAAAGCAGTGCTATTGTTGTTTTTGGGAATTCTCATTGTTATTGCATTTGCTAACCCCTTGGTAGATGCTATTGATAACTTTGCTGATGCCACCAGTATTCCTTCTTTCTTCGTCTATTTCATCGCGCTACTTATGTTATCCAAAATGAAATATTTTGCCAAACCTCACAATTATAATAATAATAATAATAATAATAATAATAATAATAATAATAATAATAAAATCAACATTCAAACGAAAAATAAAAAATAAAAAAATAAATTTGCCTGATCGGGCTAAAAAAAAAACTCGATCCAGATGAACAGTCCTATACCCTTTAAGATTAGCCACATTTTCTAGAGTTATGCATTGCGAGTCCCTTTAGCCATGTCGCAGGAGCATGGCTTTGAGACAATTTGTTATGTGTGTAATTGTAATATGTAATTAAGTAAATATAGTTAGGCACTTCGAGGGACCTAACCTCCAAACACTTAACAATATTTTGGATGAAACCTGATGATTTTCCTTTATAACCATAACAATACTTATATACATTGAAAATAGACTAATTAAACCCATGACTATTGGACTTAACAAATTAATCGACCTTAATCAAATAACTCACCTACTCTCAAATAACTAACCCACTAACACAATAATCGTAGCCCACCACAAAGTCCTATTTGATAAGGTCCCGTTTAGGTTGAGAATTTCAATCCATCTCATCTCATTATTATAATTTTTTTAAATTTTTATATAAAATATAATAAGTAATTTCACTTTTTAAAATTCTAAAATAATAATAATATTAAAAAATAATATTCTAATAATATTTTATTCAACTCATTTAAAACTATCTCATCTCATCTCTCAATCCAAACGAGATCAATTACATGCATAACTCTAAATTTAATACAATTGCCCCTTTCTACGTATCCCTCATACATAAGTTCCATTACTAATGCTTCTAAAATCACAACACTGTAGGTTTCGACTAATTGAAACACAGAATCTATCGTTTTTGTTTCAAAAGATAAAAAATATCAAATATCATATTTAAACACTTACTACTATTTGAAATATTTTAATCATAAAAAATTAGATACAATTAAATTTATATATACATTTAAATTTATAAATTTATGTGTATTAAATGGTAAATTCAAGTCATATCAACTCATTTCAAACTAATAATTAATAAGACTTATTTTTTTAAAATTTTTTATAAAAAAATTAAATTCATCTCAATCTATTTTATATTTTTAATATAAAAATTTAAATTTAACTTAATTTAAAAAATAAAATTCTATCTCAATTTAATTTATAAAATATTATTATTTATACTTTAATGTAACTCATCTGATGGCATTATATTCGCACGTTGGAGGCGGCCCTTCTTTATTTTGGCTGTCTGGGTTTGTTGGTCAAAAAGCTTTCGAAATTATTATCAGTCTCCATCTGAATAATGCATGCTTACGTCAAAACTTCGTAAGCAGCAACTGTTTGTGATTATTAATTTAGATTTTCACTAGAGAAAGTCTTCTTCACACTCTACTGTGTAAAGAAGCCGGCACACTTAACGTGCTGGGTTGAAAAAAAAAAAAATATTATGTGAGGTGTGTGGAAAGTATAGAGTGTGATATAGCATTCCTCTTTTCATTATAAGTGGATTCCTTTATTTATTAAATTAATTTGTGTCTCCCAAAATAATAAATAATAACCATCTCTTACGCCACATATCTTTTCCATTTTTTTTAAATAATTTTAATAAAACGTGTAAATATCACATAATCAATTTAAAAAAAGTAAAATTTATAATTAAAAAATTAATTTTTTTTTATATAAATCTATATTTTTTTTATTTTTCAAAACGATTATATAAAAATTACATAATTCACGATAATAAATATATATATTTTATTCAAAATAATAGCAGACATGCTGAGTTGGTCCAAGACAGCTGACGAATACGATTTGAGAAATCAGTTAGTATGAAAACAAAATAAATAAATAATTAATTGAGTTGTATTAATTATTTTATTTCCACCCTCTGAAAAAAATTGTTTGATCGTGAAATTACGAGATATATGTAAGTTGATAAATAAACTAACTACTCTCAATTCTCTAAATTCTTATAGAAATTCAATAATTTCTTTTGTCTCAAAGATTAATGAAAACTTTTTTTTTTTTTGAGAAAAAAGATTATTGAAAACTTGAAAATGCCTTTTTAGAGTTATCTTTTTTAGAATTTTTTTTTATAAATTTAAACTCTTTTAAATATCCAAACGATCAAATATGAAACAGAAGTAACGAATGAAACAAGTAGAAGCCAGAATATCTCCGTTAGGCATGGCATATATTACAACAGGTCAACGATCAATTCTGGTGCCCAGAAAAACAATGATCAATTATGGCGGGAGTTGCTGGGGGTGGGGGGTCCATAAAATGGCCCATTTGCACCCACATACTCTGAAATTTGAATCGTCAAGGCTGTCTTCGTCACAGACATCATCGGTGGCTAAAAAAAGGTGATCACGAATATGATTTTGTTTTAGAGCACAACTTTATTGTCGAGCTGGATGCATCCTGCCTGCTTATTGCAGGAGCGAGAGTGACCCGTCACCCTTCTTGATACCTTTTTCTTTCTTCCCATTTCTTTTTGTTTGTATAAATACCCTTTCTTTTCTCTCTGAAAGTAGAAACAGGATTGGAAAGCAACGTAGAAGCGCACGAGCCGAGGAAGATTACGAATATAATCATTAAAAATGGCCGCTGAAACTCCCACCATTCCTCTTCTTACTCCTTACAAACTGGGCAAGTTTGATCTGTCTCATAGGTACACACACCTTGCAAAGTCTTCTTTTTTATTTTTTTTTCTTTTATTTTTTCCGGTTACTATGATGTGAATTATCTATATATGTGATGGGTTTTGAGTTTTCTTAGTTGAAATCATGTTGGTGGAGTTGCTTTGTTCACACTGAGTTTGCAAGACACATTGGTCCGCTTATACTCTTGTTCAGTTATTATATTGATTCTATTCTTGGCAAGTGCATGTATGGTTTTGTTATAACATGAAGATTAATAAAATCTGGTGTAATTTCAATATTTCGTTGCGTGAGAAAAGTTGTTTATGAAAATTTTCCTCTTTTTTCGTTTTTGGTAATTTGGTTCTTTGTTAGAAAGATCTCGTGCACACGACGGGTTTGGTGCGAAGGTTACAAAAGAACTACTTGTGATGTATTACTATTGAAAGGAGAAGGAGAAGAGTTGTTTGGCTTTTTGTGTGTAGCCTGGTTTTGTTCGTGTTAGGTCCGATTTGATGACCCAACCCAACCAACATTCGTTGCGGGTTTTTGGTGGATTTTCAATGAGATTTGGGTCATGGAGCATATAGGCCCAAGCTGGAGCAAATTAGGGTTTATTATATATTGTAGTAAATTCCTGTACGGCCGAACCACGTAAATCTTGTGTGTAATTGATTCCACTTTTTGTTTACTTTTCTCTTATCATTCCTAACAAGAGTTATATTCCTGCATTCAATTTGGTCTGCCTGTACATGGATGGAGCTTGGAATAGAAATGAATTGCCCATTTTAACTTTTTGTCCATTAAGCCTGGGTTGGTATTAGGTGCTACAAGAATTAGAAAGTCATGACTGAACAAAAAAATACTTGCCTTAAAAAATGCTCTCATTAGAATGATTTATTCCTAGCTTTGAAAGCATTTCACAAACTAAGTGCTCTTTTCTGTAGCTTTGTAGGTGATGAAAAATCGTAATTTCCTTATATAGAGTTCAAAAGAGAAGGACAGTACATAAAACGAACATGGGCCCTGAACCTGAGTCCAGATATTCGCAAAATTGTGCATAGTAATGATATAAGCTGTGATTTGTGCATTCACAAAACGTGAAGCATTTGCTATGTCTAAGTGATGGAGAAATCATCATAGTTGAAGGACCTAGAGGATCTTTTAGCTTACTTTCCCCTACTCCAATACAGCATTTTCTTGAAATTTATCTACTTTCAATGGCAATCTGTTAAATTGACAAGCAGATGAGTTTTCTAGTTGGATATGTTGATATAGCTTAGATAGGGAAAAGAAGTACTATAGGGTAGGGCTGAACTTTCAAATCTGTGATTCATGAACGAACTCAATGAAAAAGTAGTTATTGTTTACTAGCAAGGAAAACTTTTGGTCCTTATTCTATTAGTACTGGTTTTGTTTCTATTCAGTTTCTTAAACCTTATTAGATTTCTTACATCCAACAAAATCCACATAAGAAACCGTAAAGCTGTCCTTACTTCTGCTGTAATCATTTCATATGTAGATCGTTCTTTTAGTTTACTTTGTTGCTTGTATTTTGTACTATTGAGCATGCTATATTGTATGAAATCTACCGAGGTAATCATATTATTCTGTCCTAGATTGAAGCGAGCAATGGCTTTGTGATGCTGATAGTGCTCTACATTCTTCGGTTTATAAAGACTTCTTGCTTGATTTAAGTTAATGTACTGTTTACTTTACATTTTCAGAGTAGTTCTGGCACCATTGACCAGACAGAGATCATACGGCAATGTTCCTCAGCCACATGCTATCTTATATTATTCTCAGAGAACTTCCAAAGGCGGTCTTCTAATAGCTGAAGCCACTGGAGTTTCTGACACTGCTCAGGGGTAACCTTTTCTTTTTTTTTTTAATTCAAACTTATTGACTGTAATTTTTGGATTTTTTTTCTTGCCTTGTAAAATTTATGACCTTGTAGGTTTTCTTTGATATTGTAAAGGTATCCAGAAACACCCGGCATATGGACCAAGGAGCAAGTTGAAGCATGGAAACCTATCGTAGATGCTGTTCATGCCAAAGGTGGAATCTTCTTTTGTCAAATTTGGCATGTGGGGAGGGTTTCAAATCAAGGTTTGTCTTTTAAAGTGACTTCCCCATCTCTTATCTTTTAACACCGACTGATTGGGGCTGTGCTTTTTTCTTATGAATGGAGAGAGTTTTAGTGTTAACGTGCTTTCAATGCCGACAAAAACATTATACTAAAGAAGGCATGAAGAACAAAGGAGTGGTTCTTTCTTACAAAATGTTGGTTCCAAAATCCAAACTGTTTATTTGTAATGTTGACTGAAGCATTGAATGTAAACCGATTTAGCACGAATAGGATCAGATGGAAGTTTTGATTGACAAGGGAGTGTTGGTGCTGACAGCCAACTACCACTTTTTGGTGTTAAGTGCCAGATACATAGTGGGGCTTTTATGTCTTCGTGATCCAAAGAATAATTTTGTTTTTGTTTTTTTTTTTTTTTTTGGTTTTTGAATTGACAAGTGTCTTTGCTATTTACTTTTTCGATAAGTTGATTTTTTGCATGGAACATCCTGTTTTAAATACTTTTATTGGATCATTACTGTACTTTTTCCAAGTCCTTAATGTTGAAGAATAATCCTACGTTGTCTGTGGATAAGGTCTTGGGCATGTTTATAAGGAATGAACAATCATCTCTTATAGAACCGATTTTATGAGATGAGTTAGGTTATAAATTTTTTCAAAGTATCAGAGCCTGTCATAAGACGAATGGAGGCCTATAGTACCTATCCGTGACAAAGATCAGGAAAAATATTGGTCTGCACGTGAAGGAGGGTGTGGAGGAATAATTACACATTGCTTGTGGACAAAGTCTTGGGCATGTTTATAAGGAATGAACAATCTTCTCTTATTGAACCGGTTTTATGAGATGAGTTAGGCCCATAAATTTCTTTACTTAAGAGTTGGTTACTGCATGGTTTCTTTTCAAACTTATGTTATGTACACTCTAATCTTGAAATCTAAGACTAATGGTTATTTTGGATATTTGTTTTTCTTTCATATTGTTGTCTACAGGTTTTCAGCCAAATGGGCAAGCTCCAGTATCTTCTACTGACAAACCTTTGATCCCGCAAGTTAGAGCTAATGGAATTGATGTTGCACAGTTCAGTCCTCCAAGGCGGCTAAGGACAGACGAAATTCCTCAAATTGTCAATGATTTTAGGCTTGCGGCAAGGAATGCTATTGAAGCTGGTAATTTATTTTCCAAGTGAAATGAATTTCATTAGAAGTCAAAAATGCACGCGGGTATAGTCAAGATAAATGATATTTCGTCGGTGAAATCTACAACAGAATGTGAAAAAGATCTTGAGAAAGAAAAATATTATATCATGCTGAATTTTGTTGTATGTAGGTAAGACTTTCACAAGAACGTAGGCAAGTCATGTCTACAGCAAGAGTATAAGGGCTTTCTTTGATCTTCTATAGAAATGAATCAACTTCATTTTGTTTTCCAAAGCATTTGAATGATATTTCATGGGCACATTCAAAATAATGATCCAAAATAGAAATGTAGAAATTTAGAATTACTAGCCTTTGACGTCCATTCTCTTTTGTGAAATGATAGTATTTGTCTTATGAACAGGTTTTGATGGGGTTGAGATCCATGGGGCTCATGGTTACCTAATTGACCAGTTTATGAAAGATGGAGTGAATGATAGAACAGACCAATATGGTGGATCGCTTGAGAATCGTTGTCGATTTGCGCTAGAAGTAGTTGAAGCTGTTGCTAATGAGATAGGAGCAGACAGGGTTGGGATAAGGCTATCTCCTTTTGCAGACTATATGGAATCTGGAGACTCCAATCCAAAAGCATTGGGCCTTTACATGGCCGAGTCTTTAAACAAGTATGGGATCCTTTATTGCCACATGGTTGAGCCAAGAATGAAAACGGTTTGGGAAAAATCTAAATGCCCCAACAGTCTTATGCCAATGAGAAAGGCTTTCAAGGGCAATTTTCTTGTTGCTGGGGGTTATGACAGAGAAGATGGAATTAATGCCATTGCTGAAAACCGTGCAGATCTTGTTGTTTATGGTAGACTGTTTTTAGCCAATCCAGATTTGCCTAAGAGATTTAAGCTCAATGCTCCTCTCAACAAATACGACAGAGAAACATTCTACGTCCTTGATCCTGTTGTTGGTTACACAGATTATCCATTTCTTGAAGACATGGCTTAGGTTTTCTAAAGGAGGAAAGGGGAATTTTGAATTATCTAAAATAAATTCTCTTTAGACAACCCAAGTTGCTTTTGTTTTCTTGAACTGATTTCCTTCTGTGTTGCACGAGTGTAATGAAAATATGTTCTTCAAATTCCAAACTGCAAGCAATGATTTTTCAGCATGAGAACACTTGTGTCATTGGATTTTTTTGCCTATAATCACAAAGAAGTGGGGAATCTTCTTTACTTTTTAGAGTGCACATATGACATAAAAGCCCGATTACAAGCGCTGTACCCAGGGGGAACAATTGCTAGTGGGCTACTCGATTCAGGCTTTTCTCTCTCTTTTCACGATTCATTCATCGCGTGCACTGCCTATAGTTTAATCCCCTACCATCGGTGGACTCTTTTTTTATCATAAAAGAGCATCCAATGGAGCTGTATGTCACAAGACTCACAACTACAACGTATATTTTGA
The DNA here is from genome assembly GCF_001411555.2 of Juglans regia. NCBI lineage: Eukaryota > Viridiplantae > Streptophyta > Magnoliopsida > Fagales > Juglandaceae > Juglans > Juglans regia. The sequence continues at coordinate 2,011,827 of NC_049901.1, read as the reverse complement.
CTGACATGGCCGACCGTCTTATAATTGAAGTTAGAAAAACAAAAGAGCACTGCTATTCCTACAGAAGTTTTCCACCGAAAACTTCTACCGAAAGGCAAAAGTTATTATTATTTTTTTTTTGCTTTTTTTTCAATCATTTTTTTAAACACTTTAAATATTTTTAAAAAATATAAAAAAATCATAAATTCATTTAAAAACATTCCTTAATCACTAAGTAAAAATAAAAAAATAAAAAAAAAATAAAATACAATTTCGGTAGAAGTTTTCGGTGGAAAACTTTTGTAAGAATAGCATTTTCCAAAACAAAAAAAGGGTGTCGGGGACTTTTTAGTTTGTTCTAATCAATTTATAGAAAAGAGTTATTTTATTATCAAGGTATAAAATCCACCATGATAATATTTTATTTATAAGATTTAAATTTTATTTTTTATTTTTTAAAATAAATTATATTATATAAATATTTTATTAGTTGTGTTATTTTTTAAGATTATATAAAAAGAAAAAAATTATTCTCATCAGTTATTATTTACTATTCCATACTTAATAAAAAATATTTTTATATTTTATGAAAAAAATTATAAATATAAAATGTGAAAATAAATAGTAACTGATGGATAGAATTACTCATAAAAAGAATAGAAGTTAATAATTAAAGAAACCCACTTCAACTTTTTTGGCTCCGTGATGCATGCAATATACGATGCCATTATTTTTAAAACAAAAACATGTTCAACTTGGTGGGTGGGAGGATTCTAGCAATTTCTGCCACATACACATATATATTTTCTTAATTTTAAATTCCCGTAGATCATAAAAAAATCAAAACAGTTTTTTAATTTTATTCGTTGTCTGCAAGGTACAAACAAATAGACCCACATCGTATATATAAGTCTAAAATGAAGTCTCCAGCGAATACGCTTATAAAAAAAACAAGCAAGGAGAAAAGTGTGGACGAAGATAAGGTTGGGGGGCCCACGCGGCATTATCTAGTTGCAGGTAAACACTGTCGGTTATTTGTTGTGGTGTAACCGGCAACGTGTAGCGGGACCCTTCCATCTTCATGTATGCATGTATCTTTGATTGGCTGGAGTCACGGGTCAGACTCGTCGTGGTGGCAAGTGGCAACCAATAATGGCATGTTTGGGCCTTGGCAAATGGGAAATTTTATACATTATGCTATTGCCTCGTTTTCATCACACGTATAAGACGTATCACGTTTATTATAATTAAATTATCTAATGATATGACACATTTTATATTAAAAGATGAAAATATAGTAAATAATATTACTTCTTTTAATTTCAGAATTTTAATTATTTTATCTAATTATTAATCAAACACATAAAATTCGATTAAAAATTTATTTAAATTATTTTACTATTATTCATAATTTTATGAAATAATCTAACCATCGAAACATCTCCTAAGTTAACACACCCTCATCTCTGGACTTTTCTCGGTCTTTTGTTTTTGGTTGACATACATCCAATTAAAACGGTCCAAGTTCATGCGATGACGAATGACGGGCTCCATTGCCAGTTTCTTTCCGTGATTATTTCCAACTGTAATTTCTAATGATAGACAATTTTTAATTATAAAAATATTTTTTTATTAAATTTAAATCCATCACATCAAAAATAAAAGTCAAAATAACATTTAAAAAATAATATTTTATGGAAAATAATTTATCTACAACACATTGTACAACAATGTGTTAAATGAGGGGCATTATTGTAAAATCATTTTATAAATAAGATGATTTTACAATAATGCCCCTCATTTAACACATTATTGTACAATGTGTTGTAAAATGTGTTGTAGGTGTATCACTACTCATATTTTATTATATAATTGTAAACAAGTCTGTCATTCCTCTATTTTTTTAATTCCTCCCACACTTATAATATCTCCTCCTCGGATTCAATGCAATAACGTGGTAGGAATGGTTTTATAATAAGATAAAAGATGATTTTAAATTAGTTAAATAAAATATGATTTTTTAATATTATTATTATTTTAAAAAAATTGATTATTTATTATATTTTATATAAAAATTTAAAATAATAAGGTGATATAATTTAAAATATATTTTTTATTTAAACTAGTATTATGCGTACGACAAATTTTTTTAATAAAAGATAATTATTGGACATTGATCCTCGAGCTCGATCAGATCTCAGATCCATTAGATTACCAAATCGTATCTCCTTCTTTTTTTTATTTCTTCCACTGACAACTAGGTCTAGTTTTTTAATGAGAAACCTGATATATTTTATTTTATAGATATTTTTACACGTAAAGAAATTAGAGAAAAAGCAAATCAAAAAAAATAAATAAATAAATAAATACACGGGGCGGCGTGCCCAGGTGGTGGGGTCCACACACGTGATCATTCTTCTCCCATCAAATCAATTATCAGCACAAAAAGAAGAGGCAAAAGATAAGGCGTGCACAGCTGGCGAGGTCCACACGTGGTTGATAAATCAACGACGAGAGAGTCGTTGATGAGAGAGAGCGCTCATGAGAGAGAGTTGAGATGAGAAAGAGTTATCGGAGAGAGATGATGAGAGAGAGTGAATGAGAGAGACGATGGTGCGTTTGAAATAATAAAAAAAGAAAAGAAAAAGATAGGCGGTTACCATTTAGGATGTAAATTGCACACCATTTAGGGTGTAAAAAAATAATTACAAGTTCGTAATTATTTTTAAAAAAATAAATACAGAATAAATATTAATTAAATCTTATTATTTTTTAAAATTCACAATTATATGTATGATTTCCTTTTTAAATAAATAGTACTGCTTAAATATTTAAAAAAAAAATTCCACTATAAAGAAACTTTTTTTTAACCAGTCATACTTTAAAAAAAAAAAAAAAAAAACCCAAATAACCGGTTACTCGGTTACTCGAAATGGCATAATGGGTTGGGTCCATTTAATATAGAGAAAATGATAGAATCACCGTTAGTTGTATTTAATACCGGGCAGGGTCTGCCATTTCTTTTTATCTCGCTTCTCTTTGTATTCAGTAAGAGACAAGAAGGAGCACACCCAATTCGAAGAAGAATACCAATCTCAGTGCTTGAGAAATGGCTGAAGCTGCCACCATACCTCTTCTCACTCCTTACAAAATGGGGAAGTTCGATCTATCCCATAGGTATACTACTACACCTTGTAAAGTCTCTTTCTTTCTAATTTTGATCTGGTTATAATATATGATCATCTCTATTGTCAATACGTATATACAAATATATATATACATTGTTGATGGGCTTTGATCTTCGTGGTTGAAATCTTGTATTTAGGGAGTATCTTTTTCTCCCTAGCTCGCACTTTTGCAAGAAACTTCGTTGTGGAAATCCCAGCTGGTTGTAATGACTTTACGTTTGCCGTAACATATCACACAGTAACAGCATACTTGTTCAGTTATATTAATTGGTTCTACTTTCATGGCGGCCTAGGCTTTTATATTATATAATGAACCAGGATCAATTTGAACTAGAGTGAGTATTTTCCTTTCCTTTTTGGTTAGAAAGAAGAGAAAGCCTACGTACTGTACTCGTTTTGTGCATATATGTCATGACCACAGAGAAAGAAATCAAAGACTATTTGTGATTGAGCTGTTTTGGTTAACTTAACCAAAACATCAGAGTATATTGATATTTATAGAGCACACTATATGTGTATTACAAGATATATAAGAACAACTAGAATCACATATGAAGATAAGAACAAACAAAGAGTTCAAAACGTGAACTATAGATCTGACAAGTTGTGGGAGAACTGCATGGTTTGGTTATCATAAGTTTATCATAAGTTTGGCACGATACTCAACCTCGGTACTAGATCGAGACACCACAGGCTTCTTCTTTGAAGACCAAGAAATAAGGGAATTACCGAAGTAGATAGCATAACCTGTTATAGACTTTTTGTAATTAGGATCTCCAACCCAATCAGAGTCATAGAAAGCATTAAGAGAGTGTGAACCTGATGTAAACTAGAGACCATGGTCTGGTGTCCCTTTAAGGTAGCTCAAGATACGCTTTGCCGCTGTCCAATGCACTATAGTAGGATAGTGCAAGGCTTGACAAAGTTGGTTGACTGGATAAGCTATTTCAGGCATAGTTAAGGTGAAATATTGTAGAGCACCAATAACTTGGCTGTGAACATTAGGTTCAGGGAGTGGATCACCATCTTAAGAGAGAGAATTTGGAGCCCAAGACACATGGGGCTGAGTATGGCTTAGCACCAAGCATACTTATCTTTATAAGCAGGTATGTAATGCACTTAAGTCTGTCGTAGATGTAGCCCAGAAGCAGAGCGAGATGCCTCAGCGCCAAGGAAGTAGTTTCACCAAGGTCCTTTAAGGGAAATTGAGTTTGTAGTTTATTGATTAGAGAGGGCATTGCATTATTGTTGTTACCAGTAACTAAGATATCGTCAACATATACCAAAACATACAAAGTGATGTCTTGATGCTTGAAGGTAAAGAGTCGAGTCAACAAGTGTCTAGAAAATCAAGATCTTATAGTGACTGAGAGAGGCAGTTGAACCAAGCTCGTAGGGCTTGTTTAAGACCATAGAGGGCCTTGTTTAGTTTGCCCACAAGATCAGGTTGGGGAGGATCCACAAAGTCTCTAGATTGCTCCGCATACACTGCGTCTTCTAATATATAATGTAAAAATACATTAGAGACATCTAATACTGCGGCTCTTCCATGCAGCCCATTGCGGCAAAACCCATCCTATTAAGCGGCTCTATCTTAGGCTTTTGGCCTAGAGACAACTGGATCGGATATTTTGGTCAGTTTCTGTTTTCTTTTTTTTTTTCGGTTCTGTTTACTTTATTAGCATTGCAAAATGTAATTGGAGGATTATTGAAATCCTGGACAGTGTTCGAATATGTTACTCACAAGGAAATGGCGTTATATTAATTATTACGTACTTCTGTTTTTTCCTAAAATTTTATTAGCGAGTTCCAATTTTGGGATCCGCAGGTGAAGTCGTGGGAGTTGTCCTTAATTCATAATGGTCGCTCGATTGTTTAGAACAGTTTTCTGCTTGGATTTTGTGCTGCAGAGCGTGCTATACATATAACAAATGGAGGGAATATTTAGTTAACGTATAGATTTCTTCCTATTTTCAGAGTAGTGTTGTCACCATTGACCAGACAGAGATCTTTTGGCAATATTCCTCAGCCGCATGCTATCTTATACTATACTCAGAGAACCTCCAAGGGCGGTCTTCTGATAGCTGAAGGCACTGTAATCTCCAGAACTGCTCTGGGGTAATTCTAATTATTACATTTGCAAAACTCTCTTGGATCCACACTTGAAGGACATTTTCCATTTTGAGGATTTCCTTAATTTCTTGCCTTGAAAGTTTCTGACTCCGTAGGCTTGTTTGGTGTTGTAAAGGTATCCGGACACACCTGGCATATGGACGGAAGAGCAAGTTGAAGCATGGAAACCCATTGTAGATGCCGTTCATGCCAAAGGTGGAGTCTTCTTTTGTCAACTTTGGCATGTGGGGAGGGTCTCAAATGAAGGTTTGTCTTTGGAAATGACCTCCTTTATTTCTTCTCTTCTAATCCTGAATAATTGGTCTCTGCATTTTTTCTTCCCAGTGGAGATCAGAGTTTTTAATTTAACGTTAACTCCTATGCTTTAGACGACAAAAAACTTGTACTAAAGAATTCATGATGAGTAAAGCATTGCATGCCAATCTATATAAGCTTGAGTGGTTACCATTTTCTTTTTATACTCTTGTTATGGACACTCTGGTGTTGAACATTAAGGCTAATTGTTATTATTATTATATTGTTTTTAATTTCATGCCGTGGCCTGCAGAAATACAGCCAAATGGACAACCTCCAGTTTCTTCTACTGACAAAGGTATCAACGCCAAACCAACTCCAGCTGCTGGATTTGGTCTCTCACACTACTCTCCTCCAAGGAGGCTAAGGACAGATGAAATTCCTCAAATTGTCGAGGAGTTTAGGGTTGCCGCAAGGAATGCTATCAAAGCTGGTATGCTAATTATTTTGTGAGAAATCAAAATCATTCCTGGGTTTATGCAAGATAAATGATATTTGACTGGTCAAACTACTCGTGCGTGGGTTCTGATGGAAATGAGATTATTATCCCTTTCTAGATTCTCTGTTTTCTAATGTAGAAAATGGCCTTTTTAACATTGGTGCATATTCTCTTGTATATAGGATTTGATGGAGTTGAAATCCATGGGGGCTATGGTTACATTCTTGAACAGTTTATGAAAGACCAAGTGAATGATAGAACAGATGAATATGGTGGATCTCTTGAAAATCGATGTCGATTAGCTCTGGAAGTAGTTGAAGCTGTTGTCAATGAGGTAGGAGCAGATAAGGTTGGAATAAGGCTTAGTCCTTTTGCAGACAATATGGAATGTGGAGACTCAAATCCACAAGCATTGGGCCTTTACATGGCTAAATCCCTGAATACATATGGAATTCTTTATTTGCACATGGTTGAGCCAAGAAGGGCTAGCGATGAAGTAGAAACTGAATCATCTCCCAGTCTTCTGCCAATGAGAGAGGCTTTCAAGGGTACTTTTCTTGTTAATGGCGGTTTTGACAGGGAATCAGGAAACCAGGCCATTGCTGAAAATCGTGCAGATCTTGTTGCCTATGGTCGTTTGTTTTTGGCCAATCCAGATTTGCCTCGAAGATTTGAACTCAATGCCCCTCTCAACAAGTATAATCGAGAAACATTCTACATTCCTGAGCCTGTCATTGGTTATACTGATTATCCTTTCCTTGAAGACCCTCATGCATAGGTTGATAATGAAGAGAGGAGGGAGATTTAGAGTATATCCGGAATAACCCCTCCTTAGAAATCCTTATGTTTTTTTTTATCTTTGGTGTGGTTTCGTATTGTATTGCACAAGAGCGTTTGATGGCATGACTATTCATAAATCTTGGGACTTTGCAATTAAGGCGGCAATGGGTCATGCACTTCTTGGTGTTTGATCTCACATGCATGCCTGACTACAAATAAATTGAGTTGTAATGCTGCACTTAGTATATATTTCAAGCCATGATTGTTTAGCATTAGCATCAGTTCACTTCTGCAGATTTCAATGGCAAAACGTTATTTGATATGTTATAGTTTTGAATTAAATAATCCAATTTGGAGGAATATATGTTTGTAAAGTCATGTTGAATAATTATAAATTTATACACCATCCAGAAATTTTCGTGGGATGAGGTCTATCTTTATTTTGATTGAACCGTCCAATATGATTAAAGAAAGAATAATGTTAGATTCCAACCATTTATTTATTTCTTAATCAATTGATAGCGTGTTTTGACCATATTCCATCTAAGTTTTGTATTTGAGTCGGGCTACGCCACTTGACCGATAGTACATTTTACAAGTTTTTTTTTTTTTATTCACATCTTTTTAATATATTTAAAAAATAAAAAAAAAATATATCAATATACTTCAAATCACTTCTTTAATCATTAAATGAAAAAAAAAATTATTTTTTTCCGATCAAGTTGAGCGATCACATTTGATGGACATGTATCTATTTTTATATGTCTTTTTTTATTTTTTTGTAATCTATCATTTTTGGGGTTTAGTTAATAGAGTTGGACTTTGATGCCATAGCCTTCCAACTGGTTGACGACCAGAGTTTATAACTTGTGGTGGAGCTGTACGTGGACCAAAGGGAACCACCTATATATGTACGCTTGCAACTACCACATTTTGTTTTTTCGGTTTTTTTTTATTTTAATTTTTAAAAGGTTTTTTATCTTTTATTTTTAAACATAAAGACTTCACAGAGCAGACTGCCAGAAATCAGGAACAGAGTTAAAAAGCACGCGAGTGGTAGAAGTCGAAGAATACGAATACAATCATTGAAAATGGCTGATGAAACCCCCGCCATTCCTCTTCTTACTCCTTACAAGATGGGGAAGTTCAGTCTATCCCATAGGTATGCACCTTGCAATTTAAAATACTCTATGAGTTTACTTTTATGTTGCGAGTAAGACATTACATCACACAAACCTTATTTAATTTTTATATTTGAGAAATCCACAGGCGAAATCTTGAAGCTGCCGTCATCAATTTAAGAACGGATTTTTTTTATTTTTATTTTTAGTTATCATGTGTTGCTCGCCTTTATTCTATTGATCAAGTGTGCTATAATAACGAATTTTAAAGAGGGTTAATCATATTATTCTTCCATAGCTTGCTATGTGCGGTAGGTGTGTGATCCTCGAAGCGGTTTAGAAAGATGTTGCTTGATTTAGTTAGTTAATCGTAATCGTTAGCTTTCTATTTTCAGAGTAGTTTTGGCACCATTGACCAGAAGCAGATCTTTTGGCAATGTTCCTCAGCCACATGCTATCTTGTACTATTCTCAGAGAACCTCCAAAGGGGGCCTTCTAATTGCTGAAGCTACTGGAGTTTCCAACACTGCTCAGGGGTAATTAATCTTGACTACAGTAGACAGTTTCCCTTTGGAGAATTCCCTTTCTTGCTTGGAAAATCTTATTATGACTTCTTAGGTTTCTTTGGTATTATAATTTTGTAAAGGTACCCAGAAACACCTGGTATATGGACGAAAGAGCAAGTTGAAGCATGGAAACCCATCGTTGATGCTGTTCATGCCAAAGGTGGAATCTTCTTTTGTCAAATTTGGCACGTGGGGAGGCTTTCAAATCGAGGTTTGTCTTCTTGGCTAGTAGACCTTGTTTATTTGCTTCTTCAAATAGTGGACATATACCCTTCTCTTTTGAGCTTTTAAGTACTTATAACAGATCATTACTGTTGTTTTTCTAGTTCCTTTTAAGTGGTTTGTTATTGATTTCTTTTCAGAGTCGTAATGGACAGTCCGGTATTAAACTTGAAGACTCATTGCTGATTTGGATATTCATTTTTCTTTCCTCTTGTCTAAAGATTTTCAGCCAAATGGACAAGCTCCAATTTCTTCTACTGACAAGCCTTTTAATCCACAACTTCAATCGAGTGCAATTGATGTTGCACATTTGACTCCCTCAAGGCGGCTAGGGACTGATGAGATTCCTCAAATTGTTGATGATTTTAGGCTTGCCGCAAAGAATGCTATTGAAGCTGGTAAGTTCAATTCTCCTGGGTTTAGTTGAGATAGATGATATTCGATTGGTCAAATCTAAGAGAGTTAAAGAAACACACTGGAGAAAGAAAAGCCGATATCATGCTGAATTAATTTTGCAGATCATACTGCTATTATTACCGGTAGAAGGGTAAAACTTAAAAAAAAAAAAAAAAAAATCTATTACTAATTATCTGGTCCTCTTCAAAATGACTTTTTTTTTTTTTTTTTTTTTTATAACCAAGCTTTTTTTTAGGTGAAGTAAAGAAAATTATAAATCAAATAAGCTATGCTGGCTTCTACCTGAAAAAGATAAGTACTGTTGTTGTGGAACTACTAGAAAAAGAACAGACTCTTGAGGCAAATTCATTAAACAAGTTAAAAAATTTATCAATCATGCCTTAGTGTTCTAAAATAAAGGCCTATGTGAGCAAAGCGTTTGTTTAATTAAACCCATCACCCATCATATCTTTTTTCAATTTATAGTGGAAGGAAATGTGAAAGACAGCTGCATTTTGGAGACACAAGTTAATATACAAATCGTAATCTTCCTTATATGACTGAAATGAGTTTATTGCTCACTCCATTCTTTTTTATTCCTTATTTTTTCAATATAGAATATAGTCTTTAACTTCCCTACTTAATTGTTCCCTTTGTGCAAATGATATTGTTTGTCTTATACATAGGTTTTGACGGAGTCGAGATCCATGGGGCTCATGGTTACCTAATTGACCAGTTCACGAAAGATCATGTGAATGATCGAACCGACCAATATGGCGGATCCCTTGAAAATCGTTTTCGATTTGCTTTGGAAATAGTGGAAGCTGTTGCCAATGAGATAGGAGCAGATAAGGTTGGAATAAAGTTAGATCCTTTTGGAGACTATATGGAATCTGGAGACTCAAATCCAGAAGCATTGGGTCTTTACATGGCTGAATCCCTAAACAAATATGGAATTCTTTATTGTCACATGGTTGAGCCAAGAATTAACCCGGCTTTAGAAAAACGTGAAACTCCCCATAGTCTTCTTCCAATGAGAAAGGCTTTTAGGGGCACTTTTCTTGTCGTTGGGGGTTATGACAGGGAAGAAGGGAATAATGCGATTGCTGAAAACCGTGCAGATCTTGTTGTCTATGGTCGTCTGTTTTTGGCCAATCCAGATTTGCCTCGGAGATTTAAGCTTAATGCTCCTCTCAACAAGTACAACAGAGATACATTCTATACCCCAGATCCGGTTGTTGGTTATACTGATTATCCATTTCTTGAAGACACTTCCTAGATTTGTTAAATCCATTGTGTTTCTGTTTTTGGTCTTTAAGTTTAATTTTCTACTGGACGTGTGATGAAAACATATACATAGATTTTAATAATCCAGAAGGCATAAGGGTCACACGCTCATCGGTGCTGATCTGCAAACATGCTTGACCAGCAAGTTGTTTGAAATGTAATTTGGCAATGACAAGGAATGATTGTTTTAGCATGAGAGCACCAAATTATCCGATTGCAAATCCTTTGTAAAATTAACAAGCACACATTGCTCAATGGGTTAGTTACAAGGAACTCAATCAACTTTTAGGGTGGGTACAAAAGCCCAAACTCGTAGTGTACCTATTCCTTTACTGCGTAGGATACAGGCTTATCTTTTCACTTTCATTCTTGTTCCTCAAGCCTCGTTTCTAAGGATTTAGATTTCAATGGCAAAGTATCCAAGTTGACATGCATCTCTGCATGACAATCTGGGCACAACAAAGCACCACATCCATGGTCTGGATGATGTTCCTGTTCAAGCAGTGAACAATGGAGGGGAAGGGAACTGGAATTTCTCGGATTAATTACCAAAGCAGCATGTCCTTCAAACTGGCATGACCCAGTAGCTCTCTGATTAAATAAAAAGGGAGTGGAATCCATTCAAACGATGACTTGCAGAGAAGTAAAGATAAATGTCATCTTCATAAAAAGCTCAAATCCTTTATATTTGGAGATAAATACACTTTCAAACTACTAGGGATTTTATACTCCTTGAGCAATAAAAACCGATACACAGTATCTTCAAATTAAAAAAAAATTGAAGATTCAGCCAGTGTTGCATCACCTATTTCTCACCCATCCTAACAGTTCGAATTAAATGAGTAAAAAATGTTAATTTTTCCTAGTTTGAGGATGCAATGTGTTAGTTTTGATACTTATAGATGCAAAACCCCAAATAGTTGGAAGGCAAATGTACTGTTCTTAACTTCTTATGTCTGCAGAAAGTAAGAGAGAACATTTACATTTAAAGAAAATTTTTTGTTTATTCTTTGCAAGATTGAAAAGTGTACATGCTGTGAAACGATCAATAAAAGCTAACAGAAGTGCTAGTAACATCTTCCGGAACCAACACATCAAAATCACTGACGGTCCATTCTGCAGTCACCCCTGGTCCTGAGCGGCTAACATATATTTCTGTGCCCACATTAATTGAAGACCATACACGCCTTGCCGGTTTTGTTCCTGGATCCTGTGCAAAATATAATAACATGGCTCCCGTCAGTGCCTTATAATTATAAGGCCCGTCTTGAAGCACAGTAATAAAACTCGAGAACATCAGTCAAGTCCAAAGAAAAGTAGATGAAACTGCAAAAGGTTTCTGCAGTGAACTAGGGAAACAATTGTTTCGAGTTACAATGGGATGTGATGTCCAATGGAAAAGGCTGAAAAATCAGAACCAGTAATGTTGTTTTACCCTCTTCGCTAGCTAATACCATTTTAGCATCATTCAACTAGGTTCGTGCTTACTACATGATTTTGGGAGAGAAATCAACAGAAAAGGAGGAAGCATACCAAAAATTTGCTCGATGACTCAATGCCATTGCATCAGAATCAACATACCATCCAGCAGCAATAAAACACAAGATCCATTGAAGTTAAAGTTATGGTAACGATGACCATCCATGAAATGTTTCAGAATAGTTTAAATTAGAAAAAAATCCATCATTCCTATGGTTTTCGAAGTTCCAGGCAAGTTTTTGGGGGCCCTATCCAATAGATCACCTCAAAGACCACCTAAGGTCCTAAACGAAGCAGTCACCCTCTATAAATTTGGTTGATGCAGGATACTTATTGCTAATTAAGTAACTTTGAACATATGTAAACAATTTGTTTCTGCAGAGACAACAATTAATATTGCCAATAAGCACAAAAGACTATCAGGAGATTGCATATCACTAATAGTTTATAAGGTTTGGAGTCTTGAAATCCTTAGCAAGATTTGAGCATTTTACTAATAAATAGCATTTGTTTCAGTAGCCGCTCGAGAACCATCACCCGTGTAAAAACCATAAAGATTTGAGTTCTCCTAACTCCTGGTCAGAGTGGATAAGACCCATCCAACCTTGCTAAAAGGGAGCGCACATTATGTAAAAGTTAATAAAAACAACATAATTACCTGGTAGAAGTATAACCGACTAGAGAGAGCACCCACATCAAGCACCCAAGTCCTTGAGTCTCCAACCCATCCATCTCCTTTCTTTAAGGGATAACCATGCACAGCCCATTCAGGATGTGGAAGAATTTGCACCAGTTCCTGTGCCTGTGGGTTGCTATATGGGTCACAGATATCATATGGTTCCTCCAGATAGTTGGCATTTCCTGGGCTGCAGTAGAGATGATAAGCAGAATACGGAAACCGAGATGTCTCATTTCTATGTATCCTCTCACCAGTAGGATTAACATGGTAAGGTGGGCAGGAGACGAGGTTATCTGGGCGGCACCAGCTTGTAGTTGCTGGATTTATTATCATTTCGCTGTATCTAGTCACATCTGTCAGAACATCACCATCACAAGGGTCTCCATTGTTCTTCCAGCAGCTTCCTATATCAAGGAGATAAAATTGACTGTTGGGCCCTCCACCACGTTTAACATCTAGTGTCAGCTTTACCTTAAAGTTTGGAGATTCTAGCCGCTGGTAAAACACAGCTCAAACACAGTTAATGAACCATGAAAATATAAAGAACTAGCAAAAAAAACTATACCAGACTCCGAAAATTTTTAATTATAAAAACACCGGGCATCTAGCCAACCCTAATGTCTGATTAAGGCTTGGTTGAGCATATAAGAGAGAGCATCTAAGTTTCAGGAGTTACTCTCTGGTTTCTATAGGCTTTGTTTTTTTTTTTTATCAGTGGTTTCTATAGACTTTGTATAACATTGATATAATGAATATAATCTACTCCAAAATTTGTCAACTCAAATGCCATTCTAATTTCTCTCAAGGGGTGATCAGCAAGCATTCATGTGTGGAGACAATGTGTTCAGCGACAAATTTTTATTGCTTGCGAGGAAGAAGTAAAGCAAAGGAAGAAACCTTTCTAATGATTCCACGACTACCATAGTGATAACCGCCATTAAATCCTTCAGTTGCATCTGCACGTAGATACAACATAAGCCAAGGATACTTTGAAGATGTTGTTAATATCTGCGAGAAAATCCAACTTCCGGAGCTCAAATTCTTCTGCCATGTGATGGAGAAGTAGGAGTTCTTCCCTATACCTTCACCCAGATCAGCATCAAGGTCATACGTTCCATAAAATCCTCCTAGTAAAGACTCTATTTGGTCCCCAGAAGAAACCAATCTTGAGTAGTTATGGTATACAAGTGGCTGATTCATACATCCTTCACCAAAACATGGAAAATTTCTGCCAGTTATGATTTTACTGACATTCTTGCCATTCTCAGGACAAAGGGTGGTGTTCTTATCAAAGTTTCCATTCTTGAGCATAATCATCCAGAAGTGCCACGGATCTGAGGAATCCTGCACCTCGCAAAGAGAGCCGAGATACAGTTCCTTTTCCATAGCAAACAGGTTAGGGTCCATGTATGGCTCAAATCCTTTTATAGGAAACTTATCACCAGTCCCCAAGCTGTTGTCTGATTCATTCACTTTGTGATGTACTTCGCATTTTGTGGTGCGGCCCAAGGAATCTGATTATTGAAACATAAAAGTAACACGGACCATTTAAAAAGGACAGAAATAAAGCAGATGATTACATCCAATTACATATTACATAATCTGATCTAGCTAAATTAGGATAGATTCTTTGCAATGTTCATCTATAATGAAGGTGATTGAGATGTAAAGCTAAGATGGCTTATGTCATTGCAATACTCGGGCTAATTACATAAATTTGGTACAATTGGGGTACGGCCAGCATTTCTTTATGGTTACTATGGAACAATCCTAACAACTTTTTGTTGTTGTTGTTGTTGTTATTGGGGGAGGTGGTTCGCTTTAAATGATTCCAAAAATACAAGCAAAAACTGCAGCAGCCTATTTTACTTGGAGAGCGCCATAAGACAATAGAAACTAACCATCGTTCCACTGATCATGATACTCCACCAGCTACAAGGGTTTCCATACACATGAAAACCCTGTTCGAAGTGAGAATCTAAATTTAAACATGAAAATTAAGTAGCCATTATTGTATCGAAGTATCCATGTAATTATTAAAAAAAAAAATGGAACGAGTAGTGGCATACCCATGATCAACGGGCAGTACAAGTCGGCACAATCCGCCAACCTGGGGCTTCCCATGTGTGGGGCTTCCATCCCAACCTCATTGCAAAAGTTCCATGCTTCCAGTGCAACTCTCACATTTGGGTTCTTCATTCCTGGGTCTCCAATTGCTGATATATACTTATCTGAGGCGTTGGCCACATGATAAGCCAAATTCAAAAGATATACTATTCGAGAAAGAAGTGGCCAGTAGGAAGTAGAAGCCATGGCAGAACTTCTGCAAAGACGATGAATTAGAGAATCACAGCATGAGGTTGTTGGGGGAGGAAAACGGTGGAGTCGTATAACACACGCGCCGTGGATGTGTGTGTGAGGATAAGGGATGGCGGAGGTGGGTTTCGTTTAGTTTCGCGAAATCCATGGTTAATTTGGGGGGGAGAGAGTTTGCTTCGAAGCAAAGTCGACGTGTTGGGGAAGGACTGAAAGCAAAGTTGATGTGGGGACACCCCAAGAATATGATCGATTACTGTAACAATAATGCAAACCCCCGGGCTTCAAATAAAATATGGGCTGCAGCTCAATCGGAATCAGTAGCCCAAACAAACACAGACTTAGGGCTGACCCGAAAGGCATTGCTTAGAGGCCCAATAATAATACGAAATCACTGTAAAGGAAAAAATCATGATATTCATAACTTTTTTTAATTATTATTATTTGAGTTTTACTTTACATATATAAGTCGGTGGGTTAATACATTACTTATAACAAGGTTTATTATAATTTAAAAAAAAATTAAAATACTAATATTTTTTAGTATAGTTGACGTGAAAAACTTCCACCCAACGATGTTATTATTTCATATCTCTTACTGTGTTATTTATTGCGAATAAAATCTATTTTACATGAGAGCTTTTATTAGCTAATAATAATATCGGTTTGCTTATATTTTATTCCGTACTCATTCGGAAAAATTATATATATTATATGTTAAGTCGGTATTTTAGTTTAGATGCAGTACTTTGATCTGCTCTCTGATTTTGGGGGCTAGCTGATCAATGAAAAAACAGCGTTTGTTGTTAATAAATAAATAAAAAAGGTCAGTATTTTAGTTTTTAATTGGCATAACAAATAATATATATATATATATATGTATGTATGTATGTATGGATCGAGATGATCAGACAAAAGCAAAAAATCATATAATTGAGGGGCCATAACTTTATTGTTTGGAGTTTTGGGGTGGAAGCCATGGTATTAATTTGGGAAAAATATAAAGAAACTTCATATATATATATATATTATATATATATATATCATGATCAGAGCACTAGTTTTAGTTTAGTTTAGTTTAGTGGGCCCTTTGGTAATAACCAGAAAAATGAAGAAATAGGTTTCTTTGTTTTTTGACAATATATATCCCATGATGCACGTACGAATATGTTTGGAATGTGATGCTGATTGGTTAAACATATCGCATTAATCTAAAAGTATAAATTAATTAGAGAATCTCTCAGATTTGATTGGCTATAATTGTTCTTAATTAATTAATTAATGTATTATCTGATGATTATATATAATTAATATATAATATTATATATATGAATGTTTAGCCAGATCGATGGTCTGGGAATCTGAATGGTTTGAAAAATGGCGTGCTAGCTTTAGCTAAATTGATTCCGATTACACTCTAATTTATTAAGTACCCGCGCATATATATATATTTATATATATATATATATTTATATAAGAACAGGAAAAAAAAAAAGATAATCATAATCCGATTTGGTTTATGTAGTACTGATATTGTGTGTGGTTCATATGGATTCCACACCACTCGTACATGGATTTATATAATGTATATATTCTTACTGATCAGATCATGCATCAATGTCATTTCATCTATATGCATGCATCAAACGATCTATTATTCCATTTTAGCACCAAATTGGAAAGCCTATTTCATGATTTTGAGGCTAGCTAGGGTTTCTCTCTCTCTCTCTGTTCAATTTTTTCATGCCATGTACACATGAGTATATATATATATATATATATATATATATATATATATATATGAGAATTTTAAGCTAATTTATAGGAGTACGTACTGGCATTTAAGACAATTTATAAGCTGGTCATGCAGTACGTATACTGATCAGACGTACGTAGGATCGATCACGTACGTAAAAGCAGCTTAAATCGTCTCTTAATGCCCTTTTCGCAGTGTGCAGTACTAATTTTCGTCCATCAACCTGATCATCTGATTAACATGATGATTAATCTGATCATTGAAAAGAATCAAACCTGGCATGCAATTGCAAACTTCTTTTAAGCATACGGTATACATGACTCGCCACGTTTGTGCCCTCATTCCCCGTTAATCTTTCGATGATCAAATATTGGTACGTACGTACTGGATCGATCCATGGAGAAAAAGTTAAAACGACTAATTAATTAAAGCAGTATCCGTTTTAATCTTCTTGGTCAAATATTATTAATTAGGTCATGATAATTATTTAAAGGTTGCTTTATTTATTTATTTATTTATTTGTGGGTGCATGCATATATTCTACTAAACTACAACTTATAATTAATTGACACGTTGTGGGCGGGGGCTGCATCCACGTTCAACAAAGTAAGTAGTACTAGTGTTTCTCCTTCATTCCTCAACTGATCTTTCGATCACGCGACGACATGTGCAATGTTTTTGTGCTGTAGTACTAAGTGGGTTCGATGCCAGATCATTAATTAGTCAGAGTCATTAGCTAGCCAGGTATTATATATTTATGGTCAAATCCTGAAAGGAATCGATCAATTAATTCTCTGGTCATTGAGATTTATATATATAGTGTAGTACTAACTAGCAGTACTACTACTCTAGAAATAATGCTGCATGCTGGCTTAAACTGATCTATCGTCGACGTACGGTCAATAAACTGGGATCGATCGATTGGCTATATTTTGTATAGTAAATTATTTATTTATAATTAATTATCACCTAATTTTTGTTAAAATGAGTCTATTATTATTATAAATAATCATTTTTATCATAAATAATTTCTCACAAATACTTATTTTTCTTGTACCCAATATATATTACTCAAATATCTGGACATGCAAGTTGTGGTACTTGTGGTGTGTCCTGGACACTACTCGTGCGATCCTTCCATATAAAAGATCGAACATCTAATTATATATATATATATATATATATATATGTGTTCATTTTTATATCTGTCCATCAATTTGAATTTTAGATCAAGTACGTACGTAGTAACGCCTATATGTTTATATATATATATATATATATATATTTATATATATCAAGTCTAAAGCTAGCTAGCCATCATGAATTAATGTAGCCAACATGAATAATAATATTGCATGATCGAGAATTAAGTGGAAACCAATAAATTAATTTTCACCAGCATCGACTAGAATAATTACATTAAAGCCGTCAAAGGAATTATATATAGTCAATCGATCAGAATGATCAGGTCATCCAACATCGAGAGCTAGACAGACCACTAAAACTAGCAAAACCAAGGAAGACTATCTTAAAATTGCCTTATTCGAACAGCTCAGAAGTTTGAAGAGATCCGGTCTCAGGTGAAAATTAATAAGAATCCCATGGACCATGCATGCAGTTCCCTAGCTAGCTTAAACATTAGCTGGCTCATTAATTAGTACCAGTGATCTCAAATCAAATTCGTCCAACGCCATCCATCAATATTATTCATGGGCATATATATTCTATTGACTTTCTAATTAAAAACATGAATATATATTGACTCGATGATCATGATCTATAGCATATATATTAAGTGCATGGACATAATTATTATTTAACTAATTAAATGAAACCTAACATGAATTAATACATTATCCTAGTAGTAGTACTGTGCATATATACATTATATCATGGCCTGTGATCATCACCATAATATATACACACACTATGATTGTGTGTGTGTGTATATATAATATATACATGGTGCTTTGCATATCATCATGTGATGCTCTCTAGTTTTTGCAGCAGCTAATTAATCTTAACAAAAAGTACTACTACACCATGAAACATCAAATTTTAGTCGTAAATTCTACAAAAAGACATGCATGTATATGAGTATATATATATATATATATATATATATATGATATGATAAAATTAAAATATTATATATATTGTTGAACTTGTTGAAATGAAATCTCAACTGTATATGATTTCCAGATCAGACTATGCCTCCAAGATTGCCAAGAACATTCACAGAAGATTGAAAACAAATAACAAAGCAATAAAGAACACCAGTGATTTACGTGGTTCGATCCTATTGATTTACATCCACAACAGGAACATCTAGGAGCTTTCTGTTTTATTGATCAAGATGAAAATATTCAGTATCAAGATTACAAGATATCAACCTCTCATCACTTTCTCTCAAGTGACTCTCGTGAGGTCGCTCTCTGTTTCTCCCTGATATTTCACCAAGTTACAATGCAAGTTTTATCACAATCTCACACTTACAAATGAACTACATAAGGTCTTATATAGTTTCTAAAATGCATAACAGAATGCCTTCAATTCTCCACCTCAGCAGATAGAGGATCGTATGGCTATTGCCTTTCCTTCATTTAACATGTGTAAGGATCTCAATGGTTGACATTTCTTATAACAAATATCCACCTTGACAAGCATTTAATCCTTGTAAGATGTCTTCTTGCTCCTAAATGTTCATGCATGTTCCCCTAGTGGGTACTTAACAACTTTCCATATTGATCAAGTTTAGGCAGTGTCTAAATTTGGTTATTGCTAAAGATTTAGTCATTATATCAGAGAGGTTGTCTTCAGTGGGAATTTTTTCAACCCCAAACTCTCCAGCAGATATGATGTCTCTCACGAAATAAAGCATGACATCTATATGTTTAGATCTCTCATGATAGACATTATTTTTGGCAAGATGTATAATACTTTGATTGTCACAGTGAGCTGTCACATTGCTTTTATAAATGTCCAATTCATGTGAAACCCCTTTTAGCCATATAGCCTCCTTTATTGTCTCAGCCATTGCTATATATTCTGCCTGAGTTGTTGATAGGGCTACAACTGACTGTAGGTTAGACTTCCAACTGACAGCCCCTCCATAAGAAGTAAACACAAAGCCAGTTAATGATTTCCTTGTGTCTAAATTTTCAGTATAATCTGAATCAACAAAGCCTTGGAGATCATAACCTATTTGCACATTTTCACCAAATTTTAGTCCTAAGCACTTTGTACCAGATAAGTATTGAAATACATTTTTTAAGAGCATGCCAATGTGATTTTCTTGGATTGCTCATAAATTTGCTTACAATGCTGGTTAAATCTTGCATAAAGCAGACCATTGCATACATGATGCTACCAACCATGCTGACATATGGAATTTTATTCATAAATTCGTTTTCTTTATCAGTTTCTAGTGCTTGAGTGACTGACAGTTTAGAATGCTGCCCAATAGGAGTGCTAACAGGTTTTACTTGGTCTATCCCAAATATGTTGAGAACTTTGAAAATATATGACTTTTGAGATAAGTAGAAAAGCTTTTTATTCCTCTCTCTTTTTATCTCCTTTCCCATAATTCTCTTAACTGAATCCAATTCCTTCATTTCGAATTATGACTTAAGCATGCACTTGACTTGGTCAATTTGAATTCTGTCCTTACATGCCATAAACATGTCATCCACATATAACAATAGGTATATTAGATTTTCATCTACTTGCTTGTAGTATACACAGCTATCATAATTGCTTCTACTGAAACCATTGTGAATCATGTGGTTGTCAAATCTTTTATACCACTGTTTTAGGGACTGTTAAAGTCCATACAGTGATTTCTTTAATAAACACACTTGATTCCTTGTGGATTCAGTATAGAAGCCTTCAGGTGGTTGCATGTATAGAACTTCTTCAAGTTCACCATGCAATAAAGCTGTCTTGACATCCAATTGTTCCAAATGCATGTCTTGGCAAGCTACATAAGAGAGTATAAGTCTTATGAAGCTGTGTTTAACCACAGGAGAGAAGATTTCATTATAATACACTTCTTCCTTTTGTGTAAACACCTTAGCAACTAACCTAGTTTTGTACCTAGGTAGTTCAACCCCTGAGATACCATCATTTATTTTATAGATCCACTTAGACCCAATTAGTTTGTAATTTTCTGGTTTGGAAACCATTTTCCATGTTTTATTTTTGTTTAAAGATTTCATTTCTTCTTACATTGATAGCATCCATTTGTTTACTTCTTTGCTAGCCATGGCTTCCTTAAAGGTTCTAGGTTCCATTTCAATTACTTCCTCAGCAACAGTAAGAGCAAAAGCAGTAAGCTCAGCCTGCCCATACCTCTATGGTGGTTTTATTACTCTTTTTTCTCTGTCTCGAATTAATTGGTAAGTGTTTTGTCCACCTTGCCTTCTAACCTCTGAACTTGAGTCCTCAGTTTTACTAAATTGAGTTTCATGATCACAAGGTGAGTCTATTGATTGCTCCACTTCAAGTTCAGTTGTGATAGGTAATTGTTCATGACTCTTTCCTGCCATTTGCCTTTCATTAAAGGTTACATCCCTACTAATAATAATACATTTATGTTTTCCTGGTTCATTTATCCACAATTTGTATCATTTTACCCCTTCTGGATATCCCACGAAAATGCACTTAAGTGCACGTGGTTCCAACTTATCAATTTTTAAGTGTGCATAGGCTACACATCCAAAAATTCTTAAGTGATCATATCCTGAAGGTTTTCTTGACCAGATTTCTTGTGGAGTTTTGAAGTTTAAGGCTGAGGAATGACACTTGTTAATTAGGTGCACAGCAGTAGCAGCAGCTTCAGCCCAAAAGGTTTTTGATAAACTTGATGTGGCCAACATGCATCTCACCCTTGCTAGAATGGTTCTATTCATTCTCTCAGCTAGACCATTTTGTTGGGGTGTTTCCCTAACAGTTTTATACCTAGCCAACCCTTCACTCTTACAGAATTCATTAAACTCATTGGACAGATACTTTAGGCCATTATCTGTCCTTAATCTCTTAATTTTTCTGCCAACCTGATTTTCTACTAAGTTTTTCCATTATTTGAATTTAGCAAAGGTATCACTTTTATTTTTCAGAATGTATAACCATACCTTCCTTGAGTAGTCATTAATAAAAGTAAGAAATTACCTTGCACCCCCATGTGACAATTACCTTTGCAGGTCCCTGTAGGTCTGAGTGGATGTAATCTAAAGTCTGTTTGGTTTGATGAGTAGCAGTTTTGAAGCTAACTCTTGTTGATTTCCCAAGTATGCAGTCATCACAGAAAGGTAACTCTCTAAGATTCTCATCTTTTAGTAAGCCTTGTTTCTTGTGCTCTTGAAGACCTTGTTGACTAACATGTCTCAGCCTTCTATGCTATAAAAGGACCTTGTCTTTCATCTTCTTTTGGACTGACGATGCCTCACCAAGGATTATCATGCCAACCAATGTGTAGAGACAATTTTTTATTACTCCCTTCATGATAGTAAGTGATCCCTTTGCAACCTTTAAGATTCCAGATTCTGATTTAATGTACAACCACATTGATCTAGCATTCCTAGAGAAATTAAGTTTCTCTTCAACTCAGGTATATATATACCTCACTTCTCTGAGTAACCTTTCCATACAATCATGCATCTTCAACCTTACTGACCCTATTCCCAGAATCTTGCAGGATTTGTTATTGTCAAGAATCACATGTCCTCCATCGAGACCAGTGAAGGTTTCAAACCATGATCTTGAGGGACACATGTGGAATGAACAACCTGAGTCCTAGATTCATTCATTTTTAGAGTCAACTTTTGAAACATTAAGAACTTTTGCACTTTCATACCCATCTAGAGCAACAGCTACATTTCCTTCCTCCTTAGATTTGTTTCTAATGCTTTGCTTCTTTTTTGGACAGTCTCTTTTGAAATGTCCATTTTTGTGGCAGGCAAAAGATTTAAATTATTTTCCTCTCGATTTTGATCTTGTTTTGTTGTTCTTCTCTTTGTGATTTCTCTTATCTGGCTTGCCCCTTACATTTAACCCTTCTCCAGTTTCTGTTTTGTCATCACTTTTATTTTGTAACTCTCTTGAATGCAAGACAGACTGAACTTCTTCCAGTGACAGACTTTCTCTCACATACATCACAATTTCTTTAAGGTTTGCATAAGAGGAATCTAAGGAACTTAGTAACAAAATTGCCTCATCCTCTATTGAGCCATACCTGTAGTCATCTTGAAGGTGTAGGGCCTTGTCTTTTTATGGAGTCTGTTTGCCAGAGATTTTGTCATATACAAGTTCTCTAGTTTTAGCCAAACTCCAGCTACAATATCTTCTTGAGCAACTTCCCTCAATACTGTCTCCAAGAGAAAGGATGATGGTACTGTGAGCCTTCTGCCGAACTTGTGCCTTCTCATTTTCTAATAAAGAACCCAGTTTCTTTTCTCCAAGAAGTGCATCTTGAAGTCTCTATTGAACCAGTAATGCCTTCATCTTGATTCTTCATAGACCAAAGTCATTATTTCCCGTGAACTTCTCGACATCAAACTTGGCTGTCCCTATTGAACCTAGCTGTTGATGCCACTTGTTGAAATGAAATCTCAATTGTATATGATTTCAAGATCAGACTATGCCTCCAAGATTGCCAAGAACATTCAGAGAAGATTAAAAACAAATAACAGAGCAATAAAGAACACCAGTGATTTACGTGGTTCGATCCTATTGATTTACATCCACGACAGAAACATCTAGGAGCTTTCTGTTTTATTGATCAAGATGAAAATATTCAGTATAAAGATTACAAGATATCACTCTCTCCTCACTTTCTCTCAAGTGACTCTCTCAAGATTTCTCGGTGTTCCTCCTTGATATTTCACCAAGTTACAATGCAAGTTTTATCACAATCTCACACTTACAAATGAACTACATAAGGTCTTATATAGTTTCTTAAATGCATAACAGAATGGCTTCAGTTCTCCACCTCAGCAGAAAGAGGATCGTTTGGCTGTAGCCTTTCGTTCATTTGACATGTGTGAGATCTCAATGATTGGCATTTCTTATAACATGTATTATACCTTTCCTTCATAAGACCTCTTATGTCTAAGAATAGATTTTGAGTCCCATCATAAATGACATCAGACATCATCTTAATTCATTCAATGAATGGACATTGAAGAAAATTTATCGATCCAAAAATCGATACGCGCACAACCTAGTACACTAGACAGCGTCAATGCAAGCTTTTGAAAACATCCCTCTAATCAAAATTCCAGCATCCTTATTACAATTTTATAGTAGCAAAGATACACCCTAGTAATTGTTAACATAGTGATCCCAACTTTGATGTACTGAACTTTATTTTCTATGTTTCTAATATATTTCTAGTAACTTTGCGAAAAAAAATCCATACGCGTAGATCACGACAAGAGGCTGTCTTGTCAAGTTTATTTTATCTAGAAATCAAATTGTATCTGAAATATTCAGGGGTTTCTAGCTAAATATTATATTAATATGAGGACGTCTAATCTATCAACATCGACTACTAAAGTTTTTCAAGATTCAACTAGCTAGCCATGCATGCATGAGTAGTACTAGTACTACTGCTGATGATCATGGTAGCCCCTGTTGATTAGAATATTGCTTTCTGTTTTCCTCCAAAATATTCTGATCAAGGGGCACGAAAGAAGATTGCATGGGTGCATTCCTTGCAGTTTTTTCCATTAGACCCAACATATACGTACGTACATGCGTTCATGCAAGTTGTGATAAGCTCTTTGCGTCTTATATTAGAAACACACATGATGATGTTCTTCAGCCTTATGAACGACACGACCAGTACTATATATTAAGAGTAGCATCCACCACTTTCTAGGCATACCGCAACATGAATAAAAAAATGGAGCAAGAGAAACGCTATTATTCCAAGAATCAACTCAAAGGATCGATTTCAATTATATTTCAGCAAAAGATTAAAGGAATCAGCTTAATTATATGCTTTATACTCTTCGAGGGGCCGGAGGTGCATGGAGGAAGGCATCCACGTGGCATCCATACTAAGGAGAATATCCACGTGGCAACTGTTTAAGCCTCTCCATGCAGCCTATGATTTTTTACCATGTTAGAGAAAAGAAAAGATCTATACATTTTTTAAGTTCTCCATTGAATGTATTTGATTTGACAAGATTCTAATTGCCTCCGAATCTAACATGCATGGGAGAAGTAGGAGATCTATGATCTATCACAAGTGGTGTGTAAATAATAAAGAGAGAGAGAAAAAAGCCGTAATTAAAATGAGTGGTATTGGGTTGGCTGTCATGATCTTTCAGGGCTTATTTATATATACAGCTGTTTATGAAAAGCAATTAATATATGTTAATATAAAAGCTTGTAAAGTCTTTTTGCCCTTTCTTTGGGGCTATCGCCTGAAAGGCCCAAAATGTATATACGAGGTTTGTCACCAAAAAAAAAAAAGAAAAAAAAGAAAAAGAAAAAACAGAAATGGGAACGCGTGGCCAAGAAATTAGGAAAAGGTACTGCGAAAATCCAAGCAAAGCATCGTGGGCAGCTCATTGGCTCATTGAGACTAATCGATCATGGGCTGCACATGAAAACGCAATATATCTATATAAATATATATATATATATATATATATTATGCTGACTAGACGTTTCCTTTTTTTAATTCTGTTTTTCTCAGTGAACTACTGATCATAAAAATTACTTAATTTCTTTTTTTTTTTTGTCTACATTAATAGAAGTAATTTTTTTTTAAGAAAAAGAGAAAATATAACTAATTTAAACATATTATTAAATTCATTAAATAAAAAAGATTCCAGTGTGCTAGACCCGCCAAATTAAAGTACTGCTTTAATTTAATATTCTGAAAAGGAAACTACTCAAGTAGTGCCTTCTAATTACTTTCATTGCAAGTATCAATGTCTGTACTGATTTAATGGCTTTTTTAAACCAATCAATGGCTAGCTAGAGGGCAAATTAATAATATCAATGCCTTGGACTAGCTAGACAAGATTAGCATAGTCCACCCTCCAAAGAAGTGCACCGGCCCCCTAGCTATATACAACTGGCCTGGAATTAATTAAAGAAGTGTCTTCATTTTTTAAAAATAAAATACTTAAGTTTAATTATCACCTAGTTTAGCATAAAAAGAATAATAATATTTGTAACAATTTTATTTTCTTTTAATTTTTTTAAAGCATATCCAAATTAAGTACTTCTTAATTGAACCCTAACAATTACAGAAGCCGCATTAATCAAAATTCAAACTAATTTGATTTGTGTGTGCATCCGGCGGTGTTTTTGTTTTCGTCGATAAAAAATAAAATTGCGCTGTAAATACGTACTCACATCTAATCAAGAGCGTAGATAGATGATCGGTAATAATCTGTCTCAAAAAGTCTTTTACGGCGAAATGGTTATGCATCGCTAAAGTCATGGTCATTTGCAGTGTTTTCCATCACTACAAATGAGGTAGAACATTGTCGGTAAAGTAATGACCAATTGGTATATAATTACCTTTTGCATCCAATAAATATACAACGACAAAAATTATTGTGATGTTGCAAATAATTAGTTGAGCTTTTGCGTCGCAAATGATGTGCCGCAAAGAACACATTTTCCCATTGGCAATAGTTTTTTGCTTGCTTTACTTGTCGTCGCAATTAACTTTTTTCGAAGGAAAACATATTTTACGGTGAACATGTTGATGATGCAAAATGTTACTTGTGTCAATGTGTGATGGACGCAAAAATATACTACGGATGCTAAAGGGTTTTCCTTGCTTTAAATCTATTGCTGTTTACTTTATTTTATCATCGATAAAGCCTAGAAAAACTTTTCGCATCGCAAATAGTTGTATGTCTAATTCATCATTTATAGTTTTTGCCGCTAAAAATCAAGTTTATTGGGACGATTTTTGTGTGAAACGAAATGAAAATTGTTCCAAGAAATGAGATGTAGGGACGAATTTCATATATCGTTCCTAAAAATGATGGGAGTTGTTTACCATTTGAACTCGTTCGAACGGAATATTTTGGGACAAAAAACTTTGTTACTAATAAGATAACTGTTCGAGCATCCATAAAAAACGTTTAAACAAAATTTCTCAACAAGTGATAATTTTTACACAAGTTTTGGGTCAACGTTCAGGATATTTGAGGGGTTTGAGTCATTGTATAAAGCCTTATAACTCTTCCTCAACAACAAGTACTTCTATAGTGTTAGAGAATGTGAATTCCAGAATCGAAAAATTGATTGCAAGACAACATGAGTTAGATGATCAATTAGTGAAACAAATAGGTATTGAGCTGCACATCAAACAACAAGAAGAATAACAATAAGAGTTTAGAAGAGAAATACAACTCCAAATACAGACGCTTATGCAACAATTCATGCCTCTAAGCAATTGATTTTTGTGTTTTGCATACATAATTTCGGGATTTAATTATAAAATTTTGTATGGATGACATTATTACTATTTTATTTATTTAGTTTGGATCTATAACTACTTTTATTTGTATTAAACAATTTGTAATGTATTTTTTTTAAATATTATTTAATTATGCCTATTTGTTTTAAATTTTTGGTTAAAATAAAATATTAACCGTTTGAATGTCCATGAGACGAAATTCAACCGTCCCAGAAAAAAAAAATGATCGCATGAATGTGTTTAAACAGTCTAACAAATTTTTGTCCCAACATATATTTTTTGGGACGTCTCAAAATACATTTTGGGACGACCTTAAAATGCTTTATTTTACAAAAAAACTCAATTTTTTGGGATGAAAATTTTCATCCCAAAAAATATGATCTGTTGTAGTGTTAATTGAACCCTAACAATTACAGAAGCCGCATTAATCAAAATTCAAACTAATTTGATTTGTGTGTGCATGACAGCTTGCGAGCGTGTCATGTGTGCGCGCGCGCGCGTGTGAGAGGAGCAAGAGAACATCATGATCAGTACAGTCCTCAAGAGTCAAGAGTCAAGTGTGTTAGTGCTGTGATATGTAAAGGAGTACTGAGTGACATGCATGAGAGATTAAACAAATCTTAGTGATATTGAAAAAAGTATATAGCTGCCGACCAATTATTATTCTTTCCGCCATGAAGAGATGGGTCGAACCATGGAAAAGAGAATCCATGGTGCATGCATGGTATATAAAAGCCTAGCTTTACCCCCTCATTCTTAGAGGCAATAGTCGGAAAGTTTTGAGAGAATTAGGAGAAGCAACAACCTCGAAGCTAGTTCAAACTAGTGGGAGGTTGTCTGCAGAAAAGAAGACAGAAAAAAAAAAAGGAGGAGCTGCTACCATATTCAAAAGATCAAGAAATCAATGGCTCGTGGAAAGGTTCAGCTGAAGCGGATCGAGAATCCAGTGCACAGGCAGGTTACCTTCTGCAAGCGCCGAGCAGGACTTCTTAAGAAGGCCAAGGAGCTTTCTGTGCTGTGTGATGCTGAAATTGGAGTTATCATTTTCTCCTCCCATGGAAAGCTCTATGAGCTGGCCACCAAAGGGTCTGTGATCGATCTTTCTATATCTTGTTTTTCAGATTTCATTCATAATCAGATCATTAAGGTTTTAATTTTCCTCCTTTTTCTCATTGGTTGCTGATCAATAATATTATGTATTTTGATATTTTTTTTCTTAGAATTTAATATAAAAATAAGCGATAGAAAGACGCACAAATTGATCAACTTTACTCTACTTCTTGTTGTTCGTAATGAATTTTCAAATATCATTAAATGCTCAATAAATCAATTATATTATAAGACTAATTGATTCATATATTTTATTATTATTATTATTATTATTTTTTACTTGAGAGCATCAATTTGAATAAGAATTTGAAGAACTCTTGATCTATAATTCCATCGTACATACTGCTATATATATATATATATATATATATATATATATAGCTAGTAATCACAAAAAAAAAAAAAGGAAGCTAAATTTGTGGTTGAAACTTTGATATTTTTATCATACAAGAACCATGCAAGGGATTACTGAGAGGTACATGAAGTCTACAGGAGAGGTTCAGCCTGAACCAGCCATTGAAGCACAACCCTGCCTGGTATGTTCTGATGATCTCTCACACGTAGTACTTAATTTTCTACTAGAATTTAATTCAAAAGTACTGTTGTATATCCTTATATATATATATATATATATTATGTGTGTGTGTGCGTGTCATGTGTTGTGGTACCAAACGAATATTATCATATTTAATTATAATATATAGTCTGAACAGCATCTAATTAAATCTAGTTGCTCCTATATATATATATACACACACATATATATATATAATCGTTTCTCCACGGAATAATCAACAATAACTTATGCAACCATCATCATAACGTACAGTAATTGCAGTCATAATTTTCCTTTCTGGAAGCCAAACGTACGTCATCATGCATGACCAGCACAGTTGCATACGATGGCTGTCTCTATATATATGGCTACACTACTAGCTACTCCATCGATCGGGGTTGTTGAGTATATACTAAATTGTCGTAAAAAAGCTAGCCATGTTAAAGAAAGAATAAAGTGTGATTTTCTCACGTCACGATCGAGTAGTTGTAGGCCGGTATTTCCGCGTAATACAATATTATGTTACAATTTCTCCTGTAAAACATGATATATATATTATACCATGAGTGATGTAATTAATAATTATTAGTTGCATGAATATTAAAATCTCGATATGCCATGATCTCCATTTATAATATTCTGTTTTCGTCCCATATATATTATTATATATGCTGATGATCAAATAGATCATTACTATATAGAATAACCCCTTCATGTGGGGATCATTAATCATGCATGATTGCACATGTATAAGCAATTGATCATGCATGATCATGATCTTGTCTAGCTAGGCAGTTAATTAATTACTTTAATTGACATGGTAAAGGTGGAATTTAGTTTTTTCTACATACGATCGATCGATGTTGATGATATCATGATCATGTGTATGCGTGACTATATATTTGATATTTTATTTATTATTCCAAGCTAGCTCGCTCCTATTAATGATCCTTGGCCTGAGATTAAATATTTGACATGAATTAGGATGCAAAAGAGGAAATTAACATGCTGAAACAAGAGATCGACATACTCCAAAAAGGTCTCAGGTATAAACATATATATATTAGAACTTACCTTAATCTTTAATTAGTACTACTGCACAGTATGAAATTAAGAAGTTAAATTAATTACCATATAACATATATAATATAATATGGCATGCTAGCTGATCACGTACTACTACAGGTATATGTTTGGAGGTGGAGGTGCGACAATGACGTTGGATGAGTTAGATGTGCTTGAAAAGCACCTTGAGGTTTGGATTTGTAACATACGTTCAACAAAGGTACTACTCATGTCGATATTAATGTTCGGTCTCTAGCTACCACCTAATTTGGTTGAGTATTAATGTTACACTAGTAGTACTGCATGCAGCTAATTCATTATATTTTTCACAAGCTAGCTCATGTACTTATAACTAATACGTATATATGTTCATAAATTAACTGCGCGCAGATGAACATTATGTTTCAAGAGATTCAACTTTTGAGGAATAAGGTATATATATAATTTATAATTAATTATTAGCTCGATCCAAGTAGTACTTGATCATCTTGATCAACTCATGATCACTTTATTAATTTATGGCTTAGTATATATATACTTTTTCTTTAATTATAAATTAACTAAAAGATTCATATGGAAAATTACCAATATTAATACAGGAAGGAATGCTGAAAGCTGCAAATAAGTATCTCCAAGATAAGGTAATTATATATTAAGGAGCTGATTGATCATGCCAAGGGCGCGAACTATTAATTATTTCAATTTGTGAAAGATCAATTATATATAAGTTGTATTTTTATATATATGCTATTAATTATATATATAATATATAACTAATTACTAATATGGAGATTGTTTAATATTTAATTTGTGCAGATAGAAGATCATCAGAACAGTAGTACTACTGCAATCACTGACTTCGCACCAATTAATACCACTAATTTCCCATACCCACTAACCATAATGCAGAATGAGATATTGAAATTCTAGCTAGGATTGTCATGATCTAGAATAAGCTGATCTACTGTTTTATGTACTACTGTTTTTAATTAAGGTCACGCGCGTGTTCTGTTCTCATGTAAGCCAATGTACGTAGCTGTATAGTATAAATTAAGTTCTTTCCGATGGACAGACGTACGTACGTTGTAATTGTCTGATCATGATGATCAGGATGGGTACTTGCCATCCTAGCTAGTACTCTTACTACTTTAGCAGCTTGATTTGTAAGTATATTAATGTTGACGTATTGTGGTCTTGTTTGCTATCAATAATGCTTGCATATATGCGTGTCATGTAATTCACTCATCATCTCTCTCTCTCTCTCTTTCTCTCATCCACACAATTTATATTTATAAATGCTTTATATATAATAATTTAGATTATAATTAAGAAATATCACCGAAAAATTAGAAACAAAAAAAAAAAAAAAAGGATCTCTGATCTCATATATACATGATTATATAATAATTAAAGATCTGATCTCTCTCTTATATAATGTACATGATATTATATATACGCGCGTACCAAGTGCACATAGTACTACTGATCATCAAGCCTGGAAGAATTTATATATACTAATTAACCTCTCTCAATGCAAGATCACATGACTAATTAGCTAAGCTTGGTGAAGATTCGGACATGTAATTAGTTTTACGTATTAATCTCTAGCTCGTTTGTAGGGATAAATGATGAGGTACGTACGTACTAGTGTTAGTGGAATAATTAATTAAGCTGTAAAGATAAAACGTTACTTATTTTATTATTCAAGATGCATGCATGGGATAATGGGATTAGGTTACGAGGATTTGATTAATCATTTTTGGACATCCGAGCATAAATTCCTTTACCCACCCTTTAGGCCGAAAAGACATTCACACTGCTTGGTGAAACATATAAACAAAAGGGAAAGTTTACTTTGTCCCCCTTAGTTAACTGCTGGTCAATTTTTTCTTTTTATTTAATACTTAAAGAAGTGATTTTAAATATATTAATATATATTTTTTATTTTTTAAAAATATTTAAATATATTAAAAAAAATACTAGACGGTATGCGATAAGAGTGAAGCAACATAAACTATAGTAGACCCACTCAAAACAAAAATGTCTTTGTTGGCAAGGGACATGCATGGGCCCGGAATAAATTACTTATTATTTTTTTCTAAGAGGGAAAAAGAAATGACCTCATTTTTAGATAATATATTTATTTTCTTAGCATTTTTTTAAGATCAATTAAATATTGCTTAAGTTAACAACATTTAGATTTGGAGTCCTTCACCTTGATTATTGTCCAAAGGCTAGCTATTGACAGGGCTAATCTAGACTTTCCATACAAAGTTAGAAACGGAACGTCCGTGACCAGTTCTTAACACATCAAGGGGACGACCTTGTTAAATTAGTAAAACTGTTTATTAATCGGGTTAAGTTTGGGTTACCAGGTCCATTTGAGCTTTAGAGAAAACCTTAGTGATCTACTTCGACTCTCCGCAGTCCGAACTGTTACTCTGATAGAACACAAACCCTAATCACTTACTCTCTCAATGCTCCATTTTTTCAAGGAGAAAATGTTGTTACACTACAGATCTATGAGTAGTGAAAATAGATGGGAAAGTGAGAAATATAATGGATAACTGTATGATTGTATTGGAATTGATAGTGAACAATACTCTTCTTTGAGGGAGAGCTCCTCCAAACAGTTTGACAATAAGAGAAAATTCTAGATAAAAAATCATAACCGTCTATTTATAAGAATTATAAAGCAAAGAAAAAATCTACCATGTTACCACCTAATTATACCGCTTGAGAAAATTTTTTCAAGTGTACCGTTTGGAAAAATTTTCTTTTAAATTTTTTTTTATTTAGTAATTAAGAAAATGATTTTAGATATATTTGTGTATTTTTTTTTATTTTTTAAAAATATTAAAAAAATATAAAAAGAAAAACTCAAAAAATACTGTAAAGTCAAACCGAGCGGATTATTCTGGACTGCAGACTTTAAAGCAAATATAAGAAATTTCTTAACTATCATTATACTAAGGCCTACGGCCCGTAAAGAAAATACTGAAAAGAAACATAAGCAGCTGGCCCATCTTATTCGTTAATTAGCCCAGCTCCGTAGTTATCTCCTAGCCCATCTGGCCCGTTCTTTACCTTAGCTTCATGGGTCTTCTTCACACGAGTTCCTCATTCCCGAATACCACTTTCTGAAGTCTGAACCAGTGCCGTCGCCCCTCACTTCCATCGTACTCCATAGGCGTGTAACAAATGTCCACCCTAGAAATTGAAGCCAGAGAGTAAGTTTCTCCCTTCTCAATTTATGTTGTGTGCTTTTTTTTTTTTAAGATTAAATTGGGATTATTTGTTTCGTCTACTCTGAATAGCCGTAGCCAAGCTTTTTGCCCTCATTCCTCGATTTTTTTTTTCTGGGTTCTAGTTTCTCTTTACATTGGAGATTTACACTGTATGATGTAGCCTCTAAAGTGTTTGAGATGATCATAGAACCCAATAAGCTTATTGCCCAATATATCTTTGTCTGTCTGGATTTAGATAAGGGGGTGTCCGATGTTGTTACTGTTTTAGCTACAAGAGATGCTAATATAGTGTTTAATTTTTATCTTACTTCCAGTGTTATCAAGATTGTGCTCCAATTTTGCAAAGAAAATTCTTTGCACCAAACTTTTCAGACGTTACAGAACGAGTGCCAGGTTTCTTTGAATACTGTGGACAGCGTGGAGACGTTTGTTGCCGATATCAATAGTGGGAGGTGGGATGCGATACTGCCTCAAGTGGCTCAGCTTAAGCTGCCCAGGAATAAATTGGAGGATTTGTATGAGCAGGTATATCAAAGTTGATTGATTGTGGCGATATTTTCATTTCAGATAATTTAACGTTGTAGTTCTTTGGTTATATATAAATTTTTTTGCCTTTACTGTCATTTGAATAAGAATATTATGGCCGCAATATATAATGCTTTAGGAGAATGATTATTTCGGTATCCTTTCTATGGTGTAATGTTCTGGTGGGCGTATGTTTCTTTGTTTGTGTATGTGCCTTTGATGAAGATGGATAATGAAATGCTAGAGACAGAACAAAGGAGTTTCTTTTGTGTTTCGTATGCTGTTGGAGTCATATCAAGTGTGGTGATGATGTGAAATGGAGCATTCGATGAAAAGTTATTGTGGATCTGAACTAAGGAAAATAACAGTAATTTGAAGGGATTGATGTTATCAAAATATTTGCATGCATTTTATTAGTAAATTCCCTACTGCAACAATCGGGGCAAGGTTTGAGAGATGATAGGTTAAACATGATGTATAGTCATAAGAAATTAGTCAAGGTGCCTTGCCATTCACATTAGCAATTTTCTTGCGAGATTTTCTTTGCTTTAAATAATTGATGTTGTTAGGACTCATGTATACACCCTGTGTACTTTGGCTTAACCTACTTCTATGAATAAAATTTCTTGATAACCTATAAAAAAAATTGATGTTGTTTGGATTAAGGGACCATAGGTTGGCTTTTTTAGTAGCCATATCTTGACTCGATGTTCCAATTTGCATAGAGCACATAGCCTCCCTCATACTCTTGCATCATAGATTATGATACCCCATATAATGTGTAAGGGTAGATGGTGTATGAGATCCCACATTGCTTGAGAATGAGAAGTTCTTACTCTGTATAATGTTCCAATGGGGCTCTAATTATATCATTGATTAATCCTTTTGGAGTATAGACCAAGTGGTTTGAGTCTTCTATTATGGCGTTACAAATGGTGTTCCTATCCTAACCAGAAATGTGGGACTTGAGCCTTGCCATCTATGAAAGACGGGCCTGACAAGAACGTCGGGAATTTAAGGGAGGGTGGGGGGAGATTGTGATACCCCATATGATGTGTAAGGATAGGTGGTGTATGAGATCCCACGTTGCTTGGGAAGGAGAAGTTATTGCTCTTTATAATGTTCCAATGGGGCTCCAATTGTATCATGAACTTGTCCTTTTGGAGTATAAGGCAAGTGGTTTGGGTCTTCCATTGAGGCATTACATAGATTTTTTTTCAGAAGTAAATACTTATTGGCTGAGGATATGGCTTTTTAATACCAGGCACAAGCCATACGTTTTCGATTTTATTATCGTTTCCAAGGGAACAACTGGTTTTCATTTCTATTGGAAAGTGTTTTTCCTGTTGGTGTTTACTTAAATTGGAAGTTTTGGTAAATTATGTCCTTTGGAGAATTCTTTTTATTTATTTTTGGTAAACAAGATTTTATTGATCATAAGAGTAAGCAAGAGCGCAAGTATATGGGACATATACATGAACAATGCCTAAGCGTGCTAATTTAGTGATACAGGGAATTCATGAAACATCATGCCATGAAAATCAATTACAATCAACCAATTACTAGAACATCAGTCCTAGGCATTGCTATTGTATATGACCTGTGTACTTGTGCTTTTGCCTATTCCTACGATCAATAGAATCTTATTTACTGATAAAAAAAATAATCGACCAATGGAGTAAAGTACTGAAAAATAAGTTTCTAGGGGGTCATTTCATTGGTTGCTTAAGTTATGGCTTTGTTATTCTTTAGGAGGAGCTTCAATGATGCCATAATTAGTTTTTGAGTTAGTAAGTTGTTGTTAAAGAGGTTGGAAGAATCAGGGTAATGTAACTTGTAAGGTAGATCCACTGATGTGATATACAGGAAGAGAGAGAAAAAGGTAGTGTTTTAGGGGCTGGAACTTCTTTGCGTGAGCTCAAGTTGATTTTTCCATGATTTTTGTTTCAATCTCAGTTGTGGCTCTTCTCTGTCCTTGTAGGAGAGTCCTGGATGCTCTTAATTTTGATTTTTCAAGTTGGGTCAGCTTTGGGTCAAGGAGTTTTGTCTCTCTTTGGACCTGTATGTTAGAATGAACACACAATTATCTCTTACAGGTTAAGTTCATGCCTTTGTTGCATATTAGAATGAAATAAATAGCCCATATTCTCTATGAGGTAATGTGATATGGTATTTCTACTTGACACATTATGATTTTCCCATTCTTGTGAATTTTGCAGATTGTATTAGAAATGATTGAACTTCGAGAGTTGGATACCGCACGAGCTATTTTGAGGCAAACTCAAGTGATGGGTGTCATGAAGCAAGAGCAACCGGAAAGATATTTGAGACTTGAACATCTCCTAGTCAGAACTTACTTTGATCCAAATGAGGTTAGAAATTAGTTCTAATTTGATTATTTTACTTTTTTTTTCCCTCTATTTTTCATGTGGAGAAAAGCTTGTTATTTTTTCATTTTTCTTTTCCTTTTTGCACTTCTCTCAACCATATGGATTATCTAGACTTGGGTTTGCGTCAAATTTTGTTTGCCAATAGTTATTCAAAATCCTTGTGGTGAACTGTTGTGTGTGTAGGGCTGGAAATTATCAATTTCATGGGGAACTTGACACATGTCTGAACCCTAGGAGATTTCAACTTTTCTTCTATGTTACTGAAACTGCAATGTCCTGGATTCAATTATTTGACACGGTTGGCAATTTTCAACCTGACTTGCTTACCTGATACGAAATTCGTTGATTTGGGTTAGTTAAGGGGTCTGACCAGTTTAATTAAAGCAAAATGATGGGAACATGAGAGAAAACAGGGAATCCAAGGGATGCAGAAAAAAATGTGTACTGTTCATGAAAAACCTGGCATAAACTCAGCCCGAAATTAGTAGATTACAGTTGAGAGGTTTGACCCGTTTAATTTATATGAGTCAACCTTAATACAACCTGAACCTTACATGGCAACACAAGTTGTCTGCCCTAATTTGATGGGTTAGGGAGAATAACTAGTAATTGTGTGGTTGTTTAGTGAAAAGAGGGGTGTTGGAGATAAGCACTCAACATTTTGCAGATATTGGTAGGTTGGGATTTACATACGACTTTGATCTGAACTCACTGGTGAGATTTATTTCTTGCCTCAGAGTGTAATACACATTGCAAGCAGGAGAGAACTTTTGAGATCATTCATCCTTGTCGATTATCCTCATCGGTTTGTTCAGTGAGGTTGACTTGGTAGTTATGATTTTTTGGTTTTGGATTTTTTTCCCATGGGTAACTTATAAAAAAAAAAAAAATCTCTTGGGTAACCCCTCTCATATTGATTTGCATTTCTATCTTTTGTACCAAAAAACAAATATGTGTGAAATGACCAGGTGTCTATTTGTGACCTAGAATGCTACAGGTCAACAGAATCCCAGAGGAATATTGATATTTTTGCTAAGAACGTGATGGATTTTAGAACTGTGTTGGTTGGGACCTTTAATGGAGAATCCCTTGTGTGGTTATGTGCAAGCCAGAAGTGATTCAATTAAGAATCTGGCTAAATTAGCCGGAATCTTGTATTCAGAATATGTGGTTGGATTACCATTAGATTGAACTCTATCAGGCCAGAAAAGGTCAAACTGTGTTCCTAACTTTATACTCTGGATGGGAAAACCTTACAGGCTATATGTTTACATAAGCTTCTCCTAACTAAGATAGTACAATGTCATAAAAGTGTGATGTTCATTCTGTAGCATATGATTTACATGGCTGTTTGTTGCAGAGAAAGTATTTCTTGCAGTTCTACAATTAATGAATTAGCAAATGTAGTCAATTTCTTATAAAAACGTAGCTAATCATCTGTTTTAGCTCCCTAGTATTATTGGTAGTAGTTAATTAACTGAAAACGCATCCGCTATTTATTGGATAATTTGGACTTATTGGCTTTATATTGGTTTGCATCTATTTTAATCATCTTCATTTTGTGTTTCCTATAATTCTTTATGTTTCTTCATGGTGCTGTTAAACTAATTAGAAGTGAACGAGATTATGCACCTGACTCATATAGTGTAGTTAAATTAAATTGGAACTATATTATATTAATTTATTGAAAGACTTATAAGTTTTCTGTTATATTACAGGCTTACCAAGATTCAACTAAGGAAAAACGCCGTGCACAAATTGCCCAAGGTCCTCCTCTATTCTTTTGGTCATTAGATATGATTGTCAAGACTGCCAATATCTTGAAACCTGTAAACATTAGTTTAGTTTGAATGTCCCTTAATAACCTTGGTAGTGTCTACCTATCAAAAAAAAAAAAACATTGGTAGTGTCTTTATCTCTCAATGGTTAAATTTGTATTACTTATCAAACAATATAGGTACCAATGATACATATCAGAGTTCATGAACTTTAATCATTGCAAGCATATGAACTTCTACTCCCTGATTCTCTGTTTAAATTTGTTTGCATATTTGTTTCTTGAATGTTGAAGAATTATGTTCTTTTTTGCATTTTCAGCTCTTGCTGCCGAAGTTACTGTGGTGCCACCTTCACGATTAATGGCTCTGATTGGTCAGGCTCTGAAGTGGCAGCAGCACCAAGGTTATAGTTTAAATGCCATCTTTTCTTTTCTAGTGAAAACAATTGGACGAGGCTATCATCAGTGGGGATATGATGCTTAGTTTTTGAAGTAAAACTTGTTACTACTTTATTCTTGACTTATTTGAATGTCAGGATCTGACATTTGCTTTTGTTCCTTTTAAACGCACGTGCCCTGAAGCTATATTTTGACAATGATCTCATGCTCTTTCAGGTTTACTTCCACAAGGAACACAGTTTGACTTATTTCGAGGAACCGCTGCTATGAAACAAGATGTGGATGACATATATCCAACTACTCTTCAACACACAATAAAGGTGAGGTGTATAGATATTTGTTTTCAGATTTGCAAGTACTCTTTTTTTTTTTTATAAGTACATTTGTGAGTACTCTTATGTAAATCTATTGCTTTTGTTTACATAGTTTCCTAATATAATCTGTGATGTTATTTTTCTGGTGCAGTTTGGGACAAAAAGTCATGCCGAATGTGCCCGGTTCTCACCAGATGGACAGTTTCTTGTCTCATGCTCTGTCGATGGATTTATTGAGGTGTATTGTAGTGATATCTTTTATTTTTTGTGTAAAGTTTACAAAACTTGAATGCTCAGACATCTACATCACTACTAGGTCTGGGATTACATCAGTGGGAAGCTCAAGAAGGATCTTCAGTACCAGGCTGATGTGAGTTGATTATATATACATGTATTTTCCGCTGTATTTTTGTTTTTTTATTACCTGGGCAGGCATTGCCTGAGCCTTGCCAAGTGAAACTTGAGTTCCTAGGCTTCACCACATTTTCCTAGGCAGTGTCTAGGTGTTGGGTTTAGACCCTGTGCTTGCTCAGGAACTTCTCTTGACACATGCATGCTTCTTATTGGGAGGAGTAATTAATTTTTATCTGTAATTGGTAGTATGTATACATTTTTATACTTATAAAGAAAATCTATGTACACATTTTTAATTTTTCCCTAATACTTTGCTAACTGGCTTGCAAGTCTGTTAGCAAATTGCCAAGGCGAATTAGATGAATGCTTTTGTGAGAAACTGTTGCTTTGTTACGTTGATTGGTTCTGTAGTTTAGTTGTTTAAGATGGGTGAGGGTATGAATAGGAAGAAGATAGCTTCGAATGTTGTTTTCAGTGAATTTAAGTCTTTTGTGGTTGAGAGAGATGGTCCTGGGGTGCTAATCACTGAACGTGGTTGGAAGTTTGTAAAAAAACTGCACTTGGGTTCAGCTGCAACTAGTTGGTTTATCAAGGCACTGAACGACTGCTTGAAGTTAAGGAGAAGAGAGTTCTACACAGCTCATCGGGAAGGAGATAGGGGTTTCATAGCCCAACGTTGTTCTAATCCTCAAGGAACATTCATGGCATTGCTGGAATACAAACAAGGGGGCCGTCGGAACTGTATTTTCATTCCTGAGGATCATGAGGGAGCGGGATGGAGGAGGTTGATGGAGGTGTTGAGGGAGGTGCTGCCTCAACAACTCCAGTCGACGGCAGTGCTGCCTCATTTCTCCAGCGGTACCATGGATGTTTTACAGAAGCAGAGTTATCTGGACATTACTAGAGGTACTGTTAGACTGGGCTCTAGTCCTGACATGCATGGGAGGGATGGTGGTTTGGTTGGGGTGCAGTGTAGTGGAGAGGATGGCAGGAGACGTGATGGCTTTGACAAGGAAGGTATGGTTGGTCTCTTGTCAGATATGCAGGCTCAAATTAATTCTCTGCAAAGTAATTTGGAGAAAGTGAAACGCAGTGTTGTGGAGGGGGGTTGGAGGGAGTTGGGCGTGGGGCTAGAAGATGGGTTTTGCTCCAAAGGGAAAGGCCTCTCATATGGGCCAGGTTTCGCCCAGCAGGCCCAACAGGTCCCCTGCTTGGCTCAACAGGCCCAGCCTGTGTCGCGACAGGCCGTGGAGTCTGCGTGGAGACGTCGGCCTCCAAGGGCCGAAACTCCTTCGTCGTCGGGTGGGCCTCAACACCCGCCGCCGACAATGGACCAGGGGCCGCCGTTAGAGGGGGTGGGTCTCCCGTCGTCACCTGGGGTGCTGGAAACAGTGGCAGAGCACCGAGAAACAGGGGAGAAAGGTGCGATGGAGGTTGTCGGAGGTTGCCGAGGTGCTCATTCATCGGAGCTACCACAGAAAGTTGCGACGGAGGGTTCTGAGGTCTCTTCGACGTTACTGCAGCACTTCTGTCCACTGGGGAGTGAAGTTTCCGGGGCGATGGTCATGTATCTACCTTCGGGACCTGCAACGTTGGGTGCGACAGAGGTAGCCGATGTTGGCTCAGATCAGATCACGTCGGGGTACGCTCAGATCACGTCGCCGACCACCGTCGAGGGCTTAGGAGTAGCTCAGGCACTGCCCATGTTGGCGGAAGTGGAAGAAGAGGCTTTGAAGGCAGTGGAGGTCGAAAATGATGAGCCTGTTGAGAAAACTTTGGTGGATGGGGAGGTGGATGAGGTGTGTAACACTCGGAACTTGTAGGTGGAGGATATGGAAGGGGGGATCAATGGGGGCACTGGGTCTTATTCAGTAGTGTTGAAGAAGGCTGTTTCTATGGTCCAACCAATGGATCAGCTCATGGGCAGCGGCTTTGAGGGTGATAAGGATGAGTTGGAAAGTCCTATCCCGTTACGTATTATTTCCCCAAAGCCAGTGTACAATATAACAGACGGTTGGATGTTAAAAAAAGTAGAGGAAGTTCAAGAGTGTGTGGGAATCTCGTTTGCTGGGTATGAAGAACAGTTTAAGGCCCTGTTGATTGCAATGGAGGCCGGGAGACCAACGGTTCTGAAATCAGCAGTGAAACGGGACCGGGAGTTGAAACGTCTCAAATGCTCCATTAATTACGACAACAAGGAGGGAAGTGTGGGGAGGGAGAGGTTGAAGGGTAAGGGCATTTTGTTTTTTAATGAAACCTAAAATCCTCTCATGGAATGTAAGGGGGATCAATGACGTGAACAAACGGCTTCGAATTAGATCCCTCATTCGGAGTTGGAAGGCTGACATTGTATGCCTTCAA
This sequence comes from Juglans regia, assembly GCF_001411555.2. Classification (NCBI taxonomy): domain Eukaryota; kingdom Viridiplantae; phylum Streptophyta; class Magnoliopsida; order Fagales; family Juglandaceae; genus Juglans; species Juglans regia. The sequence continues at coordinate 1,970,640 of NC_049901.1, read as the reverse complement.
GAGACTAAGTTGTGTGGCGTTGATAGATACATAATTCGAAGCTTGTGGGGCTGTTCCTTTGTGGGGTGGTGTTCTCTACCCTCATCGGGGGCTTCGGGAGGGGTGTTGGTAATGTGGGATAAGCGTGTGGTGGAGATGGTCGAGGATTGCATGGGGAATTTCACAATGGCTGTATCTTTTAGGAACACTGAGGATGGGTGGTTGTGGGCTTTAGCGGGTGTGTATGGGCCCAATGTAGAAAGAGATAGATGCTTTTTATGGGAGGAATTGGCAGGTCTTCACTCCTTATGGGATTTACCCTGGGTTTTTTGCGGAGATTTTAATATTGTTCGGTTCCCAAGTGAGAGGACAGGGGCCTCTACGTCGTCAGGGGCAATGGAAGCCTTTTCAGAGTTGATCTTTGATCTGAATCTTGTGGATCTTCCGCTGATTGGGGGGGCCTACACTTGGTCTAATAGTCGAGGGGGGTCCCGGCTGGACAGATTTCTAGTCTCCTCTTCTTGGGAGACGCATTTTCCGGACCTATGTCAGAAAAGGCTACCACGTGTTTGTTCCGATCATTTCCCAATTTTGCTTGATTGTGGTGGTATTCGTGGGGGTAGACGCTCCTTCAAATTTGAGAATATGTGGTTGGAAGTTGAAGGATTTGCGGATAAGGTAAAGGTTTGGTGGGACAGTTATTCTTTTGAGGGCACCCCTAGTTTCAAAGTGGCGGGTAAACTTAAAGCTCTCAAGTTTGACTTGATGAAGTGGAATGAAGAAGAATTTAGACATACGGAAGTGCAGAAAAATATCCTTTGGGATGAGCTGCAGGCTTTGGAGGAAGGGGTAGTTAATGCGGACTCTTTATTACGGAAGAAAGTGGTGGTGACAGAAATTGAGAAAGTATTGTTGCTAGAAGAAATATCTTGGAGGCAAAAATCAAGGGCACTTTGGTTGAAGGAGGGGGATAAATGTACTAAGTTTTTCCACAAGGTGGCTAATTCACATAGGCGCAACAATGCCATTGAAGTACTCCATACCGGTCCTAGTGTGTTACATTCTTCCGAAGAAATCCAAGACCACATAGTGCAGTATTATGAGGATCTCCTTGCTGAAAAAGAAGAATGGCGCCCCAAACTAGATGGTTTACCCTTTGCTCAACTGGATTTGGATGCAGCTGGATGGTTGGAGAGGCCTTTTGATGAAGAGGAGGTGCATCTAGTGGTGAAGAGTATGTGCAGAGACAAAGCACCCGGTCCGGATGGTTTCTCTTTGGCGTTCTTTCAAGAGAGTTGGGACATTGTGAAGGAGGAAGTGATGCAGATTTTCCACACTTTTCATTCTAGTCAAAAGTTTGAGAAGTCACTAAACGCTACTTTCATTGCTCTCATTCCGAAAATAGCCGGTGCATATGAATTGAAAGATTTCCGGCCTATTAGTTTGGTAGGGGGGATTTATAAAATCATATCAAAGGTGTTAGCTAATCGAATGAGTTTGGTCATGGACAAACTCATTTCCAAACCTCAAAATGCATTTGTAAAGGGGCGGCAAATTCTGGACTCAGTATTGATAGCAAATGAGTGCTTGGATAGTCGGTTGCGAGAGGGCACCCCGGGGGTTCTTTGCAAGCTCGATATGGAGAAAGCTTATGACCATGTATGTTGGGATTTTCTCCTTTATATGCTTAGAAGATGTGGTTTTGGGGATAGATGGTGTGCTTGGATTAAACATTGTGTCTCAACCGCTCGATTTTCGGTCCTAGTCAATGGAAGACCTTGTGGTTTTTTTCAATCTTCCAGGGGTTTGAGACAAGGGGATCCACTATCCCCTTTCCTTTTTGTCATTGTAATGGAGGCATTGAGTCGCATGGTGGAGGCCGCTGTAAGGGGGGGAATTCTTGCTGGTTTTTCAGTGGACAACAATAGTAATACCAGCTCCATTTCGCATTTACTCTTTGCTGATGATACGCTCATTTTTTGTGATGCTGTAAGTGGCCAGATTCAAGCTTTAAGGGCAGTTTTGTTGTGTTTTGAAGCTGTTTCGGGACTCAAGGTGAACTTGGGGAAGTCGGAGCTGGTTCCGGTGGGGGAGGTGAACAATATAGCCTCTTTAGCGGAGCTACTAGGTTGCAAAATTGCCTCTCTCCCTATGACATATCTTGGACTCCCCTTAGGGGCGTCTTTCAAAGCAAAGAGCATTTGGGATGGGGTGGTAGAGAAGGTTGAGCAACGACTTTCAGGATGGAAACGGCTATATTTATCGAGAGGGGGGAGATTAACCCTTATTAGAAGCACTCTTTCCAACCTTCCCACTTACTATCTTTCTCTATTTCCCTTACCGGTGGGCGTAGCAAACCGGTTAGAAAAGTTGTTTAGAGCTTTTTTGTGGGGTGGTATGGGGGAGGAATCCAAATTTCACCTTGTGAGTTGGCAAAGGGTGTGCTGTCCATTGGCGAATGGGGGGTTAGGGGTACGAAACTTGTGTGTTTTCAATAAGGCACTCCTAGGGAAGTGGCTGTGGAGGTATCATAGGGAAGGGAATTCGCTGTGGAGAGAGGTTATTGATCATAAGTATGGTTGTGAGTGGGGGGAATGGTGCTCTAAGGAGGGTAGGGGGTCTTACGGAGTAAGCCTGTGGAAATTCATAAGGAAGGGGTGGAATACCTTTGAAAAACATCTTAAGTTTGAGGTGGGTGATGGAACACGTACCCGCTTTTGGTTCGATGTATGGAGTGGGGAGAGCCCTCTTTGCATTGCTTTCCCAGGTGCTTTTAATTTGGCTGGAAATCAGCAAGCCCCAGTTTCAGAAGTTCTATGTCGTGCCAATGGGATGGTCACTTGGAATGTCACTTTTACAAGAAATGCTCAGGACTGGGAATTAGAAGAGCTGGCAGAGTTTTACAGTCACTTATATTCAGCAAAGTTAGGGGCCAATGGGGGAGACCGTATGTTGTGGACTCACACGAGGAAAGAGAAGTTTACTGTTAAATCTTTCTATAAGGCTTTGACAGTCCTACAGCCCACTTTCTTTCCATGGAAGAGTATATGGAAGGTGTTAGTGCCTTCTAAAGTTGCTTTTTTCACTTGGACAGCTGCTCATGGGAAGATATTGACGGTTGACAATTTAAGAAAACGAGGTATGGTGATCATGGAGTGGTGCTACATGTGTAAAAAAAGTGGAGAATCGGTAGATCACTTGCTCTTACATTGTGAGGTGGCTGGGGAGCTTTGGGCTGGTATTCTTAGTAGAGCTGGGCTAAGTTGGGTTATGCCCAAGAGTGTGGTGGACCTATTAGCATGTTGGAATAGGTCTCATAGTAGTGCCCAATTAGCAGCCGTGTGGCGGATGATTCCTTCGTGCCTAATGTGGTGTCTATGGTTGGAAAGGAATGACAGATGTTTTAATAACAAGGAGCGTGCAATGGGGGAAATCTGGAACTTCTTTGTATTCTCTATTTTCCAGTGGTTTTCTGCTATAGTATTGAGGGGAGGGAATGTTCATGAGTTCTTATCTTCTTTCTAGTCTATTAGAATGTAATTAGGTGCCTCTCTTAGTATATTTCCTGTGTACTTGGGCATTGCCTAATTTCATTCACATCAATAAAAATTATTACTTATCAAAAAAAAAAACTTTGCTAACATGTAAAAATCACAGATTAGACTTTTGGCTGTAAATAGGCCATGCAGTATTGAAATGAGGGCATCTAGATGATAGAAGTTTCTCTTGTCTTTGGTTTCACTGAGGGAAGTTTTGGCGTTTCTGGGAAGTTTCAATCTTATCTTGTGCTACTGACACCTATAATATTCTGCAGGAAACATTCATGATGCATGATGATCCGGTGCTTTGTGTCGACTTTAGCAGAGATTCTGAGATGCTTGCATCTGGGTCACAGGATGGAAAGATTAAAGTAGGTTTTAGTCGTGTATGCTTAAGTTCAGGATGCATCTTTTATACTAAGCAACTTCTTAAATGCAAGCATGCTACATATGTTAATCTCAGACTGCAGGTTGCGTGTCATTAATACGTCTATGTTGGGCTCTTCCAAGTGAATATGAGTGTTAGCTCTTATGATACTTTTGGTTTGTCAATTGTGAAACTGTCCTAAAGGCTATTTAGCATAACACTGCAAATAGGGATCTACTAGTGCCAATAGTTAAATTGTGAACTCATGATGTCAGCTTTTGAACCTCAGATACGACTAACCGTAATTTTAAGCATCCAATTTATTTTCTTTCTATTCCATAAATCTGGAGAGCTATCAAGTTACCATTTAGAGGAAAAAAAATATCACGACAAAGCTGTTAACCATTCATATTGTCAACTACATGATCCCACCTGGTCTAATGTCTTCTCTTTAGTAACCGATGTTTTAGATACTGCATTCGGTACAAATCAGCAATGTTGGTTCTCAATATTACCGAAGAAGTTTGAAGGATATTAAATGTGGAGAGTTATCAAGTTACCATTTAGAGAAAAAAAATTTACGACGAAGTAGCTGTTCACTATTAAGATTGTCAACTTCACAGTCCCACCTGGTCTAATGTCTTCTCTTTAGTAACCAATGTTTCAGATACTGCACTCAATACAATCTGCAATGTTGGTTCTCAATATTTCTGAAGAAGTTTGAAGGATACATAACTAGCAAGTTTAAAATCTTTGATGTACTTTTCCTTACATGCTTAATAATATTAGAACTTTTATTAATGAGCTTTATGATTTCATTCATTATTTATATTATTTTAGGTTTGGCGTATAAGGACTGGTCAATGCTTGCGCCGTCTTGAACGTGCACATTCTCAGGGTGTCACCAGTCTTGTCTTCTCTCGAGATGGAACCCAGTTACTAAGTGCATCATTTGACAGCACAGCTAGGTTTGTGGGCATTTTTTGTTGATCATTGTTTCTAGTGTGGCAGGGTACTATAGTAAATATCTTATACTATTTATTTGTTATCCTGGTTTATTTTAGGTTTCTGTTTAAATTGATTCTTTGTTTGTAACAGTTATTGCATCCCTGAGTGACTGTGCTGGTCATAAAAGTTTGATTGTCTGCGTTAACATTAGAGGTTATGAAGTGTAACATGGCTTTAGGATGAACTGGAATAAAGTAAACCTTTTCTTGTAGGGAGTACGGGGGGCTGACAGAGGTGGTAGCCTTGTAGGTTTCTTGGGAGGCAAGGGGGTTCCTATATATACTTGTATCTTTGTTGAAAACTTATAGTTGTACAAAATGCAATTTATTTGAGAGGACTGGAAGGATATTGGCTGGGTAGGAAAAAAATTATTTGTCGGAAGAGCAGCAACTCTTCTTCTCTGTCTCTTATTTGAATTCAAGTTGAGTTCAATTATCCTCTGTTTTATTTGATGATGGCTTGTTCTGCCATTGGATCAGAAGTTTTATTTGTGGTCATGGTTTGCGTTAAAATGATTCTTGGGGTGATGATGTGTACGATTTGCATTTATGTATTTACGGGGTTATGTGTATATATGTAATATACACGTTCACTTTTGTATATGTTAAGAATATAATTGTTTTATAAGTAATAATGAGAATATATGTACTGAACATGTAGAATTAGTAAGATAAAGTCTTTATACACAGTTATTTTTTACACATGCACACACATAAATCATTCAAGGTTTTTGGGCTATTATCCCTTTATTCAATAGTGACAAACAAACACAGTACATTTGGATTGTTGATTGTGAAGAGTCAGAATATTTTTCTTTCTTATAATTATTTTTATGTAAAAACTAATTGAAGTTGTCATTTTTTCCTATAGAATTCATGGCTTGAAATCTGGGAAGTTGTTGAAAGAATTTCGTGGCCATTCGTCTTATGTGAATGATGCTATCTTTACAACGGATGGGAGTCGTGTTATTACTGCTTCTAGTGATTGCACTGTGAAGGTAAATTATTTTAGTTATGGAGTTATAGCTGAACAAATCCTTCTTTAAGTATGACGTTCTGTTCTCCTGAGTTCATAAATAGAAAAATGGTATATTATGTATAGGTCTGGGATGCGAAGACAACAGACTGTCTACAAACATTTAAGCCGCCGCCTCCTTTACGGGTACTAAAATATTCCGTTGGCATTTTGCTTTACCTTTATTGTACCTGACTGCTGCTTTGTTCTTTCTCTATTAGGGTGGAGATGCTTCTGTGAATTCTGTTCATCTTTTCCCCAAAAATACTGATCACATTATTGTATGTAATAAGACATCATCGATCTACATTATGACACTTCAAGGACAGGTACTTGTTCTTAAATGTTAAATGTAGCTTGGATTTTTTTTTTCAATGTATTCTGTGCTTCAAAAAACAACGTTTTGTGTGGACAGCATAATGGAGATCTGAGACATATACGATGGAAGGCTAACTCAATTTTTCTATTGATCGATACTTATAGAGTATTATTTTGTGCAATTTGAAAATTTACAGTCCACAATTTTTTTAATTCAAATTATGGAAAAAATCCATGAAACCCATTTTCCCACCACATTCTCTACAAAGTGGGAAGTACCTGTTCCTGCCAAACTGAGTGGAGTGGGAAAGCAACCATTCGCAGGAAAAAAATTAGTAATAGTAACACCACTGGGTGAGGCTTGAAGTGTACCTGTAGCATGTGCCACTGCATCTAATTGATGATATATTTTCTCCATGATTTGGTGCAGGTCGTTAAGAGTTTCTCATCTGGTAAAAGAGAAGGTGGAGACTTTGCTGCTGCCTGCGTGTCACCAAAAGGGGAATGGATTTACTGTGTTGGTGAAGACAGGTATTTTAATGACTTTTTAAGCATAAAATATAATACTTTGCTCTTATCAGTTAGTTTACAAGTTCTGAATTTTTCAGTTATATATAAAATGAGCATTTGCAGAAGCACAAGTAAAATAAATTGTTGTATAGTACATCCATCTATGATGCTAACCGGGCTGAATTCATGTTTCGGTTTCTTCAGTGTAACTATTGCTTGTGATTTTATTATCATCTATTTAATACCTGAATCATTTGCAGGAATATGTACTGCTTCAGCTACCAGTCTGGTAAACTCGAGCATCTACTGAAGGTATGATGTCAGTCAGTTGAAAGCTAAGTTTGTATAAAACTAGGGCATTAATTAGATTGCTCTTACTTAGGCACATAAATTCTAGAGAATGTTTGGGAACTTGTTTACAATACTGTAAAAGAAGCTACGGTATTGCTCTAGATAAAGCAAAATGGTGCAAAACCTTTCATATACCATGAAGTTCAGAATCAGGCTTAGTTATTTTAATTAAAAATTGAGTTTTGAACTAGAACCCAAACCTGGAGCGTTTTCCCCAAGTGATTTGAATTTTGTGCCATTAATTATTTTTAGTTGTACATGCAGGCTTGCTTGTGTTTGTTTGTATCACCGTATCATACGCTTTGATAATGACCGCATTCACCTTTTTGGGTTGTATATTGGTGTATTTTTGTATATGTAAACGAGCATATGGATGGTGCACTGTATAATGTGTACTATTTTTTTGGGAGCAATTGCAGGTCCATGAAAAAGATGTAATTGGCGTCACCCATCATCCACACAGGAACCTTGTTGCTACCTTTGGTGAAGACTGCACCATGAAATTGTGGAAGCCTTGAATCTCTTATATCTTGGTTGTACTAATGTGCTCTATTGTAAATTAAGTGAGTTGTTTCCTGTTATATATATATATATATATATGTTAGTTTTTTGCTATTTTCATGTTATGCTGACTGCTGAAGACCAAGAGTTACTAATCTATAATTGGCAACGGTAACTGCGGGAGAGTTTTATATTGTTGAACAGCTAGAGCACTTTTTCCGTTGAATTTGGGTTAAAATTTTGTTGTTTTCTTAGCATATATAGATGCTAAGCACCTTATTGTAATCTTATGCTGCAAGCTCTTGTGATTTGAATCAGTTTTCTTATTTGATGTCTGAAAATAACTATATATCGACATTCCTCCCATCTTCGATTACAACTCCTTTTTCAGCTTTTTATTTTTTCTTGATTTTCCAGTTTAGTGAAGATGAAACTCGCTTTGTTGCTCTAGGAAGTGGTACCACCTACGGATTGCACTTGGGTCGTCAAAAAATGATAAAAAAAAAAAAAAAAAACGCTGGTTTTCAAGTTAGGAAGGGCAGTGTCAATAACGGGTCGATGCATGAATTTTACGTGCCATTCAGGTCACTTCCGAATCTCAAATGTTATTGTCTTAAGTCTCATTTTGATAGTGAGATTATATCAGATGATTTTAGATAAAAGTCGAATAAAATATTATTATAATATTATTTTTTAATATCATTATTATTTTAAAATTTGAAAAAGTTGAATTGTTTATTATATTTTATTTGAAAATTTAAAAAAATTATAATGATGAGAATAAACGGAAATTTTTAGGACGATAGGCATTACACTATTACCATTCCTCGACCACACTTGTCGGTGCAAAACTTTATCTCAACGTCGAATCGATCGAATTCTTCTTTGAGTTTTGGATCCAGATATCACTCTATCGGATCCTTGGAGTTCGTTTACAAAAGTTTATTTATTTATTAACTTGATGGAACTTATTTTGGGTCAATATCCGCTACTTTAATTTTTTTTATTTTTTATTTAAAAAAAAAAAAAGAAGAAGAAGGAGGAGGAAAGAAAGAAAAAAGAAAAGTGGCTTCTTTCTCTAGCATCTTTAATTTCGACTTGGGCTAAAAATTCCTATCTGATTATTAAGGCACGGGTATGGCCGCTGTCTGCTGATGACTACTATCTATCTGTCTGTCCAACTATTCTTCATTAATTTTACGAGTGTTGACTTTCTTGCACAATCTGTATCATGTATTGATCATCATCTATTGATGAAGATCTAGAATTCCAAGAATTTTTACTCTTCATGATTCTTAACTGTTTTACGCTACGCCAAATTCCACAAATGGCTTGTACGTAGCACCGATCAAAGCTGTGCATTTTCTATCATTTACTTTATTTATTCCCATGTACCAGCTTAGCTTCTAATTATTAATAAAGTCTTAATTTACATCTTATTCTATTTAAATTTCTCAATTAATTTACACCAGTACCATCTCTTAAGATATATATATATATATATATATGTCGATCAACGAATTAAAGATTAATCATGTGGCATGATTTTAGTAGTTATATTTGAGCTATATACATCATGTGTAAATTAAAAATCTTATCGGCACGATGCAAGTGTACGTGTAAATTAAAAATCTTACCAATGTGATCATTTAAAGAAATCACCGTAAAACTTCATATGACTGACCAGATTGAGATGATGACAAAACAAAGGCAGGCGGCGGCGGCACGTTACGTATAGAAAAATGATAATTACAGTTTGTAAATATTATATAATCACTTTAAAAAAAATAAATAAATACGAGATTCATATAAAAATAATAATTTTTTAATAATAAATTTTACTATTTTTTAAAATAATTACATAATATATATTTATTAATTCACCATTATATATAACGTTACTTAGAAAAAAAGTTGGACATATACTAAACAAATAATTATATCCTTTCTGACTAGATAGGCTTAATTAATTAATTTGTCATCGAATCCTGATCTACCTGCACCAGAAACTTTGACTACGTCGACGTATGCCTTTAATTTACATGAGCAATAATATTTCTAGCTAGCTAGTACGTACTGATCATGAAATTAAGACGCCATTTCTCGCCCCCACCAAAAACAAAGAGATCAAAAGGAAAATTCAATACATGAGTTGATCAGGTACTTTAGGGCCGGTTTTGTCCATGGTATATGCATGGCGAGAAAGTATGTACGTACTAAAAGATGCAAATTAGTAGGAAGATAAATCATTTCATGAGAATATATATATATATATATATAGCCTAAAAATGTACGTACTGAAAACTCCATATATTGATCACATGACAAAGATATATTAATGCATGCGCTAGCTCTACTAGCAAAAGGTGACCAGGACATTATAAATGTCCTTAATTATATTGGCATCTTACGTCGACGTAGAAGTGGCAGAAGTCCCTATATTGATAAAAGCTGAGGCGGTTTGACGGATAAGAACAAAAAAGGTATGTATGGCTGATTGAATATGGCTAATTAAATACACACACGTATATCTTTATAAATATATATTGTTATAACACCGAGGGTTAATGTTTAACCAAATTAGTATATAATAGTTTTAAGACTTTTTGATAAATGATACTTGGTCTTTAACAATTGCTATCAGAATAAAGACTACGTCACAGGTTCAAGTTACGAAGGGGACGACCTATAGACTAGATTACAATCATGTATTGGTACTATATATATATGTATGGGCATGCATAGTACTATTAATTCATTGAATGCTGATAGATGAATGAAGTCGCCAAAAAGAAAAAGGGTTATCACAGAGTTAGTGTCGATAGAGTAGGCCGCTGTGGACGTGGAATTCAGAAGCGTGGTGAAATCATATTATAATTTTGAGGGTTAAATGTTTAACCAAATTAATATTCAACAATCTTAAAGTTTTTGAATCAATGGTACTTGAGTTCTTAACACACAAATATATGTTATATATGTGTTTGTAATTGATGTGCATAATTATAATCTTCGTGAATTGCGCGTTCCTAAAACAGTTAATAAATTACTACTTTAATCTAAGGGTACCAAATCCAGCTCCCTCTTCTTCAAGGTTCAAACCCCGGCCAAATTAATCCTAAAAAAAGATTACTGATAATTCAGGAGCTAGAAGTGAGTATTCATGAACAGAGTGCCCTGCACGCATGTTGGTTGCTTTAGAGCGTGTAATTACTGCTATGGAGAGAACAGGTGAATGCATTTATTACTTTTCAACCACCGTCTTACTATGGCTATAAATAACCTTCCATTCATAGTCACAAACTCCTCACCTTTCACAGAGGGTACAAGAAAACTACTCTCTCCCTCTCTGAAACACACATAGAAGAGACATATATACATACACGGACAGTACCCAATATTCATGGCTAAATTTAGATTATTAATGCTGGTGTTTTTCATGGTGCTGAGTGTATCTTCGGGTCAAGGTAGTGGAAGGGGGAGAGAGATGGTGCCCGCCATGTTCATATTCGGAGACTCTCTCATTGACAATGGCAACAACAACAACCTACCTTCCTTTGCCAAGGCCAACTATTTCCCTTACGGTATTGATTTCAAGGGTGGCCCTACCGGCCGTTTCTCCAATGGCTACACTATGGTTGATGAAATAGGTCAACTCTCTTTCTCTCTCTCTCTCTCTCTAATGACATGGCCGCGTTTTCTTTGCACTTGGGTCTCAGCGCTCTAATTGAAAATGACCAATTGCCAACGCATTATTAGACACTAATATTTAATGTTTTCATTTAGTCCGTGTGGTCATGTTTAACTTAGGGTGAACCTTCGCCATTCTTGCAGCCTAGGTATATAATATACATATAGCTAGGTATTCCTGGTATATATGTTCGTTGTGTGAGGTATAATGCATTCACGTCATGAAGTCGATCTCATCATGGGAAATAAAAATAAAACACAATCTATTGGTAGCGTTGAATAACTTCGAGAGCACAGTACTGATCGACGAAAACGGGAAGTTTGTTCTGAACGTCTTGGGCTTTGATCTCTTTCACTGAACCATATATATATAGAAGTCATATATAAATAGCTAGTGATCATAGTTGACAGTGAAAGAAAAGATTCCACTCGAGAACTTTTACCTTTTTATATATGAAATAGGATGTGCTAGAAAAGTTTTCCAGGTACTCCAATGGTTTTTGTCAATATCTCATTATATATATACTCTTGCAGCTGAGCTGCTTGGACTTCCATTGATTCCCGCATACTCAGAAGCTTCAGGTGAACAAATGCTTTACGGAGTCAACTATGCCTCCGCGGCTGCCGGAATCCTCGACATCACTGGCAGAAACTTTGTATGCACCATGCATGCATGTTTTTCCGTTTTCATTTCAATCGTTTTAATTTGTACTCTTTTGGACATAGATTACATACTGAATTTTCGTAAACAATACTTACAATATGATTAATTCCTAAACGATAATACACAGCCAAGTCCTACGTACCCTACATGTGATTTTGATTCAGTAGTAGTACTGCTGTGTTGGCTTAATTTGGCGAACAAATCAAATAAAAATGGCTATTTTATTTTTGTTGGCAATGTTTGATGATCAGGTGGGTCGCATACCGTTCAATCAACAGATAAGAAATTTCGAGAACACGCTAGATCAGATAACAGACCGTGTCGGGGCGGATGAGGTGGCCCGGGAGATCGGTCGGTGCATATTTTTTGTTGGGATGGGCAGCAATGACTACCTAAACAATTACCTCATGCCCAATTACCCAACCAAGAATCAGTATAATGCACAACAATATGCTAATCTCTTGGCCGGACAGTACTCCCAGCAACTCACTGTAAGCTTGCCTTTCTCCTTAGAAAAATTCTAAAAACAGAACTTAAAAATATGTAATTTCATTATTTTACTCTCATATTTTATTTGAAGATAAAAAAATAAAATTATATATTTTTAAATAATATATAAAATGATTTTGTATAGCACGACTCTTTCTTATTAATATCACGTCATAGCCCATGATGGACCCAATAGAATCTTAGTTTTCAAAGTTTAAGTCCATTTTGATACATTTAATTGGACAGAGACTTTACAATCTTGGAGCCCGGAAATTTGTTGTAGCTGGGCTTGGGTTAATGGGCTGCATTCCAAGCATCTTGGCTCAAAGCCCAACAGGCACTTGCTCAAAAGAAGTCAACAATCTTGTTCAACCTTTTAATGCAAATGTGAAGACAATAATCAACAACCTCAGTGCCAATCTACCTGGAGTCAGATTCTCTTACATCGACGTTGCCCGCATGTTCGAAGACATCGCCGCCAATGCTAGAACTTATGGTACTTTCTCACTTAATTTCTGCCACTAAGGATCTTAACATGGCATGCAACAGAATAATGCATCCTTGGGTTCATAATTATCTTGTACTAACTCAAATTTCCCCGTTCGTTATATAGGATTTATTGTCCTAAATCGTGGGTGCTGTGGCATCGGGCGAAACAGAGGACAGATTACATGTCTTCCGTTCCAAACACCATGTCGAAACCGCAACCAGTATGTATTCTGGGACGCATTCCACCCAACAGCAAAAGTTAATATAATCATGGCGAGGAAGGCTTTCAGTGGAGACCAAAGGTTCATTTATCCGAGGAACATAGAGCAGCTTGCAAATCTTGATAATGAGGCTAAGTAATAAGAGTTTAGAAAGTGAAGTAACTAAAACAAGTCAAAAGAACTGTTGTGGGTGCACTGCTAGCTACATGAAATTGCATCTGCTTTGAGTTGGTTTTGATGTTATATCATTTGCTGTTCAGGCACCTGAGTATTACTTTTGTTTAACTTTCTGGTAATTAATCAGACGAATCTGATAAGCTTTCCACAAGACACAAGTAATCACAAAACCGAGCTAGAAATTGATTAAAACAAGACAATTCTCTTATTTTTGTTTCATTTGAACTAGTATATACACCAAGAAGTTCGAAAAAATCGCAGATCAAAGGAAAGAAAATGCAAGTACAATCATATAGAGCAGAGTTATAACTATCTATCATGAATAGTTATTATATCCAAATAAAGCTCTTATGTGTTTTGGGGCACATTTAAGTCCAAATGGAGATATTGTCTCACTTTTATTTCGTCAAAGGAACGAGGTAACCTTCATCTGATGATTCAACCAACAAGGGATTTACTGATTCATGGAATTACAAAGGCAAGCAGGAAATGTACTAGGACAGCAATCAACGAAAGGAGAAGTACTACCAATAATTTATGGGTTACACGCTCAAACAACCATAAGAAGTTCCAAATCCATCACAGCATTGCCAATTGTTGTATATTAATTGGATATGTATATGACTGTGTTTGTGAACTGTATGAACTCTTGGCAAAATAGATGTTTGCCACCTCTGTGGGATGAAAGGCATCCCAGAACAGGTACTTTCTACGATCCTCACATGCTGCTTGAAGTGGAAGACAAGTAACTTGCCCATTGTTCCTCCCCACTCCACAGCATCCCTTGTCTATCACTTCAAAACCTGCATCATTTCCAAATTTCAAAGCATGCATAATTAGCCCAATAATATGGGTTTACGATTAGGTATGTTAGTGACAAACAGTTTCATGTTTATGGTTGGATATATGCGTGTGAAAATTACCATAACTGGTTCCATTGAGGTATAGATCGCTGGTGCTCTGATACGAGTCTAGGAACACAAACTTTGCTCCACGCAACTCGCCTCCATTGAAACGGTCGACAAGTTTCCGCAGCCCTGAATTGAAAAGAGAGATTGCAGAATTGATTTTTTCATTGCAGCGGCTGCCATTACCATGATATCGCGCTAGCTGATAAGGAATGCACCCGATCTGGCCAACTGCAGAAACAATCACCTTACGTGCTCCCAATGTATATAATTGCTGATCAAAAACAATGAAAGAACAGTTACAAAAATCATTTGAAAATAAGCCGGAGAGGAAATTCTAGAAACTTTTTTTTGCACGAGAAAATGGGCGGTTAAAGTTGAGTCACAAAACTTACAGTCAGCATGCGCGAGTAGTCCTGAAGAAGTACAGCAGCATAAGCTTTTGGAGTGTAATCCGAACTAGTTGTGTAGAAATCAGGCATGTAATAGTTGTTAAGATAATCGTTACTTCCCATTCCAGAATAAAAGATGCACTTGCTTAAATAGCTATTGAGAGCATTGGTATCTCCTCTGAAGAGCCTTCTCATCTGTAGCACTGTATCTGCAAAGTTGGCTACCTGTTGTTTCATGGATGCGTGATCGCCCTGTCAAACATACATTAATGTCATCAAAATACTCCTTTTTCACTCATTACTGATTGTTAGTACAGGCATATCATAAAATTCCTATGGCAATATTAGGGTCTGTCACAGCAGCTGGATCAGCTAGCTGTGGAGCATTGTCAATTGAGCACTGGATCTCTCTGTTCTGTTTGGTTTCATGCTTCATTCTTTTTATATATACTAGCTCATGTCAAACCGAACCAAAACCTACCGAGTAAATCCAGAACTTAGAAATTAAAATTCTTAAGCGTGGAGTGGTTACTTATCACACATGATAATGGTCAAGACCATATCTCTGTTTCTGCTCATTATTATTATCATCTGCTTTTGCAAGAGCAGTACTACGTAATGGGTAACATTTGGAGCTAGTGATTATCCGTCCGTCATAATTATTAATCAGGAAGTGATTGTGATCCGATTAAATACCAGATTATTTCCTGTTTCATCTCGGATCCCAGATGCTCCTGATGCATAATTCACTCCCCTTAGCAGTGCACGGCCGCGAGTCCTTGCATAAGGTGGAATATAATTTGGAAAACCAAGAAGTTGAGCTGCAAATATTTTGAAAAGGATCAAAGGAGAATAAATTCCAGTTGATTTATTCACAAACTGAATTATAGAAACTAAAGGTAAAAATCAATACATAAACTCTCAATGCACTGAAAATTGCTTGTTTAGGCATATATAGTTTTTACACATCTATACATGCTCAACATGTTAATCGTTTCTATACCCAACTTGTAACATGGAATAATAATAATAATAATTTCTATTTTTTTTTTAAAAAAAATGAAAATTAAGGATATTAATTGATAATTACGTACCTAGTGCATCGACGTAAGTCCGACCATTAGTGAAGCGGCCAGTGGCACCCTGTGGAAAGTCAATGCCATAGGGCCTATAATTGGCTCTTGCTAGCGTAAGGATCCCATTGTTGTTTCCATTATCGACCAAAGAGTCACCAAATATGAAAAAACCAGGCACTTGGGGTTGCTGTGGCTGTGGCTGTGAGCAAGCTTTCCCAATATTCCACCACAGAAACACGAAACTAATTGACATAGTTATTTTCCAGAAACCCTTCATGTTGAAAGCATGCATGCACCTTGCATGGATGCACGCTAATATATATATATATATATATACTCCTCAATTTGTGGCGTTTGTTTTTGCTTTCGTTCTGATCACAAATGGATAGTAATTAAGGGCCCGTGAGGTATAGTGGGAAACTACTTTTAGCTTTGGATCATGTGTCACTTATTTTACAATGAATTAGCTAGCTAGCTAGCAGCGGTGATGAGAAGGATTTCTCGTGATCATCTACAACGCCTCATGAGCATCCTAATTTCTAGCATAGACTGGACATGATCTTTACACCCAAGCAAAGCTAGCGAAGATCATGATAAGAAAGGATGATGCATGTGTTTATTTTCCATCAACTTTTCCTTTGGAATCAGGTGATTGCTAAGCAGTTGCATTTGCAATTTGCCGAGTTTATCTTTTGCGCGCACGAGATGCAGCAATCTACAGGTGGAAGCGAAGAAGTGTTATCATTAATATACTGTAGTACTGATGATCAACACAATTTCTTTCAACTTGTCAACTAGCCTCATGTACTTGTATTTCTGGGCTTTCTCTCGATCGGTGATTTTTAACCCTTAAGTTCCTATTTTTTAACCCTTAAATTCCTTAATCATCAAATGTATTATGAAAACTTCAACGTCGTCGTCCCATGATGCAGCAAGTAAAAGGATACAGCTAGGAGTCAATAGAGTTCCTTTAATTCCTTCTTGTCCTATTTATCTTCCGTCACGCTCTATCAAGTATTGAGAGCTTTAATTAATTAGAGGGAGATAAATACACTTTAACCTTACATTTATTAAGCATTTAGGTCTCGTTTGTATTCACAGTCCATCTCAACTCATCTCACTATTATTTATTATTATTCAGCAACTTTAACTCACAAATCTTATTATTATTCATAACTCATCTCATTACTATTCACAACATATTTTAACTCATTTCAACTCATCTTCAAATCCAAACGACACTTAATGGATCCTCCAATAAAAAATATATAGATCACAATGTGTTGGCAAGCTTAGTGGATCGCACAATAATTCTTTTGAATAATGGAAGTCATTATGATACAATATTAGAGTAAGAAAAATTGTATCAATCAACCATACACCATATAGTATATGAAGGAAAAAATAAATAAATAAATATTTTTCGTAAAAGTGAATTATCCGGGAAAATAAATGATAAGAGTGAAAATAAGGTCTATTATGTTACGATTCTAGTGTATAACAAAGAGGGTCCCGTAGCTCAGTTGGTTAGAGCGTTGGTCTTATGAGCCGAAGGTCGCGGGTTCGAGCCCCGCCGGGACCAATAACGGCAGTCGCTCGTGTCGTGAAATCAATCGTCGTTACTTAAAGTTGTTAAACGCACCATACAATAGTAGAGAATGACTTTTAACAACAATAATCATTATCTTTCGCGATATGGTTTTGTGTGATGGAAGTGAAGCTAAGCGAAAGACGAGACCTTCTTCCTTTCATCAAACTCCTTCCAAAACCAACCTTCCCATCTCAGAGTTCTTCTGTCCTTTCCTTTCACAATAATTTTAGAGGCTTTGCTCAGGTACAATCTATGTTGGTTTCTTTTCTTCTTTTTTCCCATTTTTTTTCCTTGCTGACGAATTGTAGTGGCAACTTGGTTCATACTTCAGTCTTTATTGAATACTTGTTTAAAACAAGCTACGTATTTTGTGATGTCAGAAATGGAGGTTTCGGATTCAGGAGATCTCAAAGGCTGAACAGCCCACCAAGCACTACTTGGTTCATGTTATCAAAGAGTAATGCTTAAGATTAAAAATTTCATTTTGTTTACTTGTCGCAAAACCATTTTGGCATTTGAAATATGGCCTTCACGGAGTCTCATTTGGGTTTCTGGCCGTGCGTTTGATACTTGCCCAGTTTGTGATCTGATCAGAATGAATACTTTCTGTTTGGGGGTTTTACAGTTATGGATCTTGCTGACTATTAACGAAATAGGTAGATCATTTCAGAATTTAGAATGCATGCCACACTTGTCTTGTGAATTTATTTGGAAGGACCAGCTGCAATTTCGAAACTTTATCAGATAACTCTTAATTTTGAAGTGGTCATTGTTTTGTTGGTTATATGCATATATCTCGAATGTAAATAACATGTGCTTATACGATTTGAGATACTTTTTAATAAATGAATTGAAAATTTTAGAAAGTTTGGGATTTGTTTTTTTTTTATGGAGAAAGAATGTTGAAATTTTGGGGCAAACTATCTAATATGTTGGAAGTTGGACGGTTTAATGAAGTCTGCAATTTTGATAAAGTCAAGAAATGAAAAGCAATTGCAAACGTTTGAACTAATATAGCTCCGGTTGGGATGATAACAGTTTCACTTTCCTAAATGTGATTGGCAGGGGTGAAACTTTGACTTCGATTTCAAAGCAGTACGGGGTTTCAATACATGCAATTGCCGCTGCTAATAAGAGTATAAAGGATGTTGATATTCTTTTCGGAGGCCAGCACCTTAACATTCCTTCTGCCACACGAGACACACCAGTGGTGAGAAAGACTACATGATCATTATAAAGCTCTCATGACTGACTGTTTATTATTGTGATTGCAATATAACTTTATTCTATGAAATAGATGCTCTGAGTGAGTTAGGCACATTCTGTCCTTGATTTGCCTGATACCTAAGTCCGATACAAAAGAATCTTTACCTGACTGAAGCACCTACCTAACCCTTCCTCTCCTTCCCATCTCCCTCCGAAAAAGGAATCGTGCAAACTTCTGGGACATTGAGCTACTAACTCACGATAGGTTTCTTCTAAATACAAATTTTCTTATGAATTTCCAAGATAGCAATTATTATGCGCTTTAGGTATAGGCGATTATAAACTTTAATATGAATTTGATCTACTTTTGAGTAATCTAATTAAAGATGTGATTTGAGGACAACAGTTTCAGTTCCAAATATATATAACTTTGAGTTGTTCCATTCTGAACCTGTTTAGAGCGCACGCCTCAAGAAGATGCTTGATCTTCATGAGCTCTTCATGAGCTATTATCTTTTCTAATAAAATCAGCATGAAGTTCTACCAAAATGGGTAATGTGTATTTGTACAAATATAGAACCAAAATATGTACAATGTTTGGTATATAATTTTCGATCACAATTGATATTCAGCAGTGAATCTCAGCTGCGGTGTTGTTAATGACAGATGCCTATGAAGTTGGACCTGAGAATGAGGAATACAAAATGGAAAAATTTAGCTCTTAAAGACTGAATATTGAGGCAGTTTTCTTTACACACTCCCCAAAGGGGAGCCTTAACACAACTCTTGACATAGCTATTTAATGATGGTCAGTATACATGGATTGGAAAGCTCCTGAGAAGCTGAGGAGATAATACACTAGATGTCAATTGTTGATTCATAAAACCTTCTTTACCTTGGTAGTAGAGATTCCAAATAGTTTTGATTTTTGACTTTGTTGGCTTCTGAAGCTGGAGTCCTCTTTGTTCTGATCAGGTTCGGACTGTGATAATTTGGTTACGGGGCCTCAAACTACGAGAAAATCATTTAGGATCTTTGAATATCTTGGATGGACTTCTAGAGCAGAGGAGTTTCAATGTGCTATCCTCTCATTATTTACCACATGTAAGTATGTCTTCTAAAATTTTGCAGCCTCAATTCGATAGTTCAATCTTTCTATGTTCAATAGGTTTATACTGTTATCATCCATAAGTTAATGACGTTTGTCTAAACATTACTGGTGACCTCAACATGCTTGTGCATTTCATTCTCAGGCTAAAACCACTGGTTATTTTCTAGTTCTGGTTCCTCTTGTAGCATTTTGCATTAGACTCATACTGGATGCCTTTCACACTAGAGTTGCTGGAGAGTTGAAAGATGAAGTTGCAAGTGAATCAGAGTGCCAGCATCATAGGTGCAGAAGCATGCGGTGGAAATCTGTGCTCAGTGACATAGAAGAAATAGATTCAGTGGATGCCGAGTTAAGTCCACATTCCAACGTAAGCAGTTAATTTAAGTTCTGAATGATACTTTGGCTTCATTGACTAAATTATGGTCTGAGTGTAATGGTGCTCATATAGAGCCCTCCAAAACTTTTTGCTGAGTTAGTACCACTATTTTGTTGGGTTATATAGATTTCATCTTTTGATTATAATTTGTTCACCAGATTAATGAGATTTGAAAAAAAGAAAAAGAAAAGAAGGTTCCTGCTGGATTTTGTAGACTATTATTTGCCTGTCAGGCGTAGACCAGCCAAGATTAACTTGTTAGTCAAATATATTGAACATGATGTTTCTAACACATCTATGATCAATAGTTCGGTTGATATGCTATATTGAGCGTGAAGCTTTTATTGCCTTTCTAGGTGCAGAGCTTGAGAATCTTATAAGCATTTTTGCAGTTTCACTGGTTGTGGCGTTCACAATCTTCAATTCTTTTACACCTTTTCAGTACCAAAATGAAATTTAGGTGTTTTGTTAGACCGTACAAGTCAAATGAGACTCTCACATTGAAGCACCAAATATTGCATCGGTAGACAGAAATATATTAGTTTCTTTTTTTTATAAGTAAGAAATTCCGTTGATCAAAACTAGGCAAAGCTCATGTACACAGGAAGTATATTATATTAGTTTCTTATAGTGCTGGTTTGTTTGGAAACATTTTGCAGAACCATTCAGAGGCTCAATCTCAAGTTTCTTTCGAAGAGATGTCACATGCTTACAACAAGCTCGAACAGGATTACCAGAAATTTCTATCAGATTGTGGAATGAAGGAATCAGGTCACTGGCGTGGAGGTTCTCCTGAATAAAACCATTCAGCCGCATCAATTATCAGTCATTACAAATAAGGCAATTGCGTAACTTTTAGATGTGATATAGAATATTTTTTTGGATAAGTAGATGTGGTATAGAATATAGGATTAGATTTCAAATGCATTTTACTTTTTAGTCTCAAAGTAGTTTTACTTGCAACTTTCTGTATGTATATCAGTATATGTGCCACTAAGTGGTGTGAATAAGGTACCGAAAAATCAATCAATATACTATAATTTTCGATGCGTTAAGCCTTGGCTCAAATGAAATCACATAATCGACTATTCCACTACACCATTACCACATAACAAATCAAAATTTTCCAGTCTATGATTATCAAATTACAATTCGTCCTGTAAAATCACATCATCCATTTTTATTTGTAAAACAATTATTGACACTGTCAGAAACCATGAGTTAAACTACATGCCCTCAACTGCCTTGCTTGACTCCCCCCCCTCTTCATCGAACACGGCGAGCTTTTTCTTCCTGTCCTATCCCAAGTGATTTCTGGGCTTTTTCAATGCCTTCTGGATCTGCAATGCAATGATTTTCATAAACTGTTGCAGCATACTTAAAATTAATAATATGGAATAAGAAAATGTCAAGGGCTTGATCACAAGACCTAATCCTTCAGACTTTCAATGAACTTGTGTGCAATCATGAGACCGAGATTAGCTCCCTTTTTAAAGGATAATAACCAAAATTTTGGTTTGGGTGTAACCTCAACAAATACTGAGCTTAAAAGTTTGATGAGATAAGGTACCTTGAGTGGACATTGAAGATCTCTGTACCAGTTCTTTTTACGTCTTGTTAGCTAATTCTTTTATTATATATTTATGTGTGTGTGTGTGAGAGAGAGAGAGAGAGAGAACCATCTACCTGAATTTATACTTCAGTCCTTCGAACAGATAAAGGAGTAGATGCCATTAAAAATAATTATATTACTTCCACAAGCATACTTGTTATGATGCAGAAATACCAAAAGTCCATAACTCTAGGTGCAGTGAAAGATAAAAGATTTGGCCAGAGGGTGGGGGAAACATAAATGGTAAATATTTGTAACTGAAAAGGAAAAATAATAATAAGAATCCTTCGAACTAAAAGGTTGAAAATGTTGTATTGTACAAGATAAATTAAACTATTTCCATCTTACTACTGAGAAATGCACATGGAAATCCACTTACCAAAGAACTGCGTGAAAATGCGCGTGAAGAAGCTCAAGTTGCGGGAGATATTATAGGCCATGGCAGGTGGAAGAGGTTTCACAACGGTGTCAATGCTGAATACCCGTTGAAGAAACTGTATAAACAAGAGTATTCATGTCAAACTGAAGTAAGACCATATTCAGGCACAAAACTATTTAAAGAAAGCAGATGCAAATGATGAGTAGAATATTTTCCATCACCAAGCAAAAAGAAATGTGTAAAGCTGCATACTTCAAGCAGCTAGCCCCTGAAAAGCTATAAAAGTATCAATTGATAGAAAAACATAACATAAAATGTTTAGACTACATAAGAAGTAATTGATATATATCCTATTGACATGCCTTTACTCATTAACTTGAATTAACCATCTAGAGTATCAAAAAAATATTCTGCCTGAAGAAACACAAAAGCGCATAATTTCTAAAATCAAATTGAACGCAGGAAAAACAACACATTTTATGCCTTCAGAACATGATAAGATCATGGCTTGACGGTGAACCTGGTCTAAATCTTTGCAGATGATAGACCCTTACAGTAATATACACTAACAAGCATTCTACCCTGTAAGTTTAAGATTTGTGCTGCCCTCTGGAAAGCACAAAATGGCCAGTTCCTAAAAGAAAAACCAGCAAAGCTCTAGGGATTAGCATTCGCATGAAAGGAGAAAGAAAAATAAAAACCAATCGGGATGAGTATCGGGAATTCAGAGTTATCCCCAATATTGATTGTTCATATTTAGCTGATATTTAAAAATAATGAACTATGAACTACATAGTCTGCAGAAGGGTCTCCTCATATGATAAAAAGATATCTACTTTCAGCAGCGGCAAGCAAGTAATCAATAGTCTATGAATTCGGTAACCAAAGATACCCATTTTCAAGCAAGTAATCAAGAACTCTCCCGATAGCGTAAGCAAAAAGATATAACATCCTTTGACGACCGCACGAAAGTACCCGAATTTATTAATAAATTCCAACAGAAAAGCAACTATCAAAGAGATACCTGATAATTACGCTGAAAGCTGTAGCGGAGCTGGGGGTCAATCTCGACAAGGGAATCATCATCTTCAAGGTCGTGGCGTTTGGACTTGTCGTTCTTTCTTCGAGGGACGTGCATCACCGGTTCGGCTCCAGGCTGCTTCGTGACTTTGAGCTTTGCGTCCCGAAACTCCTCGGCAGCCTCCTCTTCGCCCCTCCACGGTGCCGACGACATCAACTCCCTCTTCGCCCTCCCCATTATTGTATTGAAATTTACTATCACAGACTATCGATCACACGATTACTGTCTCCGATACAGAGAAAGTGAGAAGCCGCTCAAATTCTCACTTGTCTGCGGGTGAGAGAACCGATAAGGTTTCCAGTAGATACGTGGGCTTACATGCTCTGTTTGTGGGTCAGAGTTTTCGTGTAACTGTTTATGTTACAATACCCGATTGGCAGGTTAATCCTATTCCAGTCGGGCATAAACTCTTATTCCGCTTCTTGTTTTATTACCGCGATGTGAAACTGTATAGCGGCCACAACTTTGGTCGTAATATATCGCAAAACAAAATTTTACAACTTGGAAACAAATATTACGGCGCGAAGTGAAATTGTATAAATGCCATAACTTTGTCTTTCAATCTTTCCCGGAAAAAACATATGGTGATTGGCACTTGATCCTATCAAAATTTATAAAGAAAAATATTGATTTTTATGTAAATAATCGTTTAAAATATATTACATCGATTAAATAACTATAAATAAAGAATTATATTACTCAATAAAAATCATCGTCATGGAATAGCTTTGGTAAAACCCCGGTGAAAAAGGGACATGATCAAGACCTACACCTAGCCTTTTTGTTTCAATCTATCATTGTCGTTTGCGATTTTTTCGACTAAAATGATGATGATTTGGTAAATACCTTTCCACGACAGTCACAGACTAGTGGTTGTTTGTCGTAATCGATATACAATGGCAAACATAAAGACTTTAATAATTGTTCACATGAACGTCAAATATACTTTTCTCACAGTCACCGGGCAGTACTGGGCATGCATTTCATTTCTGTTCATAAAAACGACACCTTTTACAACATGCAACACTTTCTAAGGTGGACTTATTATCGGCAAAAGAACCGATTTTACAGGAATGACTGTACCATCTACCAAACTGCATGGGGGTGCTAAGGTGGACTTATTATCGGCAACATTTCCACAGAGAGAGATGAGCGATGCCCAGTAAAAAGCATTTTCACCCAAATTCGCTGTGTTTATGAAGATCTAGGATCACCCGCATTGGCAATGCTTATGGCCCAGTCGTAATTGGTCGAGGAAAGCAATAGACAATTTCTGTAAATCTCAATAATGCAGAACAACTCATCCAGTTGAGAAAATTAGTAACAACCGATAATACATACATACACATATTAAAGCGAAACTCCCAGATCCAACTCCCTCGAGTGATGTATCTATGAGCAAACAAGTATTATAGGAAAAAACAAAAGAGTTAAAATGGACAAATGATGAATGAAACCTCTACGGGCAAAAGGGTCTATCCAGGCGAGCCCTGTAACTTGGAATGTTGAAGTGCCTAATCCTTCCTTCTTGTTCCCTCAAGTACCCTTCACAAAGAAAAGCTTTAGAGAACTTGTCCTCCACCACTCTATCTACATCATGAACAAACACATCGGTCTCGCCCTCCTCTTTGTTCCTAGCCATCAACCCAGCCGTGTATATGGCACTCATCCTCCCCGGCGCATCATCATGATACCCGGTTGGCGCATCCACCATGATCAAGTCCCACTCTATGTCATAAATATCATTTGGGAATCCTTTGAGGGAAAGTTGGCACTTGGAGAATCTCGGATCACTCACAGCTTTGCATTCTTCGTGCATTCCAAGCTTCATGAGCTCGTCAGCCTGGTGAACCTTGGTGTCGTATACTACATGGTACGATTCTAATGTTGGTAAACGTTGTTGGATTTGCCCGATCCAGGACTCATCTTCTTCAAGGAAAACCGTGCGACCTCCGTGGTTGAGTCCGGTCCACATGAGGCTGTCATGGCCGAGGCCAAAGACTAAGAAGTTGCATGGTGATTTCTTTGCAAGGACTCGTGCCGATACCGAGATTTCCTTCAAGGTTTGCTGCGGGGTGATGTTGGTTGTTGCATAGTGGATGAGAGCGTTGGCTAGGGAAGTTGGGATCTTGCTGCAAGATGGTGTGAGGTGAGATGAGCATGCTGATGATGCTGTTGATTGTGGTTCTTGGGTGGGCTTTGTTGAGTTTGAGAGGCGGGTTTCTGCAATGGGTGGCTGGGAAGGTGAAAAGCTTGATGTTACTATCAAGAGGAGGAGGATGAGAAAGAAAAAACAGAGGAGGATGAGCTTGAGATTAACGGACAAATGAGTTTTGGACTTCATGGTTTTTTGATGGTCTCGAATTTCCTTCTGAGAGTGGGAAGAAAGAGGGAGAGAAGAGAGATGATATAATGGTGTTCTTGAAGTTATAGGTAGGTGGCACTATATGCCGAAAATTTAGTCTTAATTGGAGGTGGGGAAAGGAGAGCTTGAGGGAGAGGAGGAGACAGTGAATTGATTGTTTATCGGTTTGTTACTGGAGATCAGGAAATAGAAAGGTGGTTGAAAATACTGACTTAAAATCTAGCTTGGTGAAGAGGGCTACTGGATCCAATGCAAATGCTGCTATATACGAGTTTGTGATTGAAGACCAAAGATAGAGACACGAGGTCATGTGTGTGGGTGACTTGAAAGAGTAGCGAGGAGAGATGAAGGCAACCATGGTTTCTGGTTTTGTATTTTTCAGATTTAGTAAAAATGAAGCAAAGAAGTTAGCCTGATGTAGACATGAAAGCCAGACTAAGTAAGCATCGATACAAATAATTTGGTTGGTAGATCTGCATGTGAAGCCTTCAAAACAGTAGGATAATTTTTAAGGCCAGCTTTAGGGATAGGTTAGGTGAAACTTCATGTCTTGAAAGTGTTGGAAAGTTTTGGCATCCTTTAATTTTATTGGGGGTAATCCTACAGAGAACTGCTTGTTGATGCAAACGGGTCATCTGACTGCTGGATACCATTATATCTCCTTACTTACACATTGCAAAACCCATTCCCAATCACTCCATTCAAGCTTCTCACTAACACCGTTAGTGTCTGTAATCCCGTTAAGGTTGACAAGAAAATATCTGACAGTTGCAAGTTATCTATGGGATAAACCTAATTGAATTATTCTATTATCAAGTCAGGTAAATCACACTATCCACATTACATAAGATTTAATTTATAAAATTTAAATCTTAAAAATAATATTTTAAATTAAATTATATAATGTAAGCCGTGTGTGGTGTTTAGCAAGAACTTGTTAAATATTTTGATTCGTCCTGGCCGAAGATTGGTTCTGTTCAGCCCAGAGTGGGGAGATTGGGCTGGGTCGAGCGGACCCAATAGCACAATGCTGCACAACTTTTGGATTACCATATAGGAGCAAAATCCAATGTTGTTTGTACTGAGTTTCCACATAAAAGACTTTCTTGCCTTCCTCGCCTCCAGAGTCAGCGAGCGAGAGAGAGAGCATGAAGTTCGCAGTAAAGGCATGGAGCAACGGAAGGGCACGAGCAGGGGTGCTCCATCTGGGAAGCTGCCCGAGCCCAATAGAGACACCTTCTCTTCTGCTTTCTACACGTAAAGGGCTGCCCGTTTTCATTTCCCCTGACCTCCTTCCCTCTCTTCCTTCCCCTGACTCCCATCTACTCCAAGTTTGTCCCCTTCACTTGTAAGTATTTGCGAATCCTCCCCATTTTTATTCTTATTATTAGTTATATATTTATTTTTGTTGTTGTATGGTTTCGTTTCTAAATAGACAATACGTGTTTCCCTGCTTGGTTTGTGTTAGTGGACATATCAGATATAGGAAGTGCATTAAAGGTGTTTGTGAAATGGGTTGTTTAAGTTCTTGTCATTTGTTTGTCATTGTGCCTGCTTAGATATTGTGTTGAGTTATGGGGTCACGGCCTTTGTAGTCACGCGGTACTTCTTTTCCTTGCAAACAGATTTAAATTGAGCGAAGACTTCGTAAAAAAAATCTCAAGATAGAATAAATTTATTACCAAGGATAGTTTAGTTAGTCGTTGAGCAATCTGTATGACATTAATTTAATTCTGCAGCTTGGAAGGCCTTTCACCTAAAACCATTTCAAGTGTTGGAGGACTTCATAACATGCTTGGTCTGCATGACTATGGACTTGCGGCTGTAGCAAGGGACTCTATTAACTGCCTTCCTCACTGTGATAGCACTAACAAGTTAGGAGCATCCTTTGAGACTCCTTGTGGTCGTCTTTTGGTAATTGGCCCGTATAGTAACAGATTAACTTCAACCTGAAACATTTTTAGTCCATTTGTAAATACTTATATATATTTCTGCATGCCTTCAGATTAAACCTGTTGAATACATGGAAATGATCTCTTCCTTGGGGCCAAACCTATGGGCTACCTTGGCTGATGAAGTGCCTGCATGGGTATCTGACAAGAGAAACAAGACCTCAGTGGATCGAACTGTGAGATGGATGGATGAATGCATTGCATTAGGCCCAGTAATGCCCATTCGTTTTTGCCTTTCTGGTCTCCTTTTACATCGTAATTTGATACCCATATTTGAACATTATGAGTTACCGTAAAAAGATATTTCTGTGTTATTAATTCTTAGTCAAAAGACACTGTTTGAAATTTTAAATGAAACCTGATTAAGCGATATCATGTTGTTTTGAAATCTAGCAATTTGAGCAGGAGCTATGATGTGTGGGATAACCCATATCCCTCCCCATTTGGATAACTAACTTGGTTTATGATAAGTAAATCTGAATATAATTTGGGATCAACAAAATGTTATCAGCTGATTAAAACTTACGAGAGCAACTGGTAAATTGTGAGCTCAGCGGTGGCATGCTTTAGATCGATGCGATAGTTCCGTGTTATATACATTTGTTGATGATGAACATGTATTTATCCATAAAATGTAGGCAGGCGGAGCTGTTTTTGGAGCTGTTGTTGGAGGGTCTAGTATAGAAGAACGCAGACGATGTGCACAAGAGGTAGCTAGGAGAAATGTATCAGGTTTCTACATTTTCCAGTTTCTTAACTTATATGTGGAGATTCAAGCATTGCTTAGAATTACAGTTGATGATGTAAATTTATTTTCTCCAGTTCCTCAAAACATGTATTTTCATGTTAGCAGCTATATTCTTTTGTAGGCTGCAAATATGCTCATCCAAACATTTAGCATATATATTTTTTTATGTTGTTTTGTTGCACTTGAAATTGTTGTTTCTGAATCAAACAGAGCATATATCTTTATGTCAAGAGTAGGAAATAGAGATCATCTACTTTTCTTTGGATTATTTGATGGTAAAATTTTTTATTTTTCTATGCTCATTTTTAGAGGTGTTATGTGATTATTATAGGATATTGATCTTTGATTGGATTGTTACAGGAGATTGGCGTCACTTTTGAAATTATCTCTGGGGTTATCTTTTCTGTCTCAACTTGACCACTAGATACATCTTATGCAGGTTACTGGATTGGAGGCTTTGGGCTAGGAGAAAGCATGGATGAGCGCCCTGCTCTGCTGAATGCTGTTACTGTAAGACAGACAACTCTTTTTTTTTTTCAATTAGTAAACTGTAACACAATCAATTCTAGAAAGTCCCGCATACAAAATCGCTCAGCACTAATTTAAATCTTGTACATGTGTTTAAGTTAAGAGATTCGTTGTGGTTGTGACTAGTTACGTTTGTGCCAGGTTTAAAGTGATGGCCCATTTGGGTCATTTCATCTTTTATAGTTTGTCAAACTCAAGCCATGTTCCAGTCACCATTTAAATTCATTTAAAGTTCTTTTTGTATGTTGAAACTGATTATTTCCTCAAATGTTTCTGAAACTGAATGCTGCTGCCAATGCTCAGGATATTTTACCAGAGGAAAAGCCGCGTCTGATATGTGGCCTTGGACTTCCAGGTACCATGTTTAACATTATTGCTTCCTTTTTTTAATCGGGTTTTTCCATTTCTGAGGAGACACTTTAAACTTACTTCTATCATTATCACCCCAAAAAAAAAAAAAAAGTGAATCTCACATTAGCATGCATGTGAACTGAGGCTTCAGTGCTTGATCATTATGTTGGATGTTGACTCGGGTCCAGATTTGCCTAGTTGGTTCATGACTAATAATTAGGATAACTCTTCCAACACACATGTTTTCAATACCGAAATGTATCCTTGTTTATTTATGGAGAAATGATTGGTTCACAAAGAGATCTCACAAAATAAAACTCACAAACTAATGTGGTTCATTGTGGTGCATTAGATTGTAAAACTATTCTTATCATAATATAGATCTAACATACCACATTAGTTTGTAAACTTACTTTCATGAAATCTCTTTGTGAACCTAGTAGGGCTCTTACATATGTCATTGTGGATTCATAAATTTTCAGCAAATAAACTCTTTTATTAATCTCACAGAGGAGGTCTTGCAGGGTGTTGCTTCAGGCATTGATCTTTTTGACTCAGTGTATGTTTCTTCTCTATTTATCATCTTCTGAGCATCTCTATCTCGTGTTTATTTCAACAATATTTGAATTATTTACATTACTTTTTGCAGGTATATATATCACCTTACCCTTGGAGGCTTTGCACTTACCTTTCCGCTGGATGGAATTGATAAAAAGAAATCTGATTTTCAGCTGAGTGATATCGGAGTTGACCATACAAAGATTAATTTAAGGGCTACAGTATACAGGTAAGTGATAAGATCCCCTTTTCAACATAACAACTTAAATATTTCAAGTTTTGTTGTGGGCTAAAGTTGTGATCGATCTTTATTGTTTTGTTCTTGTTCAGGAAAGATGCTTCACCACTAGTCAAAAGCTGTAGCTGCTATACATGCCAGAACCATACAAAAGCATACATAAATCACCTGCTCAATGTTCATGAAATGCTGGCTCAGATTCTGCTTGAAATGTACAATATCTTATTGTTCTTAATCACCATGATAAACGTTAGTATTGTTATGATAACATTGATAATTCTATTCTTGACGTTGCAGACATAATACTCACCATTATCTGGGCTTCTTCCGCACAATACGAGAAGCAGTTAAAGCAGGAAAATTTGAGCAGTTTCGGCGACAGTTCCTCGAGAGTAGGCGTGACTGTCTTTCCGTGGCTGCTGCCAATGCATAATTTACACGAGCACTAGCTCAATTAAGTTATTTATGGCCTGTTTGGCTGTCGAAATTTTAAAAACCTTTGGAATGATTGATTATCGAGAATTTAATCTAAAAAAAAAAAATTAAAACTCCTGAAAGTCGTCATTATTATTGCTCGAATAAACAAGATGCAAGTCCAAATGCAAGGGAGACGAACAGATTGTAGCCTGAAATATCTAGACCATTGAAGATATATATTTATATATATATATATATATATAGGGCCGTGTGAGATTTATTTAATGTTTTCATAACTCTCTTCAATTTATTTTATCTTATTTTATCTAATCATTACAAATTTTTTAAATTTTTATACAAAATAAAATAAATAATTTAATTTTTTTAAATCTTAAAATAAAAATAATATTAAAAAATATATATTTTAATAATATTTTATTCAATTTTCAATTTAATTCCTTTCATTTGCGAAAAACCAACGAATTGGATGAGATTTAATATTTTAATTGTTGACAAGCCATGCATTCTCATCTCTTCATTAAATTATATGATTTGTTTTTAAGAAAATAATATATATATATAGTTTGTAAAGCATCTCTATAAATGAAAGAAAAAAAAAAAACCATTTTCTAAATGGTAAAAAAAATCTTGCATTTAGTTCTATTTAACTATGAACTACTTGTCGTTTATGCACATCAAATGAAAAACAGCACAAAGGAGTAAATAGGAATATAAATAACAAAACCGGAAAGAAGAAAACAACAAAAAAAAAGACTTGAGGTCTTCGGAGAATCGGAAGTGTGGGGTCAGCTAAGTTTTACGCGCCGGCGTACATTTATAGGACACAATGCCAAGTGTTTCTAACGTGCGCGTACACTGCGCACAGAAAAATCCTCCACACCACACTGACGCACACACCCGTCACTATCCCCAACACAGTCACAGAAACAATTCGGTTAAATGAAGCATATTTATCTCCCTATCTTTCTTTTTCCCATCTCTCTCTCACTCTCTGTATTTGCGTTTTGTTTTTATATATATATCCTTCACTGATTTTCTCACCCTTCTTTTTCTTTCTCATCGTTTCCAACGTCAGAGAGAAAGGGAGAAAGTCTCAGAGAGAGAGAGAGAGAGAGAGAGGGACTGAGAAAGCCCAGAAAATTCGAGTTCATTTGCCGGTAAAGTCTTTGTGGAGGAATGGATCTGTGGGCCGTGCATGTCAAGAACTCCACTCGAACCCCTCTCTTGCTCAGAAACTCGTTTCGTGAGAAACCCATGTCTTGGAACCTCGGGAGAAAAGCCACTTCTTCTGCCAGAGTAGAGGATTGGGGGTTGTGTGAGATCAGAGTTTTGAGGAGACCCAGGCTTTGCACTTCTTCTTCTTTGGTTGTCAGAGCTATGGCGAAGAATAATCACGAAAATGGTATGTGGCCTTTTTTCCCTCTTAATTTTTTTTATATTTTATTTCTATGCTCCAGAGTTCGCGTGCAATCATCGTGGATTTCGGTTCCTGGGACTTTCGGATTTGTTTTCAATTATGGGTTTGTTTCGGTTTGATTGATGTGTTGTGTGAATTTCGTTTTGAGGTTTCCGAGGTTGACTTTTAGTTCTGCTTGGTAGCTGACATAACCGGGGAGATAGAACTATAATTACATTAAAGACCTATATTTTAAAGTACTTAGTATTTGTCGAAGTTCTGTTTTGAAAAGAGCCGGGCAACAAAAAGTAGAAACTTAAATCAATCCTATTTAGGCTTTGTGTTAACCAGAATACATCGCATAAATTGAATATCAGGTATATTTTTAGTTTAGCATTGAGGACTTCTTTGAAAGTTGGTTAAAAAAAAGTCCTTTTTGTTGGAGAAGTAATTTATTATCTCAGAAAAAATCTGATCCAGATCATCCAAACATTTTGAATTGTCTAGAATAAATATGTGCAGGTTGAATGGTTAGCTGAGTGGACTACTTTACTTTAAGCTGAAAGTTGAATGCTTCGTTACATGTTCAAGCTCTTCTTGTAATTTCTTCTCTCTTTTTATTTTTGTTTATCTGCTATTTATTTTAGAAGTTTTAATAATTTAATTTGGAGAGGTGATCTCTTATATTGACCAATGATGGGGAGCTGGTCAGGCCCAGTATTCCTGAAGCAGAATGGATTGTTCTGGAATTTTTCTTTTCAGTCTCCCGAAAGAACTTGACCTTGGGACAGCAACAATTTTTAGTTCTTGGGACAGCAACAATTTTTAGTTCTTCCATATGGTAGACTTCATCTTTTTTATACCTAGGAGATTGATTAGATTAGGAGAGCTGGTTTCTAAAGGTATTCTTGATTACAAATTAATGAATGAACAACTAAAATCAACCTATTAAGAAGATTGGGCAAGCCAGCTAATTTGACTGGTTGTTTGGAACAAGGGACCGGCACTTTATCTCTTGTTTGATAAGAAGCCAACCATTGCATAATGCGGGCATCTACCCGTTGAACTGCCTCTTAATTGTTCCATGCAGTTTCTAAAGCTTCAGACTTGTGGTGTGGTTCAACTGTTTTCCTACAAAAGTTATCTGCAGTTATTTATACATTCTTCACATTTAGCAATAGTCAATGATACTCTATAAAATACAACTGCTGGAATATTGAAACAGGGACAATATGGGATGAATCTTTCATAATAGTAATAACACTTTGGTTCAATCATGTCTAGTTAGTTTTGCTTTAATATTGTTTCTGTGTGGAAACATTTGGATGGGGATGATTCTAACATGAAAGAAACATCGAAGCTTGTAATCAACTACATGTTGAGTCGTTGATGGTTTCCCTTCCAAACCCCTAATGCAAGATGATGACATGCTGTGTGTCTTTCTTAAGATAATGCAAAAATCAAGTATACATGTCGCTTTTGGATTCCTCTATGTAATTTTATTTTATTTTTATTGTACAACTTTGCGTACTACTTCAGCCTTCTTTTTCAAGGTCTTCTTCTTGCCTCTGGGGAACCTTGTGCATGTAAGACATAACTCACATCACATATAGTTGGTGGTGATTCTTGCATATGACTAATCAATCTTAGGATTCTTTCTTAGATATCGTCCTTAACCAATACTACTTTGCTTCTCGTCAATGTGTTAAAGTGTTATATTCTATTTTTATGTAGTCTGACTTATGCTGTTTAAATCTTTGCATTAGCTAATTGGCCTTTCTTCCATTATTAGAGCGGTGTGTTTTCGGTTTGTGGATGCTTTATTGTTTTATATTCCTTTTAAATTTCTAATAGGTATAACTCTATCATGTGTTTAGAAACAATTTGATTGAGGATTATGAGAGTTTGGACTATTTCTTGTTGTTCTTAAGAATTGATTCCAGGTTCTCAATTTTGGAATCGGAATGTGTTCTTCTTCAATGCTATATGGAACATTATTGCAAGATAGTGTTAAATGTTAAATTTCATTAGGTGATAATACTCCATTCTCATGAATAAATACAGGAGATGGTGATCGATCTATTCCAGAAGGAGATGGTGTGAAAAGAAACAACTCCTCTGATGGAAACAGATCCAATGACACTGCTTCAAATAAATCCCAGCAATCGGACTGGAGGGAATTCAGAGCAAGTTTATTTGCTTGGGAGCAGGTAATGTATTTTTTTTCTTGAATGAGTCGTATGGCTGTTGCCTTTCTGAAATTAAAGGTGTTAATTGTTGAGTCCTAAAGGTGTTTTGTGTTTTATTCCATGTGGTATACACTATTAAGGTGGTGAGATAAGAGCTTCCAACTGCCAATCTGTGTATTAGATGGGTTACCATATGTTTTGTCCTTGTTGGGTTGTTGTTAGTGATTTTGGGCTTCCGCATGTAGGAAGATAATTTGAAAAGTTCTCAAAAGGATTTTCTGGCATGCCCTATGAGCCAGCACTTCACTGGATTGTTGGGTCACTCACCCACTTGTAATCAGATTTTTCTTGGGTTTGTTCACTTCTGCTGCCTGGCACAAATCAACCTGTTTGTAATCGTGATTTATATTGGATTAGACAGTCCAATTAAATAAGGGTGGCCTCTATGCATATGAGGTGCTTGGGAATCCACTTTCAGCTCCGCCCTTTGTCTACATGTGTAATGGATAATTGTAAATCATGCTCCATAAAATGTAAATTTATTCTTTTGTTTTTCCTAGGAGTTCAAATTTTTACTTTGATTATTTTCAGGTGGAGAAGGCAGAGCCTGACGCTCACGGTGAGGGTGTGAAACGCCACGAGTCCAAATCTCTCGGCCTGAAATGGGCCCATCCTATTCCAGTACCTGAAACTGGCTGTGTCCTTGTCGCCACAGAAAAACTTGATGGAGTGCGGACCTTTGAAAGAACTGTTGTTCTCCTTCTCAGATCTGGAACCAGACACCCACAAGAAGGCCCGTTTGGGGTTGTCATCAACCGCCCTCTTCACAAAAGGATCAAACACATGAAGCCCACTAACCTTGATCTAGCAACCACCTTTTCTGATTGCTCCTTGCATTTTGGTGGGCCTCTTGAGGCAAGCATGTTTTTGTTAAAATCTGGGGAAAAACCGAAGCTTCCTGGGTTTGAAGAGGTGATCCCTGGCTTGTGCTTTGGTGCTAGAAACAGTTTGGATGAGGCTGCAGGGCTGGTAAAGAAGGGTGTTCTTAAGCCTCAGGATTTCAGATTCTTTGTTGGTTATGCTGGTTGGCAGCTGGACCAATTGAGAGAGGAGATTGAATCTGATTACTGGTATGTGGCTGCTTGCAGCTCGAACTTGATTGGTGGGTGTCTATCTGATTCTTCATCGGAAGGTTTGTGGGAGGAGATTTTGCAGCTAATGGGCGGTCACTACTCAGAACTGAGCCGGAAACCTAAGCAAGATATGTAGTTATTTGGATGAGCCTATGGATGCCTACTAAATAAATAAAAAAACGATCCCAAATTTGAAGCGAGACATGTAACCAAATTATGAGTAAAGCCAATTGTACAGGAAGTTCTCTGGCTTTTCAAATGGAAAGATTTCCTCTCAGCTTTTTGACAACACTTACTTCTTTTGTCTTTCCCCGATCTATTTTCTTTTAATTAGAAAACCTAGAAATATATGGTTTTGTACGTAATGACGCTCTAGGTTACGTTAAACGTATAAAACCTTTTGTATAGTGATCCCTCGAGCAGGACTTTAGCGATCCCTTTTGTTTAAAAATCCTCGTCGAAATGCAATTGTGTTTGGTGCACTTTTTTATATGACATTGATAGCAAAGGCGTGCATTAGGAACAGAAATCAGAGCCTTCTTTGAGGCGGCCACTGCAATCCCCACAAGTTTGCAAGAGAGCAAGTCAATAGGGATCAGAATGGGATTCAGGAAAATATGCATCTTTTACTTGAATAAACAAACTTCGAACAATTCCAACACATCTTTGTAGGAGCATGCGAAGGAATGCAAGCATGGTTAATGATGCAGGAGCTGCAGGCAGGCCAAGAATTTGATATAACATGAATCAAACGGTAGTGATTATGTCCGCTGAGACCAACACCCTCTTATGATATTGACATTCACTAATATCTGCAGCCATTGGTGATCCATCCATCAACAAGCCCAATGCGGGCTTACATCCTAATAGCAGCAACTATTTTGTCGCAAAAATTGACGAAGGCTAGAAGAAGAGTATCCAGCTTCCCTTCCCCAAAAGACTTTGGCGGGCTTTTTAATGGTAATTATCCTAGTTTATTATTGTTATTATTGGTCCTTTGTCTTGTCAAGGCGTGCTTTACGTACTGCCTGTTGGATTTGTCTCTCGTGCTCTTTGAGCATGTCATCAATGTTTCCCCCAGCCGGCATCAATAGTCCAGAGTAGTGGATTCTGTTCTTCTTTGGTACATATCCCTGCAATCAAAGGAGGGAGTCAGTAGTTCTTCACGATGGAAAATTTTCAGCTAATGGACGTGTGCAAAAGATAAATTTTTGTATGGATATAGATTAATATGAAATCTTGGTTTCACTAACTTAGAGGAGAGTGCAAACAGAAGAAATACAATGTGAATAGAGAAAGTATAACTTCTAGACTTTATATCACGTTTTCTAAGTATTAGTTTTTCATTCACGAGTTTCCTGAGCTTCATGAAGGAGATATAAACATAGTGATTATAGAACATGTTCAACACACGTATTTAGCCCTTCACATTTTATTTAACCGTCTGAAGAATTTGTGCATTATTTTCAAATTGTCTATCTACCCTTGTGCATGTTCTTTCAAATTTTAAACAAGTAAACTTAAAGTAGGGGATGTGAGCTGAAGAGTTAGCTGATTATTTACCATTTCTTTTCCAGACATCCTTTCATCCTTCTTTAGAGGAGAGTTGGATGGGACTGGAGCTGCAGGGAGCATGTGAGATTTCTGCATCTTTGAGTCACCATTGTTTCTTGCAGGTGTTGCCGTCTTATTCCATGATGATCCTACTGCTTTAGGATGTACCATTGAATTAGAATGAGAGTAGCCACTCTGGCTTGCTCCTCTAGGTGGTTCCATCCGGAAACCAGACCCACCATCCTCCAGGGGATCATACTTGTGACTCGAGGTTTTGGAATTTGACTGTCCCTGCCATGTTTATGTTTGCCATATGAGTGAAGGCATAAATGAAAAGTAAAAGGATAATAAATAGTAGTCCTTCAAGCCTTAAAATAAATAACTACCTGGGCAGTGAATTCTGGTGTTGGCACTACCTTGGTATCTCCCAAGCCCCTTCTAACATATTCAGAACCGCGTCCTTTTACTGTTTCAGCTTTTCGCCTGAAATTAAAAGAGAGTGCACTTATTCTGAAGTCCAAATAAATGTTGAACACATAACCTTCTGAAATTCTCAAAAAGATACTATGAAAAATGACTTCATCGATCAAGCTTTGCAAAATGTTGGAATTAAGTCTTCCATGTAAATAATATCTCCAAGCCAAAGCCATCTGCCAAGCAGCTTTAATAATAAGTTCCTGTACAAGTTTTAAAATACTTCTTTTTCCTTTGGCATTTTTATTTGCAAGAGGCAACACAGTTTGAAATGCACTACACAAGAATGTTTAAAGTTTCAGATATATCTATTTGATACACTGACAAATGCACCCCAAGAGACAGTTCATTGCTGTTCTTGTAATTCAGATGCACATGAGATAGCAAATTTGACCTTAATCTCACATTTCTAAAAATGTGTATGGTCCATCAACCACAAAATCATGACACATGGAGAGAACCTACTAAAGAACAGGTGGCCAAATAAAAAAACAATTCAGTAAAAACAAATTAGGGAAACATAATGCTAGAAAGTATAAGAATTAAATCATCACCAGCATTGCTTGGAAGTTCAATCTATGATAGCATCTTATGTGTCAGCAATTATGACATATCACAGAAGCAAAAACATTTTGGAGAGTATATTCGTCTTTTTTGATGAAGTAAAAACATTAAACAGGGCTTGAGCTATTCATGGATCAACGAATCAAACAATTTAGTTTCTGCTTCTGTATGTGAGAGAGAGAGAGAATAGCCACAATAGTATACCGTTTTTCTTCCTGGTCTCGAAGCTTGGCATCGAACTCCTTGCTTGGAGGATATTTTGGTAAACTTGATGGGTCACAAGGTAGGGGCTCTGTTGTGAAGAACTGAAATGGAAAAGTCGACATTATACACAAATGCCCAATAATTGCAATAAAATCATAAATAAGGTTAGCAAAGTATCCCAAGTTCGGGATAAGGTCTATGAATTAATGGGAACTCAAAAGTTACTTCGCTTTCTAGTGCAGATGCAGCTGATCCTCTATTCTCTGGTTCTACTGAAAGAAGTTTATCAACAAGAGACAAAGCTGAAGAAGGAAAGTCTTTGAATGTCTCAGCAACACAGCGCTTGTATCGGCGTTGAGGTTTGAAACTAGATGCATGAGCCCATCTTGATCTCTGCCAGTAGACCTCAGAGGGCGACCCACAAAGCTTAAAAATCTTGTGCACTTGTTCCACCTGATAAAAAGTTGGATGGTTTTAGTTAAAAATAATTGAAGTTAAGAGATGACAATTGCTATATTACAAGCATGAGTTCTATATACCTAGAGCATGCTCTTAGTTATCAATGTTGATTGTCAGGCATGTGTATTTAAAGTACGGTATTACATCTGAAAGGGAAATGTTCCTTAAACCCTCAGAAGTATGTCTAATATGACCCAAATAATTCAACGTAAAGGAGATTACCTCCGTTCTCCCTGGCATAATATGCTTCCCAGCAAACAGTTCTGCAAGAATACAACCAGTGCTCCACAAATCAACAGCAGCTCCATATTCTGTAGCACCAAGTAAAAGCTCAGGTGCTCTATACCACAGAGTTACAACACGACTAGTCAATGGCTGCTTTTGATCAGGCTCATAAAAGGTGGCCAAACCAAAGTCTCCAATCTTAAGAACTCCATTGTTGTCTATCAGAAGATTTGAACCCTTGATGTCTCGGTGGAGGACACCACGACTATGGCAGTGCTCAAGACCACTAAGCAATTGCTGTATATAACATTTAATCTGAGAGGGCAACAGATAAATATCCATTTTAGACTAGCATCAATGCAAGCAAACGAGTGTGTGACTTTAATCGAATAAACAAAAAGAAAATTTCATGTCAGTTTTTTTCCAACTACGAAAATACACCAAAATCACCATATATCGCTGTAGATTCTTACACGTTTGATTGTTTAAGAAGAGATTGGGAAACCTTTTAACGGACAGTGAAAACTATACAATTAAATGGCTTACAATATTAGAGGCCAAAGATAAATCTGGAAGGTCATCAGTACTTTTCCTTTTTGGCTCTAAACACAAGGTGTGGACAAATCACAGAGTGTTTTTAAAAGCAAAAGCAAGAATCAAAGGTACCTGTGGTTCCGTAAACTTGATGCTATGTGTTGCTGCAAGCCCAGCAAGGTCATGTTCCATGTATTCAAAGACAAGGTACAAGCTGCTTGACATCCTTGAGGTAACTAATCCCTCGAGCTTCATAACATTCGGATGGTCAAGTTTACGCAGAATATGGATTTCCCTAGCCATGAAACGGACACTTTCTGGATCCATGTTGACAAATCGAACTTTCTTCAATGCGACAATTTTTCCAGTTTCAAGGTCACGAGCCTTATAAACACTGCTGTAAGTTCCTTGTCCAATCTGCATTAATAGCGTCCCGATTGAAGATTAATCTATAAGAGACTGAACGAGCATGTAACTATAAATCAATTTTTTTTTTATATAATTTTAACATAAATCTTAAAGATTCGTTTCGTTAACCCCTGAGCATGTACAAATTGTGAATGTGACATTTTAATACGTGATGCCAATCATTTTATTATCTTGTACGTATATAAGCTTGTCCTGTTCTACTAATATCTTTTACTTTCATGAGTATTACACTTAAACAGATATTATGAACTTCAAAGAAAATGATATCAATATATGATAACTGTATAGGATTTTATGAGACAAATAAAGAGGAAAGCTGTCTCAAAAAACCAGCCACAGAGGACCACTAACAAACTAGAGGTCTTATCTCTACAAAAGAAACAATCATATATCAGCAACATATCAAAGAAGACATATGTTGCACTAAATAGGAGAAATAAAAAGAAAACATAAAATTAAAACTAACTTTGTCTAACTTCTCAAACGACTCTGCTCGTCGGGGCACCAACCCTTTGATGGCATCTCCTGCCACGGATGTTAACCAAGACGGCCATCCTGCTGTAACTTTCTCCCCTCTAACACCATGGGACATGCTAACAATCCTAGACATCTCCAGATGACCTCCACTCGATCCCATATCCGTCGTTGCCCTTCTCTGATGATGGTCATTGCTCGGTCTATCCACAACCATCGTTTTCTTCACTTCATTGTTTGATGCAATAAGAGACCCCAAACTCGCTTGTGAGGTTGTTCCAGATACTGGACGCAATGAGCCATCAAGCCCTCCACCCTCTCTCTTTGAGGAAGCGGTAGGCACCAATTGTGCAGAAGACTTGTTAAGCTCTTTCCCTCTCTCATATTCATCAACTTTTTCCTTAGCTGAGGCTCCTTTAGAGCAAATGCAGCCCATATTCTCACCTCCAAATGTTCTAGATATGTACAATAACCCCTTTGCAAAGTTGTAAGCATCAACCAGATGGCAAAACCAGTAACTTTCCTGGGAAAGACAGACCTTCCCGTTTCAGCTGATCATATATCCTCAAGTTCTCAATCTGGGTACTCCAAAACTCCGCCAAGAAATCAATCATACTAGTAAAAGAATCAGAATTCTGATTCTTTTTGCATAATCAAAATTCGACCTACTTCTGATTGCTCTGCATTCTGATTAGCCTTGCCAGAAACTTCAGAGAAGAGGAAATTACGGCCCAAGTCCCATAAGTCTCTTCGGACTGAAAATGCTCCGAGCTTAGTAACCCGAATTGCAAAGTTTCTGTCTTTAATGAAAGTAGAGGTGGAGAGGAAATCAATGAACCAAAGAATTGTAAAACACGAAAACCTGAAAAAGAAAAAGAAATGTTCTTGATGCGCAGGAGTTTCTGGTTGGCAGGCCTTTTCTGCTTTGTTTCAGTTGAAGAATCAATCAAAAGAGTCAAAATTAATTTCTTTTTCCTTTTGTTTAGGTTGAGATTAGAGATGGAACGAAGCAGAGGACATTAATGGAAAATCCAAAAAACAGAAAAAGAGAAAAGTATTGGAGATTGTCTGATTTGCAATGTGGCGAGAGAGAGAGAGAGAGAGAGAGAGAGGCTTGCGGGAGGTATTAAGCCTAGAAATGCGAAAGACCGAACGTTTTTGGGACTTGACAGCTTGGAGTTTGTTTGGCTGACCCAGCTCTCTCTCTCTCTCTCTCTCTCTCTCTGTGTGCCAGAATATGCATATATCTATTTACAGGGAAAGGGAAAGAAATCGTTTCTTGTAGAGGCAGAGACAGTGAGAGAGACGAGTCTCGGAGTCTCACAGGCATTTCTCTTATTATTTTAATTTTCTGGTTTCAATCCCAATAAGATTTTAACATAAGATGTGCCTAATCTTCCAGCTTTTACTCTAAAAGCCTTTTTTACTAGTGATTGGATCGATTAAGCACTTGTAATTTAATAGTCTGTTTTTCAATTTTTTTATATATAGTCGTTAGATATAATCAATATATAGTTATTCATATCACGTTAGATGTATATTATTTTTTTTTCTTCTAAACGCATGTGTTCTCTTTCATCAGCTCTCTCTCATTAGTGCTCTTTCTCTCTCATCAACTCTCTCTATCTTCGCTCCTCAAGCCGTTCGGGTTTTCTTTCTCTCACCAGCTCTCTCTCATCAGCTCAATCTTTCTCTCTTATCAACTCAATCGCTCTCTCATCAACTCTCTCTCACAATCCGATAATATTTCGAATTTGGGACTTTGGGTGAGTAGTTTTCACGTCAGCTCTATTTGCACCAAACGCTTGCAACAAGATTTTTTTTTTTTTTTCGTTTTGTTATAAAAACATTTTAAAATTTAAGAAAATTTATGGAATAAAAAAGATAATTCTAACTCCAAGCGTATTCACATTCCGAATGTACAAACTTAAATAATTTGATAGTTGACGGATATAATAAATACACCAAATTTGTTTGAATTAAAAGCTAAACAAATAAGTAAAAAGCAATTAGCAATTAAGCAAACCGTTCTTAGCCAATATGGGATTTTTGTCATGATATCGAATCGGATTATTCAAATACATTTGGAATATTTTTCGTTTCCCTCCTCGATCAAGTCTGTCTTTTATTTTCTTGCATTCTTTTTCTTTGGCCGGAATTCGAGACCTTGAATTGAACTTCAGTAAGCAGGCAAGTTTCTTTTAATTTCTTTTCCGGGTGAATGGAATAAGAAAACGAGTCACTCGGAGGGACAGGTGCTCATAATTTGGGGTTACATTCGACAAAACAGCTTCAGAGTTCAGCAGTGCACAACTCATGCACGATGCAGGAAAATCCAAGAAAATTCTTCCACTCGTCGCAACATAAGCTTGCTACCAACACATGTGATCGCAGCCCTCATGCATGTATTCATGGTGTTGATCAGCCAGCACCCTACATGTTAACTCCAAAGCCCTTCTTCCTCATCTCTCTCTCTCTCTCTCTCTCTCTCTCTCTCTCTCTCTCGTTTCACCTTCCAACAGAGCAAATCTGTCTCTGCTTTTTTTTTTTTTTGGCTCGAAGGTTTTTGCGGGGATGGATTTCTTTAACAATATCTTGAATTGGGTGGTGCCTCCGGCAAGCTTGGTGATGCTAGCCTTCGCATGGCCGACCCTGTGTTTCATCAATACTTGTGAGTGGCTTTACAGCTCATTCTACTGTGAAAATATGGAAGATAAAGTCGTTATAATCACTGGAGCTTCTTCTGGAATAGGGGAGGTTAGTCAGTCAGTCTCCCTTTTTTCATTCTTTTGCATATTCCTCGATTATTTGAAATATTTAATCATTAGACCATAGTTGAATGGCCAAGTTGGTTAAAATTTGTATTGGGAGATGGCATAAACAAATTCATTGAAATAGGTGAGCATTTACTGGATAAGCCTACTTGACTGACTAAGATGGGTCATTGGATATAGAAAGAGGACCGGACTATGTTCCTCTTTACGTTTTGCACCGAAGTGTTCATGTTCCTAGTTTTGTTGTAATATTTAGTACAATTCTTGAAAGGATTCAAACTTAAGACCCTCCATTACTACCTATCCATGCAAAGTGCATTCTGTTTTCTGATCTTGGACTTTTTTGTTCACAGGACATAAATTTTTGGGGAAATGTATATCCAACATATGTTGCTTTACCTTACCTACATCAGAGCAATGGTCGAATCGTTGTTAATGCAGAGGTGGAGACCTGGTTACCTCTGCCGAGAATGAGTTTACATGCAGTGAGTAGAAATGACTGAACCAAGCATGGCTAGTTTTATTTTTTCTAGAAGAATTATTGTTCTTTGAGTACAATTAATTGGATAGTTTTAGTTTGTATAGCATTTAAAGTGAGCTTCCATATTAGAGTCCTGGCAACAAAAAACTAATATTACCACACTAAATCGTGGACCAACTAAACAATCTATGCATGTCAAAATTGTACCAGATTCTGCAGAGGGTAAAATTTGAATAAAATCTCCTTGCCATTGCATGATCCTATCCTAGGATAGACACCATTGTATGTGAAATATTCAGCAGACGAGTAAGACGAATGTGATTTTTTTTAATTTTTTATCACAATCAATCAAAATCTCATACATATATACACACGAACACACACAAAGATTGTCCTTAATTAATCCGGAGTAGATTTATTGGTTTTGATCCTTTCGTTTTATTGAATCACTAGGCGGCTAAGGCTGCACTTGTAAACTTCTACGAGACACTGAGATTCGAAGTGAAAGATGATGTTGGAATAACAATTGCAACACATGGTCGGATTGGAAGTGAAATGACTGGAGGCAAGTTCATGCTAGAGGATGGTGCAGATATGCAATGGAAGGAAGAAAGAGAAGTAAACCCTTATATTTACAGGGGAAAAAAGATAGTCCATTAAAATTTAATGATATCCAGCTGCTTGATAAAATCACCTCTGAAGTTAGTTATTACATGCAGAACTGCATTCCTATGAGACATGATCTGATAAGAGAGATACCTCGCATCTTTGTAATTTGTTTTAGGTACATATGAATGGGGGATGCATGGAGGAATATGCAAGACTGATCGTATCTGGGGCTTGCCGAGGAGATGCATATGTAAAGTGTCCAAGCTGGTATGATATATTCCTAGTTTTCAGGTTTTTTGCACCAAATGTTCTAAAATATTGGACACTCCGCCTACTTCTTGAAACGCATGGAGCGAGAACAACAGTACTCGTGCCTCTATTAGAGGGCCCCTGATCTCCTAGGAAACTTGTTGCTACTCCAACGTCTCACTATTCCCAATTATTCAGTCCCCAACAGCACCAGCAGCAGCCAAAATGGAAATAAAAATTAAAATGCTCTCTCCATGTAGCCATGGCAGCATCTATTAGATCAAACATCTGGTGAGTTTAATTTGGGGTGTAGCTGTCATGCTGCATAACTTGTGGCAGAGACATATATTTCTAGAGTAAGTCTATACAACGGCCTTGACTTTTCCAACACCACACACCGGCCTATGTGGCATTTCTTTTTTTTTTTCTTTTTTTTTTTTTCAAATGAAACGAAAGTTTTATTGTTTTACTGGTGTCTTCCTCCGCACGTTTCATTTGAAAATTTCTCCTCCCCCGCGTCTCTCCTCTCCAGTGTTGCTCCTTTGGCCAACTGTGCTTCGTTCTTCCGGTCACCGTGTTGTGCTGCCGTAGACGCCGACCGGCCAAACATCTGGTAATTTCTCTCTCTCACTATATATGGTGTTGGGTTATTTTTAGAGATATTTTACAAATCCTCTCTTTCTTTCAAGTGTTTGTGTTTATTTACATAGAAGTCGTTTGACTGACTGATTTCTTATTGTATTTATCTATCCTCTTTGTTTGGGCTTTCTTATACAAAGTAATGTAATTTTTTTTTGGTAGCTCTTAATATATAGAAGGATTGGGTGGAGATTTTGTTACTAGATTTTTTCTCCTTTTGCATGTTTCTGAACTGATTATTGAGATGGTTTTGGTTCAAGTTTGACCTTTTTTGATGTACCCAAAGCTCTACATGTTTTTGAATTTTTTTTTTTTTTTTTTTGTTTAA
Source organism: Juglans regia (assembly GCF_001411555.2). Taxonomy (NCBI): domain Eukaryota; kingdom Viridiplantae; phylum Streptophyta; class Magnoliopsida; order Fagales; family Juglandaceae; genus Juglans; species Juglans regia. The sequence goes on along the minus strand of NC_049901.1, from coordinate 1,925,701 downwards.
TTTGAAGAATTAGTCTAACGATATTTAGTATTTTATTAATTGTTGGGTACATGAAAGATGTATAGAAGAACTTTTTCTTTTCATGTAAGAATAAATTTCTGGTTAGTTAATAAATTTGTGGGTTTTTGGTTTAAATTTACTAGTGGTGAGATAATTAGCTTTAATATTTCTTATTATTTGGGTTTCTAAAACTTCATTATGACTCAGTTGAAATAGCGTGATGGATAAAGAGAAAGATGAAATGCCACCTAGGCCTTCTACATCGATCCCACCGACACAGGTATGATACATATTAGTTATTTAGAAATGTCGATGTGTTTGATATTTTTAATTAGTTAATGTATTTTTATTTGTTTATTATAGGAATCTTGCGGTCCAGGAAAATCGTATTATCCGCCATTTATTTATACGTATGCATGGGGTAGTCAGGTAGATTTCCTTATAAGCTTTTTTTAAAAAAAATGGTGACGTACATTTGATTCATTCTAACATCGAGCCTAATTACAGCCCCCATCTGGAATGCCACCTTTTGGACCAACGATGCTCTACCCTCCGTCGAGTAATGCGGAGGAGTCGCGGCAACTTCAAAATATTATGCTGGTAAATTCTTTTCGAATTTTCAAAATATTTTTTTTTCTTGCATGCTTTTGGCCCGTTCTAACATCGAATCAAATTACAGCCCCCATCTGGAATGCCACATTTTGGACCAATGATGCTCTACCCTCCGTCAAGTAATGTGGAAGAGTCGAGACAACTTCAAAATATTATGCTGGTAAATTCCTTTTGAACTTTCAAAATATATTTTTTTTCTTGCATGCTTTTGGCCCGTTCTAATATCGAATCAAATTACAGCGCCCATCAATACCACCTTTTGGACCAACGATGATTTACCCTCCGTCAAGTAATGCGGATGAGTCTGGGCGAGTTCAAAATATTATCTTGGTAAATTCCTCTCGAACTTTCAAAATTTTTTTTCATTTTGCATGTTTTTCGCCCGTTCTAACATCGAGCCTAATTACAGCCCCCATCTGGAATGCCACCTTTTGGACCAACAATACTCTATCCTCCGTCGAGTAATGTGGAGGAGTTGGGACAAGATCAAAATATTATGCTGGTAATTCCTTTCGAACTTTCAAAATATTTTTTTTTCTTGCATGCTTTTTTTTGGCCCGTTATAACATTGAATCAAATTACAGCTCCCATCAATGCCACCTTTTGGTCCAACGATGCGTTACCCTCCGTCGAGTAATGTGGAGGGGTCTGGGCAAGTTCAAAATATTATCCAGGTAGATTCTTTTCTAACAGCTGTCATATTTTTTATTTACGTGTATTTGAGCCGTTCTAACACCCTAATTACAGCCTCCATCAATGTCATACCCTCCGTCGAGTAGTTCGAAGGAATTGAGAAGATCTGGAATGACCCCCCAACTAGCAAGTGAATCATCAACTATGCCATTTACATCTGAAAGTGAAAAAATTTTGGGAAGTGCATCACACATGACTGATCAAAGCTGTCAAAAGAGTAAATGTATTACACTTTTAACCCGATGAGTAAACATTAAGTGCATGTATATAATATAAATGCTAATCCAAATCATGCATTTTTATTTTCATAATGTTCATCGGACGTATGTAAAGAGGGAGAGGCCGAGGGGATTGAGGCCGAGGGGATTGAGGCCAAGGGGACTAATGAAGTATCAGATGATGAAGGAGTTTATCAACCAAAACCTGGTATGGAGTTTGCCACTGATAAAGATCTTATGACCTATTACAAGCGATATGCCAAGCAACAAGGTTTTGGTGTTATAACACAAAGGACGAAGAGAGAGACAGATGGGAGTGCCAAGTATCTGACAATTGGGTGTGCACGGGGCGGCAAGTATCATCCTAGCCACAATAATATCTCGAGGCCAAGGCCAACAACTAAAACCGATTGTAAGGCGAGGATAAATGCTCATTTGGTGAAGGGTGTATGGGTGGTGACCACTGTTGAGATTGCCCATAATCATAGTACCGTCAGCCCACAGAAGTCTAGGTTTTTCAGATCGCACAAATGTTTGGATGAATACAGTCAAAGGATGTTGGATTTGAATGATAGAGCAGGTATTAGAATGAATAAGAATTTTGGAGCACTTGTTGTTGATGCGGGGGGGTTTGAGAATCTTGATTTCCAAGAGAAAGACTGTCGGAATTTTATTGACAAAGCCAGACAGTTAAGGTTGGGTAAATGGGGTGGTGATGCACTTACTGACTATTTTAAGAGGATGAGGTTGATCAATGATGGCTTTGTTTCTGTTGTGGATGTGGATGAAGACTTGAGAATCAGAAATGTATTCTGGGCTGACGCACGAAGTCGAGCAGCATACGAGTATTTCGGAGATGTTATCACATTTGATACGACATACCTAACAAATAGATACGGTATGCCTTTTGCTCCTTTTGTTGGGGTTAACCATCATGGGCAGTCTATATTGTTAGGGGCTGGTTTGCTTTCAAACGAGGACACAGCTACTTTTGTATGGTTGTTTCGCGCATGGTTGCAGTGCATGGATAATCGAGCTCCAAAAGCAATCATAACAGACCAAGATCGAGCAATGAAGTCTGTTATTGCATTGGTATTCCCAGACACTCGCCATAGATATTGTCTATGGCATATACTGCGGAAACTTCCCGAGAAATTAGGATCCCACTCCCAATTCAATAACGGGTTGAAGACTTCCATTCTTAGTTCCCTATATGATTCACAGACATGTGCAGAATTTGAGGAGAAGTGGGGGCAACTAATTCAAAAGTATGACCTTGGTGATAATGCATGGTTGCAAGGGTTGTACAATGAGAGGTCGTTCTGGGTACCAACTTACTTGAAGGGTGTATTTTGGGCTGGCATGAGCACTACACAACGGTCTGAAAGCATGAATGCTTTCTTCGATGGATTTGTACATTCTGGTATTACATTGAAAGAATTCGTAGATCAATTTGACAATGCTCTGAGAAAGAAGGTGGAGGTTGAGACTACAGTTGATTTCATGTCCTGCAACCAAACCATCCCATGTGTATCCCCATTCCACATTGAAAAGCAATTTCAAGCGTTATATACAAACACGAAATATAAAGAAGTTCAGAAAGAGTTATTGGGGATGATGGGTTGTAATTGTCTATTTGTCAGCAATGAAGGTTGCATTTCCACATTCAATGTTTTGGATGAAATTACCATTGAGGATGACCATGTCAAAACCGTCAACTACTCAGTTTATTATAACGAGGAGGAGTGTGAACTGAAATGCACGTGTGCATTATTTGAGATGAGGGGAATCCTTTGTAGGCATGCATTGAAAGTTTGTCAGATGAAGAAGATGCATGTGGTACCAGAGAAATACGTCTTGGATCGATGGCGGAAGGACTTGAAGAGGAGATACACACTGGTCAAAAGTAGCTACGATGACATGCGGCAAAATGCAGACGCACGAAGGTATGAGCTTGTGGTGAAAAGATGTCTAAAATTAGCAACCCGTGTATCCCAGCGTGATGACCATGTCAATGCATTCATGTGTCATTTGGATGAGTTTGAGAATAACTTTAAAGGATTACCTCTTGAGTCTGGTTCAAGCAAGGTCAAAGAAAACGTGGTCGAGGACAAGGGTAAAAAAATATTAAGCACACACGTTGTCCGAGGAAAAGGGAGGCCTCCATCGAAAAGGAAGGTTCCGCCTGTGGAGAAAGCTGCGACCAAAAGAAGAAACAAACAGGTAGTAAATTTTTTTCATATTAATTATATATTTATTGGACTGCATGCATATTTGATTCTAATAAAAGTATAATTTTTTGTTTGAAATTTAGACTTGCAGAAAAATATTTGATGATGATTCACAACATGGTGAGGTTTCGGAAGCTCAACCTGGTGCTAAAGTGGATCAACTTGGTTCTAATGTTGATGATTTTATTGTTGAAACACAATGTAGTACTGTCACACAACCAACACCGTTGGGCAATGAGGAGGTCGCGGTTGTGCCTTAGTAATTTGTTGTATCTTTGTTGTTGTGATGAAATATTGTGGAGAGAATGAGTTTGCGAAGTTGTAGTGATGAAATATGTAGTGAGATAGTCATGTGTATTTTGGGTGTAGTGATGAAATATGCTGGGTATGGGTGATGATTTGTAAAGAATGTTTTGTAAAAAAATATCCAGGTAAAGAATGGCTTGTAAAGAATGTCAATGGGTTTGTAAAGAATGTTTTTCGTACATATTTGTTCTACTTTATGAAAATCTGGATAAATTTGTGATGTCTATTAACACTGAAGTGCATTTTTTTCACCTGCTTAGGTTCTGAAACTGAAAAGATTTTTTTTTTTTTCAGTTTCTCACTGTATCAGATTTTTTTCACTGTGCAGAATTTTTTTCCCAGTAAAATGTACAGTACCATTTTTTTCATTGTGCAGAATTTTTTTCCTAATAAAATGTACAGTAACATTCTCACAAATACAACACAGTTATTGACATTACCATATGTAAACCGTTCCACAGTTACAAAATATTCATATAGAATTTTGTAATTACAATAACGATCGATACATCTATCATCCAAACAAACCAAAAACTATTACAATAAAACAAACCCAATACATATACAATAATATATGACCACATCTATTCTCTACGACCAGCCTTCGAACTTCCTTCTCTTGCTTGTTTAGATGATTCTCTCTTTGAATTAGTTAATCTTCTTTTCTCGACACCTCATACTCGTACAACAATAATCCATCCTCTCTCTTTCTTGACACCTCATACTCCCTGCATACAATGCAAGAATTTCAAACATTAAAATATGAAAAACTGTTATAAATGATGGTCATAGGTCAAATAGGTTCATGACAGTTTGAATCTTGACAGGGTTAAAGGAGCTGGAAGAAAGAAGCATAGCAACTTGTTGTAGAGTTTAGGAAGAGCTAGGGTTAGTTTATGGTGGTACAGAGAGGTAAAAAGTTAGGCAATATGTGGTTTGTAGTAAAGCATATATATGAAAAAAATGTCAAATATATGCTAGCCTTTGCTCACATTTTTGTTTTAACTTTTAACAAGTTATTTGCACGAAGTTGATATAAATGACAACCTTTGCTGAAGCAAATAGAAACAGCTACTGAAAAAAGACAAAAAAAAAAAAAAAATAGCAGCAAAGGTATCGAGACATGGAAGGCCACATGATTGTACTAACATATTATCTAGTTTACAACTTCAACATGATTTCTATCCTGAATTCAGATTCTATCAATTTCACATAGCTTGGCATATAATATAAGACAAAACACCATTCAATGTCAATTAAAAAAAAACATGGATCCCTCTTTAATATATGCATGTTATTGCAGGGTCCATCAAGATGTGAAAGTATCCGAGCCTAACATGCCAATGAACTCAATACTTTTGAATGGGAAACAACGACACTATTAAGGCACCTAATTATCATACAGCAGCTACTGCAATAGAGTGCAACCATGAGCACGAGAGCACTCGTAAAATAGCACTGGAATATCCTAACAGAATTCAGAAAGAATCTTCCAAGCGCATGACACATGTCCTACCTCTAGAAGACTCTTCTATAACCGAGTGATTGTACACTGTCTGATCAAAATGTAATCAGATTCTTATCCTCGGTATACTTGTATAAATATTGGTTGGAAATGCAATGTGGAGACACAAAATATATGAATGAAAAGAGGCTCTACCTCCATTGAGGTTTTCCTTCGAATGCTTGGTATGCTTGTTTCCCAGCTTCTGCCATAAGTTCATTAGACACGAAGACAGACAACCTTGGCCTCGCATCCATCTGCATCAAATGGTCGAGACATAATATATAATTTTCCATCAATTTTGTTAGAAAAATACGCACAACCCCCATTATCCCAAACATATCTTTGTTCAAATGCAATTTACAGTTTGGGCTCAAAGGGAACTATCCACACAATTCCTTAACAAGTCATGCAGATAATTGAACTTCTGATCAATAAAAGGAAACGACATCATCAAGTTTTACTATTAAGCTCCTATCCAATCCTATCTCAAATATAACAAATTCGAGATGAGATCATTATAATTATAAGAGAATGAAGGAAATGGATATGGAGTAACCTGCAAAATGTTGAGAAACTGGGAACGAGAGGGCCAGAGAGTGAAGGAAACACACGGGTGGAACCTGCAAAATGCTGAGAAATTGCTTAGGGAAACAGACGCTTGGTGGGTGTGGAGCCTTTGCTCGCACCGCGATGCAGCGGATCTCAGCTAGGGAAAAGAGAGGCTTGGTGGGTGCGGGTCGAGAAATCGCCTAGGGAAAACAGAGGCTTGATCCGTGCGACGCCTTAGAGAGGCTTTGTGGGTGCGGCGCCTTAGAGCGGCTTGGTGGGTGCGATGCGGTGCGGGTCCTTTTCTCGCACACCGATGAAACAAACTCGCTTGGTGGGTGCGACGCCTTAGAGAGGGTTGGTGGGTGCGGCGCCTCAGAGACGCTTGGTGGGTGCGGGTCGAGAAATCGAAATCGCCTAGGGAAAACAGAGGCTTGGTCCGTGCGACGCCTTAGAGAAGCTTTGTGGGTGCGGCGCCTTAGAGAGGCTTGGTGGGTGTGGTGCGGTGCGGGTACTTTTCTCGCACGCCGATGAAACGAACTCTGCGATTTTGGAGCCATTTTGGTTACGGACAGAGGGAAGTGAGGGAGACGGGGAGGAAACTCTGTGAAGGGACGAAGTGAGGGAGATGAACTCGGGGAGGAATGAATCTGCGAAGGACGAACCCCATCTGCGTGGGAAGCGTAAAACCGTGACGTGGTGACCAGACCGGGTTCGCCACGTCACAGTGTGTGGTGTTGGTAAATTCAACCGGCTTAGGAATAGATTTTTCCATATTTCTATACCTGTGAATCATGAGCCAGCAAGTTGCAAGGTGGGGGAAAAAATATCCCGAGGTTGACATGTTGTTGCGGGCTGTAGTCCAATATTAGCTTCGTCAAAGGGGCTAAAGTCAAACAATTTTTGGATCCAAACCACAGCTTGATTTTGAAAGATTAGTACTGGATGAGGACCAGGGTGAACCAATCAACCGGCCTTGAGCGTCACTTCAAAGTTCAAAAGTCCAGTCACTGTTCTCCACACGGCTTCTATTTCACCGGGAAATAATCAAGCTGTTGTGAAATCTTTCTGAGATGAAAAAATTGGTTTAAGAATATAACAGTTATATGGAATCATGCAGACGTACGAGCTAGAGAACAGTCGAATTAATATTGCTGAGCCTCAACGGAATTGAACTCAATGAAAGCCTCACAAAAATAATATACGTGCCCAATAAAATTAGCCAGCGTTGCTTTTGAGTGCAAGCCCAGAACTTGTTATAATTCGTGCCCATTATTACATAGAGATTTATGTACACGTGCGTCGGACATTTAACGCCACATGACTAGGAAGATGTTTGGATTCGAAGATGACTTGAGATGAGTTGAGATGAGTTAAGATGAATTGTAAATAGTAATGAAATAAGTTGTGAATAGTAATGAGATAAGTTGTGAATAGTAGTGAGATTTGTAAGTTAAAGTTGCTGAATAGTAATGAATAATAATGAGATAAGTTGAGATGAGTTGAGATGAACTGAGATGACTTGCGAATCCAAACAAGCCCGTACTGCTTAAAGATAATCTTCAACGGAAATGCTGAAAGCCTGATCCCCACCTTCTTTCCACTGATCATGACTTCCTTCCCACGTCCCACGTGAGTTGTCTCCCACACTTTCCCAAGTACAATCTGTCTCCTGGCCAGGAGCTACACCACTTTTTTCTTCCCTCGTCAATTCTTTGTCCGGCAACTTGTGTGCGATCAACTGGGCATCGATAGCCATGCCAGCGTCCGAGGCCGCCTTTTGGACCGATCTTGGCGACATGCCATTCCGGACACCATGAGGCAACATTAGCGGGAAGTTGAGGTAGTCCAACGCCGATGGTCCGCGCAGACAATAAAAAGCAACGTCGCGAGCCACGGCGGCAGCCTCGGGTGTAGCATAGGAGCCGAGCCAAAGGCGTTCTTGGGAGCCGGGGACTCGGATTTCGGACACCCACTTGCCCCATTTCCTTTGACGCACTCCCTTGTACTTCTTCTGAGATGAGCTATCTCCACTCTCTTCCGAGCTGCATCTCATCTTGGTAAACAACGCGAGCTAAGCAAACTGGGCAAAAGTTGTGAAAAGTACTCTGCTGCAACTATCGTGCAAGTTTCCAATTAAACTTTAGCATTTAATCAAGAAACGTGAGGAGGTGCTATATATATATTAGAGAAAGTCAGAGGACAAGCAGAGGGGACCAGAAATGAGAGAGTCAAAATTTTCAAAGGTTCATGAATGAGAGTATTTCATTATCTGAAATGGAAAGCAAAGACGGTGGATTTTAAGGCTTCGTTCCAAGTTGGACGGTCGTTAGGGATGAATGAGAGCAGTCAGAGCATTACCATTCGCTTTATTAAAGTTATTTCTAACTAAAATTATATATTTTTCAAAAATTTAAAATCATTCAAATCATAATCTAAGATTATTTATATTATTTTTTAATAATAATATTTATATTTTTTTTATATATTTTACAACTATACTAATCATATATTAATTAATAATTTAATTTTTACTTAAATTATTATTTCTCAACTAATTTTTTTTTTCAACCTAATTTACAAAATCAATTTATTCTTAAAGACTGATATGTGAATCTAATATACAATACCAAGTATAATATACAAGATCAAGTATAATATAAAATCAGATCTTAATATATCAAAGTAGTTATGAACAGTTGAATCTGATATTTTAAAATAAAATATCACTTTTGATGATAAAATGTATATTTTCAAATATAAAAAAAGTACTTAAAAATATTATAACTCATAATTAAATCTATTGATATTTGACTACTTCAATACATGTGATTTTATTTTTATTTCTTCAAATTTTAAAAATAACTGGCCTTGGCTAATACCAGTGCTCTCAGAAACATGGGCCACAAGATTTGGCTTGACTCGTCTAGAAACGTGCAAAATTTTTTTTATTAAATATAAATATAAAGTAAGTAAACATCTCAAATATAAATACCTTTTCTCCTTTTTCTTAACCTTCTAGTACAAAGGAATGAAGTCGTATCTTATGCTGACTCGTGGAGACATCCTTATCCTTGCCTACGTCCCGAATGATGTCATGTGCAAAATAGAAAGGTCGGTGATAATATATCGGTTTGACCAAATTAATATCGGGTATTATACACGAGAATATTTTAAAATAAATAAATAAAATTACACGACGTATAAATTTATAATTATCAATAGAGACTGATATTATAATTATAATGTCTGTTGGTAATAATATTATTTCAGTTGTAATATTCGCATAACATAATTGAAGTCATTAAAAAAGAAAGATTAGATTTTTTTTTTTTTTTTTGGTATGAATGATATTATCAAACATATTTATCTCACTTAAGAATTATTGTCTGGATTTTCAAATTTTGAATATATATATATATATATATATATATGTATGTATGAGAAACAAATATATGAGAATGCTATATTAAAAAGAGAAACAAATTATATATATATATATAATGAGTTTTATAATATACATTAATGGAGTATTTGATATTATTAATAAAAAAAAGTATAATATTGGAAGAGTAATGAATATTTGCCTATGATTAATAATTTATTAATATAGCATTCTTGAAACAGAGTTGAATTCCGATGGATTCTCTTTCTTTATCAACTCGTTTATCACGTCCTGTCCGACTCATTCCCGTACCAATTAAGGGAACAGTACTTTTCAATTATAAATAATATATATATTGACTTTGGATATTAAGGACGAGTTCACGTTGCCTTTCCTGAATACAAGAGACGAGTTGATCACTAATAATTTAATAAATCAGTTCGTTCTTGGACGACCTTTGTGCAACCCAAAGGTCAACTAATTAAAAATTGAAACTGCCCTCAAAATAATATATTATATATATATATATATATGGATGGTAGCAAATTTTTCATTCTCTTTTATTTTCCTTTTTTAAATAATCAATCAGATGGATTGTACGTGCATGCATGCTGACAGATACATTAGTATATTAAAGGATAAAAATGGTCAATGTCTAAATAACATGCAGCTTGCTGAACCACGTGTTTAACTAAGCATCATATATAGTCTATCAACTAATTAATGTTGATCAGATCATCATGCATATATGCATTGCATTCACTTTGTAAGGGATAAAATATTCAAAAATTTTGGCCACCATTTGTCAATGTATTCTGGCATAGACTTTCGTCGCAGAGACAATTTTGTCAAGCGTTTGCAGTCAGTCACAAAAAGATGATAAAAAAAAAAAAAACCGATTGGAGTTTTAAATAAGGATTTTCCTTTACATCAGTTATTATTCACCACTATATCCCATACTTGATAATTTTTTTTTTATTTTTTTTTATAGTCTGAGGTATTTTTTATAGAATATGTTGTGTGAGATAGTAAATAGTAATTGACGAGAATAATTATTGTTCAAAGAACAAAAGAAATAATTTTTAATCTATGGAGAATAAGCACGTGGATTTGGTAACTGTTTATCCATATATATATATATATATATATATATATGTATTGCCCAACCCAATGAACACGTTGCATTCAATTATTTTATAACTCATGCCTACCTTTTCGGTTTGGTATGTGTAAACAAATTATTTATTATTATAATTATAAATAAAAAAACAAAATATGAATTATTTTTTTGTGCTAGTTAATATGAAATGCGTTACACGATTAGTGATGTATTCATCATGTCAATAAACAGGCTTGCAAGTAAAAAAATTTCTTCCTAACGAGTGGTTTCTTCCTTTGTGTTTCCCCCAAATAACTACTTTGCAGTATATATTTGTACGAACGACATGTTACAAAATCTTCCTTGGGCAATGCTCTTCAGCGCCAAGCCCGTGCTCAATCCCGCCCAAACAAGGGGAGCCACCAGGCCCATCATTGTTATAGCTATATACTTAAAAATTCAAGCATTTGCGTTGTATTTAAAAAAAGAGTACCATTACGTACAATCGTAAAGTGTGTAAACGTCGTATAATTACATTAAAAAAAAATGATGTCTACTATTAATAAATTAATTTTTTTCATATGAATAATATATTTATTTATTTTTTTCAAAATAATTACACAATACTTGCACACTTACCGCTCCAACTATCATTTTTCTTGAAAAAAACATTATTTGGTGTACAGACAGACTACAGAGTCATAAAAATTATCAAACGCATGACATAAACAAGGATCAACGTGGTCTGATTCCTAGAGAATATACAATCACAGAAATACATATCAAAATTATCAAAGGAACTCAACATCCAAATGTGATGTCTAAACAGGTAATCTTCCTATGAATCGGACTTCTTTTTTCATTTATGTTATATTTATTTTTTTCTCCTTTTTTTTTTTTTTTTGGGTCACTTCTTCGTGGTAGTTTCTGGGAAAGACTTATTAACTCCTTTGATTTCTGAAAGAACAGGAACAACAACAGCATACATCTACTTGAAAGCTTTTGAAGCAGCATACAGAAAGTCCAAGAAGCCTGTTCCCTTTAGAATACCTTTACCAGTCAAGAGTTCAAAATCTAACAATACCAGGAAGCCAATTACAGCTGCCTTCCCATTTATGATTTCGTTCTTTGTAGTGAAACCAAAACCCTCTTGATCTTCATCAACCACCATTCTAACCTAAAACATCATGTAACAGAGCAAACAAATCAGGAAAATAAAACCCAAAGTATTTACTGCTGGCTTAATATCTTGCTTCCAAGGAATCCAAAAGAGTTTTTAGTCAGATGAAGTGGCGGAAATTTAGTTACCTCGTCCACATTAACATCAGTTGAAGTTACACCAGGTTGAGCCTTCCCACTAAAGATGATCTCAGCAGATGCATCTGATTTCACACCTCCAATCATGTTGATGTAAATGTTTTCTTCATCTGTTCTCACAGGGTAAATGTAAAGCTTCCTTAAAGCAGGAGTGAGAGCTCTCAGCACTGGATTTTTTGGATACCATTCCTTAATTTCTCCTGTTTGGAGATCAAACGTGCTATCAGTTGTTGGACAAACTATACAGCCATCCTGCAGGGGAAAAAAATAATATCAGTTTTTTTTTTTTTTTTTTTTGCTTTCAATCGTTTTAGAACAATAGCTAAAGACAATAAAACTGCACGTATTGACACAAGTTTATACGTTTATCCTATGTCAGTTTCCAATAGTCTTGATAGAGTTCATACTGCTGAATACACACGTACTCCAGGGTACATCCCAGAAACGACAGTTTTCTTGAAAAAAACAGAACCCTACTGAGAAAAAAAATTCTAGTAGCCATGAGGTTTAGGTAAGATTTTCAGGTGGAAAGTAACGATTCAAACACTCATCGATACCATGAACATGACAACTATAATACATCTTAATATTAAATGGCTGTTCACATTTGTTAGTGAAAGATATCACACTCTCAACCCTCCTGAAAACAAGGTTGAGCAAATCAAGGTTTTAATATTTCTCTCCGCTGGTGCGATTTTCACGTTGTAATGAACATGCAACTTCTCCTTCAAAAGTAAAACATAATTTACGTATATCTCCATGTCGAGGAGAGGAGACAAGGGAAACGAGGCATTTACAAAACTATTTACTTTCGAAATGAATGCCGTTTACTTTTCATGGGATTTACAATGTTCACTATTCAAGAATTCTCATCTAGGCAGTCACCATCAAGGATAACATTATTTTGAGTCAAGATTTTGCATCTTCTGTGTTTTAGCACAATGTATATTGTACCCGGGAGACAAGACCCAAAATCTGGAAGAAATCAAATAGGCGTTTCCATCACCATACATCAATTAGGTTTATTAATGCCTACTTCATACTCACATACATTTATATCTCCTTTTTTTTTTTTTTTTTTTGATAAAACGGATCATAACCCTTTATTAATAGAGGACTTACAAAGTTGACTTGAAAAACAAGCCAATTACAATCGTTAGTATCTTCCCAGTACACTTTCATGACTGACATAGTCTAGTCCAAACGGTAAATCTCTAAAGACCTAGGTCTTAGAGAAATACCACATCTATCCACGACAGAGGTCACAAAGTCCCCTACCCCAACTAAGCAGGGTAGGGTTCATCAAACCCCGTCAACGCGGAGGGGGGACCACTACTCCATTCAGACCAAAGTCCGAAGGCACTACTTTTTTTGGATTTTTATTTTCCTAGAAACAACATTACACAAAAGAAATTACAAAGAAAAAACACTGCACAAAACGAGTGACATTTCGACCATTGCACAAAGCAGTGCACAGAGGCTGCTGTGGGGCGTGCAATACACGCGCCATTTATATCTCCTATTGTTCCAATTACATGTGCTATTCATTTTCGTGGTGTCAACATCCTATCACTAGAAATTCTGAAGAAGCAATTAGGCCAAATTCTCTGTAGTCGCCACGAGTGACATTTCGACCATTGGCATCAAAGTTCAAGCTCCAGCTACAGGGGAGAAGCTCTCCTACCAGAAACTTAAAAGACCATCTAAGACACCCCGGAGTAGCTCAGCGGGACGCTTTCGTCCAATAAAACAAGCAATTGTCTTATCTGAATTTGGGAACTATGGTTTCACATCAGAATTTAGATAATATTCACATATAACTGGCATTGTACCATACTTCAATTCTCACGGTTTTCACCTAACTACAATTAGAATACGTGTGTGAAGTGAACAGTTGCTATAACGACAGTGGCCCCCCAAAAAAAAAGTAAGATCAAAGAGGATTTCAAGGCTTCAAGCAGTAGTGGATGAAAAAAAAAACCTTGGTGAGCTTGGCATTAAGCAGGCCTTCGGTGTAGGCTCCTTCAGCAGGGGACCTGTTTTCAATAGCAAAAACCTCATCTTTATACCATAGCAGCAGTATGGTCTCGCCGTCCTGCAATATCACGCGTCGTTCTCCCCTAGGCAGCGCCCCAAGAGGCACCACCGGCACCCAGTTCTCTCCTCTGCCGTCGCCGGAGGCCGACGATTCTTCCGCCACCGATACCTCCGTGGCCTTACAAGTAGTAATTCTCCGGGCGGTTGGAGCGGAAAAGTGGTGATTCCCGGATAGTTTGGAAGTAGAAGAGTGGCCGTAATTTGTAATCATGCGGTGGAGGAGGGCCAGCGGGAAAGGGCGGGCAGGGGGAAGAGAATAATTTCTTGGGAAAGCGGGGGATAATGGTGAAGTGAGGTTGAAGGGTAGTGTGGCGGCCATGGAGTATTTTTTGGGTCAAGAGGAAAAGTGGTGAGAGGAGAAAGGAAAGAGTGTGATGAGGAGGGAGAGAGAGAGAGAGAAGGAAGTGCATTGTCACAGTCCACAGGAAATGGATAATGTGGGAGACACGGAGCCACGAAGACGAGAGCATGGCAGGTGGACCTCTTATGAACCATATTTAGATTATTAAAAAATTCAATTTGTAAATAAATTTTCCGTCTTATTATCTATAAAATAGATGTTTCTCCCATCAATAATTACAACAAAAAAATTTAATCGGATCAAAATTTAATATATTTATAATGAGTCACCAATTATATAAAGTTTGTAAGATTTTTAAAGTAAAATTTGTAATAAGTTTAGAATTTACCTCAATCTTTATTTATTTATTTTATCTTATTTTAAACAACATGTTTAATATAAAAGTTTTTTTTTTTTTATTTATAACTCGTTGATTTGCATGCACTTGCAATTAGGCCAATTTTGAAACTCTAATTTGAATTGACATAACCCTAAATTAATTTAGGAATTTCAACATTGAAACTTCTAAATTAATTCAGAATTTCAAAATTCTGATTTTTCAAACATTGAAACTCTAAATTTATGATTTTGTAATGTAGATCTATTAATGTTTTGAAATGTAGTATGTTGCCCTTGATATTTGGAAAATAACTTTTCATGATGTCTGCCTTTTAATAACTGAATTCAGCATAGTCTATTTACTCTGTTGAAGTTAAACGTAGAATTTTTGACAACCATTCTCTCCCATTCAACTTGGATGAATGGCCCAACCTTGAGGGTTACATGTGTTCCATGCACCCCAACCAGCTTGATGATTTCACCGAATCATATATTTCCATGAATATCATACTTCCAAAATTGGGAACAATGAACATCATTGAACAGTTAAGACTAAGATATAGAAATTTTTTAACATGTCTAAAATGGGATGCAAGTTTCCAAGTCCTTGACATGTCTCCAAAATTAAAAGGGAAGTTGGTTTAGTTTGCAATACATTTATTTTTGAAAGATGACATGCTAGAATTTGTGCCTTGAAGGTTTTTTTTTTTAAACTACTGAAATCTTTGAGAAGATTTTTAGAGAAATATTTTTATTGTATTTTGTTAAAGTGGGGGGGCTCATAGAAAATATGTTTGGATTGAGAGTATTTTTAAATATTTTTTATTGTAGTTTGAAAAATTGGTGGGTACATTGAAATGAAATTTCGAGAGAAATTATTAAAATGGAGTTTTGTGACAATGGTGTTGGGTTTTGTGTTTTTTCAATCACAAAAAGCAATGCAAATGATTGTGAGTAATTCAATTCATCATCATCCTTTCATTATCTCGTCATGTTTTGATTGTTGAATCCTATGCGTTGATTGTTGATGTTAGTGCATGTTTTTTGTTTTAATTTCAGATTTGTTTGATTGTTTTAGATAATTTCTTCCTCTACTCTCTCAAATTTTAGTGCTCGTTGTCCTATCTCTACCGGGCCTACCTCAACACCTAACCCTACACCTAGCACTAACCGTAGTGATGGCTGTCCTGCCCCCAAGCCCACACAAAACAAAAAATCAGTTTCTATTATTTGGTCTCACTTTACCAAATTAGAGGATGGTGACCCCGATAACCCCCAAATAAAGTATAACCACTGTGGTACACCTCGGCCATGCATGCATATCATGTATATGAGGCTATTTAACTATATTACTTAGGGATTAGAGAAGTTACATTTCATCCAGCTGAGATCTCATGTCTTGTTAACATATAGTAAATTGTACCATCAAATCATACACGTGCAAAAACCCAATGCTTTGAGAAAAAAACGACGCCGTCATGCAGGTCATCCAGTTTTCATGTTCTTTTGCCAAAAACGAGACAGAAACAAGGGGAATAACGTTTATATTGGGTAGTGATAGGGTTACTTCCCACCTATTACCCAAGCACATTTCAAAATTTTTTATTTTTTTATTATTTTATTTTAAATATTTTTTTACCATCCTTAATTATTAAGAAAAAATTAAAAAAATATATAATTTTATTAATATTTACTTCCTTAATCATTAAGTAAAATAAAAAATTAAAAAAAAAATCAAATACAATTTGAGTAGTAAATGGGTAATAATAGGGTAATAACCCTATCATTATTCAAGTTTATATACTGCACGCTACACAGTTGTAATGATATACTGCACGCTACACAGTTGTAATGATAATAAGTACAGGAGGAGGCTAGACTGAAGGCTGAGAAAAAAGAGAAGAGAAGAGAAGAGATACAGCACTGTTATGATACACAAGGCTCGCCCTTATACATGGGCTATGCCTATTTTTCATTCATATCAATAAAACTTACTTATAAAAAAGAAATGATACACAAGGCCCACTATAATCTTGTGGTTTAAAAGAACAAAGAATACATACAGTACGTATTCGTGTTTGAGAGTTTGATATCTATAAAATGAAAGTGAGGCTTATAACCTTAAGATCCCTCAGCTTTTGACTACCTCAAAAGAAGATGAAAGAATTCTAAAGAGCCCATCTGGGTTATCCGTATGTACCTGTTAACATACAAGTAGTGTGATCAGTACCAAGAATATATTGCAAATCAAGCACTTAAAAATGTAATCCATTACTCCTGAAATTGTTACACTCGCCCAACCCTGCCAAGATAGTATGATTGGTAAGGCAGCAATCACGAGCTGACTAGAATATGCATTTATTCTCTTGATGGCCATTGATCTGTATCTACTTATTTTGCTTTTGCAAAAACTGGTGGATGATTAACAGCTCGCAAAATCTCATGCTTGTGATCCTCAGCACAAATTTCTACTTTCCCAATCAAGTGTAATAAAATTAACTGATGTATTACATCAAGGTTTCCCAAGGTAATATGTTTCCCAAGAGATTAAATCGATTAAGAGATGAAGATCAACATGAACATTATGTTCCAGTCGACACTACTTTCAATTCAATGGAATGGGGTATGTTTTGAGAGTCTGCCACAAGAGGGCGTCCAGGTGAGTTGTCAGATTCATCTGATTCTTCAAGTCTTATAATTTTGCCTTGTTTTATGGTGTATTTTGACATGATTGTCACCCCGTATCAATCTCTCTCCTGGTTCTTTTGTCTGTCAAAACATTGACCAGCAGAAATGACAAGATGCTTAGACAAATCACGTGCCACATTGAAAGAAAATTAAAGATATAATTTTTTTTATAAGTAAAATTAAAGATATAAATTTACAGATTTAAAATAAGTAAAAGAAAAAAAACCCTACTCTTTGCTGAACACCTTATCCTCTTATATGTTTTGTTATCTACTCATTTTGATTGGTAAGTCACTCACAAGTCACACCTGGTGGTTTCTCAAACTATGACTACATATATCTATTCTTAAAAGGGGAAGAAGGTGCTTACAGTCCTGTCATCTAATAGTTTGATCTTTGTTCTAAAGTCTGATTTTCATTTTCTTTCTTTTACATCAATGGATGTTAGATTGATGCACACCAAAAAGAGCTCTGTGACCACTACAAACAGACAGGAATAGAAACGAGACCAACCTGAGGATTCATGACATGCAAGTAACTTCTTCATGAAAGTTTACACAAGATATATGAGCTATAGAACACGTGTTGGGTGCAGCTTTTTCAATGGCCATCTTAAACTTTGAGATGGAAGTATCCCTTAAATTCTCAATGGGGGAGTAAGACTAATATTGTTCATGAGTTTAAAGGGATAGAAGAGGGAATAGAACTATGTGCACAAAAGCAAACATACCCAATGGCCAGCATCTTCAAGGACATGCATTTCAACTCCACCTCCCTCATCAGCAGCAAGTTCCTCAGCAGCATGAATTCTCTGGAGATCTTCAAGAGCCCACCTGTGTAAGCTTCTTTCAGCTTTCAAAAAATTAATGTGCACACCTCGAGGCACCTCTTCAACAATTTTCCTACAATCAATCAAAGATTAAAAAAGAAAGGCTCATTGCAGGCTCAAAATTTAAATATTTTCCAAAGGGTGAAATAACGTTGTCTTCTGCCTTTACCGCTTTAAATTTAAAGATCTTAGAAATAAAATAATTCAGAGGTCCAAAGTGGTGTGTATATTGACTCATCAAATTGGAACCAATTGTTATATTTGTGGAAAAGTACCTTGAAGCTGATGGTATGGACAGAGATTAAACATATGGGAAGCAGCAACAGTTAATGTTTGTATCTAAGGGGCAAATTCAAAGTTCATATGGTCCATGATATTAGGAAAGTAACAAGGAATTTTTTTTTTATAAGTAGGAAAGTAACAAGGAATTGATACCATAAATTTGTTTCTTCATAGGACTGATACATTTCAGCTATTCCCTTGAGGTCAAACACCCACGAGAAAGTTGATGACGATGGACCAAGAGAGTTTGTTGGTCGAAGGTTGGTTACCACCCACTGCATATGAAAAAAGAAGCAAGATATTATTTATTCAGGCATTAAAAGTACACCCAAAAGCAACCAAAAAAAAAAAAAAAGAGACACATCAGGAACTAAATAATAGATGCAAATGTAATTAGTTTTCTTTTAAATACTCCTACAAATATTGGCATGTTGTAACAATTTAAATATCATCTGAAAATGAAGACTTGCATTTTGGAAAAACGTGATTGACCTGAAAATGAATAAATAAATACAAAACATCTCCATCAACATGAGCTGTACCCTATATGATACTTTGATGCATTCGAATATGAGTCTAAACCCTTTAAATTTATAAAAAATTAAGAAAGAAAAATAAGTAAAAATGTATCTGTAACATAGGTGTTACTCCTGGACACATCGAATACACCTCAAAGGCTCAAACATTGGAATTACAACTTTTTCTTGATTATTAGTAGAATAGGAAACAACTGAAAGAAATATCGTAAGGGTTTATGAGTATGAAATACATTAAGACCATTTTGATGTGAATGATGCCTTCTTTCTAGATAAGTTTGTCTGCAATTTGGATGCTTGCACAACAAAATCAGTTAAAGTTACAACTAAAAAAATGAAGAAGAAAAGTCTCAATATTCATTATGGGATTGACCATTGTCACTCAATATCCAGCATCTCTACAGTAGATTGGAAATGAAGAAGCAAATAATATCGGCTAGCACCAAAGGTCAACTTAGCATACAACAAAGCTGTCCAAGTAATTGATTTGAAATAAAGGATGTTTAATCGATGAATCACAGGCTTCTAATGCCCAACCTTTAAGTTGACATACTTCAGATGTGAATTCATAACATCAGAAATGATGTTTCATGTATACCTGTGCCACATCTTTGGAAAACCCTTCTTGAATGAGAGCGTTCAAAATATTCCGCTTTGAGGAGACCTTCATTTAAGAAATACAACAACAAAATTAGAATCACCCTTACACATAAGGAAAAGAAGAATATTATAGGTGGGTTGGAGCCACTGTGCGGTGAAGTGACAACAGTTTCTTGATGAAAGAATACCGAGATTTTCGATGACCAGGTTAGATATTTAAAGAGATGAAAAGGCTAGCTAAGCCTCTTACTGCCACCCTGCTCATTCCTATAAGCACGAGCCAATGTAACTGCACTACATCTTTTAATTGAAGCCAAGATGACTCAACTCAATTAAGTTTTAATCCCGATTAAATTGAGAGCAGCTATAGATTCTTATTAATAACACATGGTCGGCCGCAAGTATCATTTTCAGCTATTCTATCCGAAAACATATTATCTATGACATCTCATCTTGAGAGATCCTTATTCACTACTACAAATGCTACTATATGACTCCTAATTTTTGTTTTCACTTCATCAATTTGATAGAAATTGATTTATCTTAACCATACACTAGCCAGTTCTCTGTTGAATCACTCAGTCTTATATTTATACTCCTAGCCATTATATGTACCATCTCCATCAATTCCTTGTTGCCACATTCCAAGTTGCTGTGCAAAACCTATTCAAATGGATGAGGAGACCAGCTTCTTTGCCCACACCTGATTGAAGTGTGGAAACCCTAGACACTTCTCACTACATCCAGGTGCACACAAAAACCAGCAAGCATGGATCTGAAACCCCCAACTCAATCAACAAGCAGGCAAGGTGCAGATATAATATCAAGAAACACAATGTAACCCATACCCAACTGTATGCAAGTCTTGATCGTGAAATTCAAGCAAAGACAGCGAAAGCAACAATACAATAGATGTATCAGAAGGATGCATGACATCCAAAAGAGAAATCAATAATTGGTTAAATTCGCACCTCCTTCGGCAAGGTACTCAAGAAAGATATCAGTTCTGCTGGATGGTCCTCTCCATCTCCACCAGGTCTAACCTTTCCAGGAGTAGCATCTAGAACCCAAACCTATTGAAGTGGAAAAGGAAGATAATGTAAACCAGAAATAGAAGGAAAAAATAATAGACATGAATTAAAATGTCAAAAATAAAGCCATGAGTGATTAGCACGAACAGTCAGTTTCCTAAAAGTAAAGCCAAGAGTCATGGATCAAATGTACAAAATAATTTCAAGTTTAAAATTATTTTGTTCGAACATTATTTTTGTGGGCCATAGTTGTAGATTTTAATGGCCTTGGTCTTCAAGACTTTCTTGTTCCTTTTCTTCTTCCTAGATAGGTGTTACCTTGTGTATACCATCTTGTGCACTTAGGCTAAGCCTATTCTTATTAATGCAATCGCTTACTTATCATTTTTTTTTTTTATAAGTAAAAATATTATATATCAAAAAGGAATAACCAAGTACACTAATGTATACAAGAAAACACTTTGCCCATTGACCCCAATGACCCAAAAAACCCGTGAAAAACAACCCAAAATACACTAAGCCCAACCCTAACCTCTTGTTTCCCATAGAACTAAAATGCTACCCGAAAAACCAACCCCAACCTCTTATTTCCTCCTTTAGAACTAAAACTTCACAATGCCCTCCCTTTGGCCTTCCCTCTATTTGAGCTACCACCCTTAGCGTTGTAGTTGATTGTGCAATGAAGATGCTGTAACTCCCTGCTTTTCTTGAAACTTGATTTGGTTTCAAGCACGTGGCTTGCCTCAATCGCAGCGATCAGTTATTTAAATTGGTCTTCATATCCTCCATGTGAAATTCACACAAATTGCTGAATCTCGCTAACTTTAGGCAGAATCCAATCTGCCATTGGGGGAAGAGGGACCAAGGGAGCAACATTATCCCCAGACACAGTATCCAACTGTACTCCCGCCACTGGACATTCCTCTATACAAGGCACCAACACCAAGCTCATTGGTTCTCCAGCAACTCCATCGGTTCTCTCCAATGGTTTCAGGCCCATTGGAGATTCTGGGGTGACAACAAGTTCCTTCACCTCTGGGGTGGTATCGGATTCTACATCTCTTTCAGACCTCAACAGTACACCATTTTTGTTCAACTCCGACGAGGGAGCCATAGTTTCGTTCAACTCCGACAGTACACATTATCAAAAAAATAATAATTTCAAGTTTAAAATAACCTTTGCACCTTCGAATCAATGTTTCAATAAAATGTGAATTAAAATATAAGCCAAAATTTTCTTGACTTAATGACTTTCTAAGTTCCATAAAATTCCACAAATTTTTGTTTTCAAAATAAATAATGGTTCAACTCCCTTATCACATCTAGTAAACAGAGAGCTTACTCTAACTGGTCGTGCAAGAGGTTTTGCAGCTTGTTCCACCATGCTCAATGCCACTGCATAGAAAATTAAAGCACAATTATAAAGAGGAAGAACATATTTGATTAAATGATCATGTATTATTCTTCTCAGGCTAAGCTATATTATGTGTTAATACTAATGAAGGTACCTTTTCCTCCAAAGCTGTGCCCAACTAGAACTCGGGGGGTTATTTTTAGCTGTCCAACCTAGCCAAAAAGATGAAGAAAAAAAATCAATACAAACATCTATTAGTGATGAGTGCTCATAACTATCATGAGAATATAAGGAGCTTATGTATATTATCATTAAGATAGTACATTTAATCACCATGCCCCATCAAACCACCAGCCATTTTACTAAAAGAAGAAGATAACCCCTAAGATAAAGAGGATGGAACCAGATTCTTGTCCTCATAGATCATTTCAAAATATGAGATGACAATCAAAAACAAAGAAAAACATGCATGTCTCCACACATATGTTGCTCATGGAACCTTTGAACAATTACATTTAGTATTGCTGCAAACAATAGAAAATTAAGGTGTCGAAAATTCTAATATGCCCAAGCAACTTGATAGTAGTCACTAGTGCCACACCATGAGTAGCAATGCCAATATTGAGAATTTGAGGGCGTATCAGATTTCTGATCTAGCTAATGCACAAAATTGAAGATATTGTCTTTCAAAGAAATGATATCCAATAGTGAAATAAGTACTCACTAGCTTTAAGACATCAAGAGCAGTGGAGGCAACAGTATGTGGACCCCTCTTCTTAATTGATGTAGAATCACCATGACACCGTAGGTCAACTAAAAGAAACTGTCCTCAAAAACATGAGGAAAAAAATAAGATTCCCACCGATGTCCATTTTTCATAAATAAGTCAAGATTTTATTGATAATCAAAGAGTGTTATCCATGTACACAGGAAGTATATTAAATAAAAAAAACTAGTAAAAACACAAGTTATTCTAGTAGAAATTATGAAAAATGGATCGTGAACAGAGAAAAATGACTAAATAAATCTTCCTAGAGATTACAGTAAAAACATTGTATTTCACGTGACAAACTTGAACACCCTACAAGCTTGACAAGGTATTTACATGTTCCAACCATAATCCATGTTTTATGCGAACCAGTACAAATTCACAGAAAAGTACCTGCCATGTTGGAAATTCTTGGGCCAACCTCCGTGCAAAGGTACCTGTAATATTGGCCATTAACAAATTCATACCAAAACTCTTTATGTACAAGAAGAAACTAACAGAATGCGTAAGAAAGATGCAGAGGAAAAAAGAGACCCTTTCCTCCACCAACGAAAAAACAAAGCAAACATGACACCCAAACCAAGTTGTTGACACTGATAAAATATTATAAGCAAACATGTTCGTTTTATTTCTTCCAGTTTTGGAATAAATTTAAGTGGAGACTTTAA
Source organism: Juglans regia (assembly GCF_001411555.2). Classification (NCBI taxonomy): domain Eukaryota; kingdom Viridiplantae; phylum Streptophyta; class Magnoliopsida; order Fagales; family Juglandaceae; genus Juglans; species Juglans regia. The sequence goes on along the minus strand of NC_049901.1, from coordinate 1,902,254 downwards.
ATCAGCTATAGCTGATATGAAGTACAAAGTACTGACCCCAGTTCTTCCTGCTACCTAAAATGCCATGCAGAAAAACGGCTGTTGGTGGATCCGGTAATGAGCTATCCACAACAGAACTCCATCTTACCTGCAAAGCAAGACATTTTAGACACAAAATTACACCTATTGGAAAAAGAACTAAGTATACACGCGCGCGTGCACACACACACCCATCTCCCTAAACAAAGATCTATAGCAATAGTATAAGAACTAGCACACATATTTTGGGTAGATTAAAGAATATGTGATATTGTAACAATATCATATAAAGCATTACAGAATAAGCAAGACTTACAAGTGCTCCTTGAACGAGATCATAAGCCTGCAAAGAAGAAACATTATAAATGTCAGCCAGATAAGTTAAGCCATTGGAAAAATATATGTTAGAAACTTGAGTACTTCTAAAGCTATTGGCCACATATTACAAAATAACATTAGCAAGCATCAAGCTTTGCCATGGCCTGCACCTGAGAACGCCATATTTAAACTAATTTTGCAAGTCCAAAAGGCAATTCAGTTAGACAGTTACCAAGATTTCAGAATGCTTGGCGACATTTCCTCTACGAGCAAGCCTCTCGTCTACTAATGTCATACGTATACTTGGATCTTTAATTGCCCCGCGGGAGTGATGGAGAGCTAACCGAGAGATGCGAAATGTATCATTCTACAATATGCAGTAAAAATCATAAATTTAAATAACAGTTATCAAATAACTTACAATAGCGTATCATCCTTTCATATAATATAGCCAAAGCCAATAGTTATCGAACTACTTATAAATTACAAGGCATATGTTAGCAAAGGCCATACTGGAACTTTTATAGCACAGCAGTATCGATTTAAATCGTTGTTAAATTTAACACAAAAGCCCATAGATCACATGCAGTAAAAAGGTGCTTGATTATAACATAGCTGTCCAAAAACAATATACGCTCCTCCAAGCCATAGCAAGAACGTGCTTCACAAGAATATTTTCTTCAAACGGAAAATAACATCATTCGTGACCTGTATTCTATCAGAAATTGGGAAATCCTTCAAGAAAAGCTTATAATGCTGAAAAAACACACCTCAAAACGCCTCGAAGCCCAAGCCGTGGCCCTCCAATGGATCCCGGCAGTCGAACGGAGCATCGAATTACTCCCTACAAAACTGACCGATCTCCCGCCGTAACAGCACGGCGAGAAATTCGAAACCGCCGACATTTCAAGCGCCGACGTTTTGCGGGAACCGTAGGATCTTCGAAAAGAAAAAAAGAATTAGATCCAAAGGAGAACTCGCGTTTTGAGAAAAAGAAAGAGAAAGGTAGGAGATTTTGGAAGAGAAAGAATGCGCAGGATGTTGAAAGAATAGGAAGGCGGAGACACCAAAGGGAAGGGAGAGAGTGTTGCTTCAGTGGTCTCAGACTCTCAGGGCCTCTCTTCCCTTTGCCCCTCGAGGACGGTTGGAAAAAGGAACGTCTCGTCCTACTTTGTGGTCGGTGGAACTCACCGTGGAAGCCTCCGTCCACACTGAAATGACAAAACTACCCCGCACGTAAACTGTCTGGCACGTGACCCGTACGTGTCTGCACTAGCTTTCCTACTTAGTAATTCTTAGGAAAAATATTTATATCAGCCTACTATTTATATCAGTCTCAACATACTTAGTGTATTGAGTGAAAAAAAAAAATTTGAAATCATGGTGTGTGGAGAGTGTAGACCGATGTATAGTATATCTCGAATTCTTATTGCAGTCCACGAGTATGGACTGCTTTGGAGGCCTAAATAAAACACATTTATTGATGAAACGGAGCGTTTCTCGTAGCAGAACCAAGGAAGTGAAGTTCCTTCATTCCTCAATAAAATCCAGAGTAGAGCAACGTCGCCCTCGCAGCTCCCTCGGCCCATTGATGTCGCCTTCCCCTTCCTCAAGAGAGGACCCAGTCTGCCCATGCGTGTCTTTCTCTCTTTCTCTCTCTCTATGTAGGCTGTAAGGTGTACATATAAGCTTCTATTTTTTCTTCTTTTCTATTGTAATTGATGCCTGGTCATTATGAGAAGATGTAAGATTTGTCGGGGGCGATCAATTTGATATTCTGAAGGGGCGATTACAATCAAAAGAAAGTTTACACGATATTGTTGATATAATCTTACATCTGCACAATTTGTCGATCAATTTGTTGGGTTATTACAAATCTGTGAATGGGTTCCATGGTGTTGTTTTAAATTTGTTGGGTTATTACTCTTCTATTTTTGTTCGTTGTTTTAAAGGACAGTGTGCACTCTACTTGTTTGTAAAAATCTATGAACGGGTTCTATGGTGATTTTCTAACTTTCCTGCTCATGTCTTGAGAGTGCTTGCTGAAGGGCCCGCCCAATGGAGAAGGAAGAGACCATGGCTTCTCATTAATTGTTCAACAATTTATATATTTTTTCTAAGACAATAATCCAAATTTAAAAGTAAGTTTTCTCAACAATTTATTTATAACTTTTCTCAATCTAAAACACTGCAAATATGTATAATGATACCTGGATTAAGAAATAAAAAGCTACACAAATCTTCAGGAATAGATGACCAATATGTTAAGATGTCAAATACCAGTCCAAGTAGACAGAATAACCATGAATGAATGCATGTCAAGAAAAGATTACTCATAAATACTTATAAAAAAAAAAAAGAAAGAACAGATAATCTTTATAAAATATAGCAGAAACAACATGTCCATATTAGTAGAATGGGTGATTGTTGATGTAAATGAGTCATTTACAATTAAAAAAAGGATAGATAATTCATTGGCTTACAGTAGAGGAGATTGGTCATTAAATACACTTAAAAATAACAAAGCCCCCTTTTTCATTGGCTTACAGTGGAGGAGATTGATGCTTAGCAAAAAATGCACTCATCCCGTGTTTTGGAGACGACGAAAATTTGTTAGAAAATAAAGAAAAACAACTTAAGCTTTGTATATAGCAGTGGAGGACCCAGAGGCCAGATGCACGGCAGTTTGTAGATGCCCAGACGCACAGCACAGAGAGGGAGAGGGAAAGTTTAATGAAATGGGTGTGCATATCTGAGCTACCACGGCCCTTTTTATTGGTGAAGAATACTGACAATACCCTCAGCCAACATGTGATGAAGATAGTATATTCATAAGTCCATCAACCAAGATATGCTTGGCTGATGATATGGCAAAATAACAAATTATTAACTCAATGAAATAGGGCATTTGGTCTAGTGGTATGATTCTCGCTTTGGGTGCGAGAGGTCCCGAGTTCGATTCTCGGAATGCCCCCCAACTGTAGGATATTTTTTATATTCACTTCTTAGCTTAATGGATGCAACCTTCGCAAAAAAATTATAATATTTATCTAGGTCGGTGGAAAATTCAATCTGCAAGTACAACATTCATCTCAACCACGTAAAGAGGAAAATTGAATAAACGTACCAAAATTTAAGGGAGGCCATGCCCACAATTGATCGTTTACTTGAGACTTTTTTCTTCAGAAGGGGCAGAACTATACAATTGAACCTACATTTTGATATGCACGTTAAATAATAAATCACGTCTTATACTAAAGATGAAGCAAGAAATAATAGATTGATGGCTTCTATCATAGCCGGTCCGCCAGCTGAGGAAATTTCTGCAGAAGCCAAGTTACACCTCTGATTGCAACCTGTAATCGCAGAAGAATTTGTTTAGAAGGATAAAATTTATGCACAAGCATAATAACTAAATCAATAAATCACCCATATTACATTTCGACCTCTTAATTTTAAAGTTTATTTTATATATCGATTGGTTGCCAAAGAAGGCCTTAGAAATTTGAAATATAACAAATCGACACCTTGCATTAAAAATGGGCTTATCAGCAGATATATGCGAATATATCAAGGGTGGCATACAGATACTGGAAGGAAGTATTTGTCAGTAGAGTCAATCTTGAAATTCATGCAATCTCAACACCTGCTCAGTGGAGTCGAGCAAAAGAGCTGAAAAATACCAAAGCATACTCAAGTTTTTTCTTTCTTGTTTTTGAGTCTCTATCTGACAACAATGGTACAACTTGGCATCTAAAGGACAAAATATGTGTTTATGTGTGGGGTAATTTACTTACCAAAGCCGTCTCCCCAGGTTTGATTGCAGGTTCTACACTATCCCGCCCATATCTGCTTTTCCCAAAAGAAAAAACATTAGTGTTCCAATAAAATATAAACATTCTTTGTAGATTGCTTGCATGGTACAAAGAAGTTATTAGCACCTTTCAACTAATGCAACTTGTATATTCAAGAAAGAAATTGGTAGATTATGGTGCCAGTTTCTTATTGAAACATATTGTGTGGATTAGCGATGTCATTGCTTGATGGAGTGTTCAAATTCCCAACAAAATGTCAGCATATAAGCTTCATAACAGAACTAAACGTTGGTTATTTTTCTTTTCGTTTTCGTATTTCATTTTCTTAGGAGGCACCAAAAGTCAAAAGTAATGAGGGACAAAGTGGAGGGGAATATTGTTCAGTAAGCTTGTAGTGCCACCCTGACCATAGTTTCAATTTTTCACTCAAAGAAGATATTTCCACCCTTGAAACTGAAATGTAAGACCATAATATAAGAAGTGTGCCCTGAACAGGGAAAAAAACATGGCTGCAAATGGCCAACAGAGATCATAATCCACTTTGATTTCTGATTACAAACCAGTTCAATTAAAAACTGTTTAACTAGAGAAGTTTTCTTGATCGACTGAATTTTCAATCACATTTATTCTTGAAGAAAAGAGCTATTATGCTATACTGTAACGGCACCACAGCATCCAAACAAGATAAGTGGTGGAATGGCAATTTACTCAAACATGCTTAAGTTGCAAAGGAAAGCAGAGATTACATGACAAAATGAGCTTGAGACTATACATACATGTCAACTTCTAATTTCAACGTAAAAAAACCGCACTTACACTATTCGTCTCTTTTTATCCACGACCTCCAACCGATAAAAACTGCATCCTTTGCTAAAAGGAAAGGGCCTCTTCTTCCAATCTGAAGTTCTCTCATACATTAGTCACGCTGAAAAAGTCTAAAACATTCAAATAATACTTTATATATGGAATTGAAGAGGGTATACTTAGGCTTGTTTGGAAATAGATCCATCCCAAAATTCTTATCTCATCCTATCTCCTTCCCTAACATAATTCAAATACAAACATTTTCAAATTAATTATTACAACTTTTTCAAATTAATCATTACAACTTTCCCAAACTTTCAAAAAAAAAAAAAAAAATTCAATTTTTTCAAATCTCCAAACAAAAATAATATTATAAAACTATATACCCAAACAATATTTTGATTTTATAATACTTTTTTATTCAAATTTTTCTTACATTTCTCAAAATCCAAAAAAATATTCAAACCAAACTATTTCACTAATATTCACAAATTATCTTATTACTATTTACAAAATTATCGTGTCATTTCACTCCGGAGCCCTTAAAAGCATATATGGAATAGTTTGAAAACATACCTAAATGCCATGTGACCCCAACTGCTGAGGAGTCCTCAATAGACAAATCATCAATAACGAATTGGAGGTCTATGCTGATAGAATCAATGAACTTTTTGAAGAACTGCAGAACTTCCTAAAAAGATAAACTCATAATCATTATTTCTAGATCCTAGTAATTATTTTTAATATTTTCCATAAGAGTGGTAGAAGATTCTCAGAAGTTGTACTAGTTTGTAACTTTGTGTATAATCTGACAAGTTAATATTAAGAGTCAGTTACTCTGTCGGCCAACCTGCTCTACTTTACAACTTATTGTTTTTTAATTTTTTTATTCACATTTATTTAATAGATTTAAATATTTATAAAAAATAAAAAATATATAAAAATATATTTAAAATTACTTTTTTAATAACTAAGTAAAAAAAAATAATTTCACCGAGCGGTACATTTAAACGGTATGTTACGGGCGGCAAAGTAACATTTTTGGTATTGCATCCAAACTAGACAGAATAAGGGTGAGTTTGGATCCCAAACTCATCTCAACTCGTCTTAATTCATTATTATAATTTTTTCAAATTCTAATACAAAATATTATAAACAATTTAATTTTTTCAAATTTTAAAATAATAATAAATTAAAAAATAATATTCTAACAATATTTTATCATCTCAACTCACTTTAACATCCAAACACATCTTAATAGTTTGGATTCCGAAATGAATTGAAATAGTTTGTAAATAATAAAATAAAAATTAAATTATTTATTATATTTTATATAGTAATTTAAAAAAATTATTTTAATATTTAAAAAGATTGAATTATTTATTATATTTTATATAAAAATTTAATAAAATTATAATAAAATGAGATGATTGATGTCCGTTTTGAATTCAAATGAGGCAAGTTGGGGGCAGAACAAGGTACCGTACCTTGCGACTGACGAAAGGACGAGGAAAGATAAGGTCCTCGTAGACGCAATTGTCGGCAATGAGGTCCTCCACAGAGGCCAAATCGCGGGCGTTAATCGCCGCGTAGAAGTTCCTCACAACGTCCGCAGCAGAATCTATAACATCCTCGTCATCGGCATCGGTTGATGTTTTCGTCGGAGCTGAAGCAACAGCAACCGTGGGATCGTCGGAAGATGAGACCCTAAGGAAGGTGAGAGGGACCCATCTTCTTGTTTTTCCAGTACCTCTGGTGCTAGAAGAAGTTGAAGAAATGAAATTAGGGCTGGATTTGTCGGGGTAGTAATGCAAAGGAGGTGAAGGAAAAATGCGAGAGAGAGCAGAGCTCATGAGCACGGGCATGGTGGCGGGATTGTTGGTTGCTATTCAAGCACGTCATCCATATTATATGCACACATATCGTAAACCAATTATTATGGGTCGCTGTGTTGAACAAATATAAAATAAGATAATTTCTAAGAGAAAAAATGAGGCGGACTCAAATGTGGGTCGGATAACAATATCAGGCCTATCATTACGGGCCGACTTTTGGGTGCATTCATTTATTATTGGAACTTAGATGGCCCATTAAGTTTTTATTTTGACATTTATACAGATTAATCGTTTTGAAGATGCTCTTTACGAGCGCTGATCACCAGCTTGGACTCCGAGCACCAATAATGCATGATCTGTTAACCCCACCACCTACACTTTCCTCTCTTATCGGCACATTTGTTCGTACCGTACATCCTAAGCCACATGCACCCCATATACGTATAAACTGGCTTGAAAGAAAACGACTTGATACGCACAAAACTCGTAAACTAGTACACATCTTGCGGCTCAGTCGGACATATACTAAACCCGTTTGATGAATGTTCTAGCTAGACTCCAAGAGTTTTTTTTTCCTGTAACGATTGCTTAATTAGAGGCAATGTGATGTCGGGTAAGCGGCGGTATGGTGATTTGCTTTCGACTCGTACACATGATGCCGGAATTGGGTTCCGATTGAATGTTTAGGTTTTCTCTAATGTCATCAAGAGTGCCTAGCTTGCGGCGCCACTAGTTCAGTTTGGCGGTGTTTAAAGACTGATCTTGCCCTTTTGATAAGAATGGTTTTGTTGATAGTTCAGTACTTCTGCACTTTTGATTGATATGTACTTTGAAAAAAATTATCAGAGAGATCATATTGTGGTGTGACGAGTGGTGAAAGCTGGTTTTGCTCACAATATGAGAAGAATGGTAGATAAATGGGTCATGAGGCTAAATATGATCAGATGTAAATGCAAGAGTTTGACTAGGATTAAGTCACTAAGTTGATAAATTTGGATACGATTATGTGATTAAAATGATAATTAAACTTCATTTTATGTTGGGATTTATATTTTGGATGAATGTAAAATAATTTGAATTTATCTAAAGTTGTTTTGATCTTATCTAGAGGTTGTTAGGAATTGTTTTAGATAAGTCAAAAATGTAAAAGTCGAGTTCCAAGATATATATCTTATTTAGAAAAGAGTTTGAATGTGAAACTGCCAATGCTGAGAAGAAAAGTATCAGGCGCTAGCAAGCGATCAACAAAGTTTTACTGTGACTTGAAAACTGCTACCATAAATCTATTTAAATTGTCCTAATAGCTATGAACTGTAGAGATTCAGGTTTAGATATTTTTTTTAGAGCAATTTTCAGTGCATATTTTGATGAAAAAATTCTTTGACAATTTTTCAAGAATTTTCATATTATTTCTCTCAAAGAATGTAATCGTTGATCCAATATTGATATTGAGTGATCGTGATTCAACTATTGAAGTTTCAGGAGAAAAGCCATTTTTTTGGTTGCGTGAGTGACCCTATGCTTAGACATGTGATGCATTTAGACAAGTACCTTGATTCAATTAATTTTAAAATTTTTGAAATTTGTTTTTGGGCTAAATTTTAATTTTTTTTTATTAACTCTGAGTTTTTTTTTCCTCTTATCGTTGATTTATTATTTTTGGCATTTTTTTTTTTTGATATACAAGTGTTTTTCTGCATAAAGACATGTTTCATATGAGGTCTAGGAGTTGTGTTTTTGAATGTCTGTTTTATTGGGTTTGAGAGTTTAAGTCCTAGTGAGACTCTGAGCCGTGGGCTTGTGCATGGCATGTTAAGTCACTAAGTGATTTAGGTTACTTAGTGCCTACTTAGACACTCACCCCCCCCCCCTCCCTCGATATTTCCTACATCACTCACTCACGACACTATCACATCTTCGTGCCCTAGCCGGCCACCTCTTCCTACACCTCTAGTGTTCTAGAGTATTTAGGTACTTACAACTCGTATAGATTTTTTCGTCACTACAAATATAAGTCACCGTATGTGTTCTCCTCATCCATTTTCTCTTCTTTTCACTTTTAGGGATTGAAGCACACCCATATTTAGGAAATTTTGACATTTGCTTTGATTTATGATTTGAGACTTGGCCGCTTGGGTTGTGATTTGTGCCGATTGTGATTGGGGTTGTGTTGTCGATGTATTTAGGAGGAATTTTTGGTGTGTTCATAGATATTACACTTCGGTTTTAATGCTATACCCACCAAGTATTTGTTTTTTTATTTTTATTTTTTGTCTCAACTCTCAACTAAGTTGTCTCATTCATATGTTCATTGATTGACATGCATTCATCTTTATACATCAGGCTTATCTAAATAAATGGTTGAGTTGAGATTAGAGGGTATTTTAACTATGTCAAATCAAAGTTTTTCTTTGTATCCTCATCTTGGCACAAATAAGCTTGATATTTATTTTGCTAATTCTGATGATGATGAGGTTTGAGCCTTGTCAGATAAGTGACTAAGTTAATAAATTTGGATAGGATTAGGTGATTAAGATGATAGACTTCATCTTATGTTGGGATTTATATTTTGGATGAATGTAAAATAAATTGAGTTTATCTAAAGTTGTTTTGATCTTATCTAGAGGTTGTCAGGAAGTGTTTTAGATAAGTCAAAAGTGTACAAGTGGAGTTCCAAGAGATAAATCTTATCCAGATAAGAATTTGAATGTGAAGCTGTCAATGCTGAGAAGATAAGTATCAGGCGCCAACAAGCTGTCAGCAGAATCCGTCAACAGAGTTTCATTGTGACTTGGAAACTGCTACTAGAAATCTATTAAAATTGTCCTACTAGCTATGAACTGTAGAGATTCAGTTCTGAATATTTTTTGGAGTACTTTCCAATACACATTTTGGTGAGAAAACTCTTTGAGAATTTTCAAGAATTTTTATATTGTTTCTGATATCAAAGTGTGTGATTATTGATCTAAGATTGATATTGAGTGATCTAAAATGTATTTTTAATTACTTTTATACTTATAAATAATTTTTAAATCAAATAAATGTAGTTTTTTTTTTAAGTGAAAAGAGGCTGGGCGGATTGGGAATCCGCCCTGCCAACCGGGGCAGGATACCCCGCCCCAACATCCAAAAGGCGGGGGACGGGGGTGAAAACTAATATTTTGAATACCGTACTGGACGTCGTATCGGTCAAGGCACTGGAACGAAATATTTCCGTACCGGTACCGTTTCGAGATAGCGTTTTGAGATAACGTTTCGGAATAGTCGATATATAAATAAATTATATATATAAATATATATAAAAATTATATTCCAAAATAATAGTCTATATAAAAATAAATTATATATAAATACATATATATAAAAATTATAAATAGTCTAATCTGAATTAGGGGTTAAAAAATAAGTTTGTATTTTGAAAAAAAAAAAAAAAAACATAGGCCGAAATATCGGCCGGTATCGACCGAAATATTGGCCTGTACTGGCCGAAATATAGGCCGGTACAGGCTGAAATTTAGTCCTGGCCGGTATTTTAGCCGGTACGGAACATATATAGTATCTGTACCAGCCGGACGACCGAAACGAAAAATTTCGATCATACCTACCGGTACGGTACAAAATTTAAAACACTGATGAAAACCCCACCCCTACCCCATGCGGGGCGAGCTGCGGGGAAGGGGTGCCCCGCCCCGTAAGAGGCGGTAGCACCCCTACTAATGAATTGGTAGGACATTATACCTATTACAATACTGAGATACTTGAGTAGGTAATTTCATGAGGTGCAGAGACATGTATGAATCTACAATTAGGACAAGAATCATGAGTGTCTCCCCACACATATCATCATGTGGATCGTGGAACCTTCAAATTAACAATTGAAAGTGATCAATGTAAATCTGACACTCCATCTCCGCAACAATGCATCTATCTAATCTGAAGATCAACATTATTCTGAAATCATTGGACTTCTCATATACGTACCCGTTTTGGCCACATTGATCGAGGAGTCTCATGAAATGTTTGTACATATATATGAAGAGTTCTTGATCCTCATTGCAACAAAGAGCAAGGCATTAATGTACGTAAGTGCAGATGTATTAATCTGTTAACGTGATGTATCTCATTCTTTTGATCGTTATAATTTGTCTGTTGATCTGGTGATGAGTAAGAAAATTGGAATTGATCAAATACTAATTAACGTCCATGCTGATGATGCACTATCGTTTTTGTTTTATTCATCAATGACCATATTAACATACATGCATTTGTCTTATAGACGATACTTACCTTTGGAGATTCTAATTAAAAAGATTTAACCAAACAGTTCTAGACCGAAACATCACGCGCGAGTAGTATCGGTCAAAATAACTTAAAGAAGTCGAACCGGCCACGCAAAACAAAGTAAACTAAACATTTTTTTTATAATAAAAAAAAGTGTGTTAGGTATATCGGTTAACTTTTCCGGTTAAAAAAAAAAAAAAATCAAGATAGCCTAATAATTAAAAAGTAATGATAAATACATAACACTTTACATAATATTTTTTACAATATATGTTATAAATTAATAAGAATATTTTTATAAAATGATGTTAATTTTATAAAAATATTTATTTTTTAAAAATATTATTGTGTAAAGTATTATATAAAGTGTTGTGTATTGATATTTTTTATAATTAAAATAGTGAAATGACCATAATCGGGCTTGACCCTACACTTGTTACTCAATCGACAAGGTCGGTGGATGGTCGGGTGGGGAAAAAAGTTGGCGTTATTGACCCAGCCAAGGTCAAGTATTGTCGGGCCACAGTCAAATAGTAGAATCTGCCAACCGCACCGGCATTCGTACTCTCAAGCTAGCACAACAACATCCTGAGTATAGCGCAGATCATTGATGGCCGGACAGTTGCCAATGGCCCATTGGCGAATTGATCCAAGTCAAAAGTAATTAAATGAAGGTCGTTTCTCGGCATATTATATCCAAGTACTGTTAGATCTTTGTTTAATTGGTCAAATGAGAAAATGTACGTACATGACCTGATCTAATTTATATATATGATCAGTCGCAGCTGTTTCCGGTCTTTTTCTCCTTTCTTTTTTTTTTTTTTTTTAATGTTTATGTTGTTGGTTTTATTACATATTCTAATGAATTAAGGTTTGAATAGGACATATATGACACGAAATTAGACCTCTTTTCCCATTCACATTAAGGTTGCATTCGGTTCTCAAATTCAATTGAGCTCAACTGAATTTAGTCTAATTTTAAACTGAATCTAACATCTAAACATCTAATTTTCAAATATTAAACTCATTCCACTCAAAACTTTCTTACACGTGGGATCTATAACATTTTTCTATTTAAAATATTTTTATACATGAGACTCACAACCTTTTCTAATTTTTCATAAAAAGTACTAAATTCATCTTAACATCCAAATACATTTTAAATTCAGTTTAGATAAACTTCACATAACTCTCTCTACTATTCAACTCATTACTATTCATAAAAAAACTCAATTTAGTTAAACTCAATATCCAAACGCAACCTAAGTGGATCCGAACAATGTCGTTCCTTATAAAGTCCTAAACCTATTAGGTAGGTTATAAGAATTAGATTAATAAATAATTTTATGCAAAACATTGGGCGGCATGATCAAGTAGTACGTACCGCGTCTTAGCATCTTTTTTATATATGCTTATTGATTAAAGAAGATATTGTCGGTGGACAAAAAGGTTTTGCTCTTCATTCAGTGAATGATGACTGTATAATTGACTTGTAATTAGATCGTGTGATTAGGAACACAATTTATAAGTCAGATTTCACTGAAAATCAAACCACTTGATTGGGATCTTGGGTCTCCTTTTTTCTTTCTTTCTTTCCTGAGGATTCAATCAAGTGTCGGTAGACAGTAGTATATAAGTCCACCTTCTAATTAGCTTTAAGACAAAATCTAATCAAATATGCTTGCTTTTTACTTGTTCAACTGATTCGGTAATAAGAAGGCATATGCTATATAATTGGATCGTTAGAATTATTACAAAAAAAATATTTATTTGTAACTAGTTAATTCTAACGAAATGACTATTTATAACTAAAATTTATTGTAAATAATCTTTTAATTACAATAAATTAATCACAAAATCTCGTTTTTCTTACAGTGAATCTAGTTAGAATATTCCTAGAAAAACCACATGTAATTTATACAAGTACTAGCTAGCTAGTATATGAAAACTGATATATATTCAGATCCATCTCACAAGTATATATAGTACATGAGAATTTGTGTCGTCAAAATTACTCGATTTTTCTATGAAAAAAGGAAAACAGCTTGATCAAGACAATATATGGATGGATATAAAGGCCAGCTTTATGATGCGCATGCATGTGGGTCAAACAGAGGCGTGAGTCCCTGGTGATCAACGCGGAGATCGATCGTTATCTATATATGGATACAGAGATCAGAAAGAGCTAGCACGCACTCAAATCAAAAGAAGTTCAAGCGAAATATCGATGGCTATGTTGATTATAAACATTTACTTTAAGGTGGTTGAACCTTAGCTTACCCTTTTTCTATTGTAGATCGGATAGTTGAAGCTTAACATGATCCAGCTGTTCCCAAACTTTGAGCTACAAAGCTTCTTTATTAGCATTAAAATTTAAAAATTAAAAAAAAAAAATCGTCTTGATCTCCTAACCAAAAATAGCATGGGCGCGGAGGGAGGCTAGGCTCCTTGCAGGCCGATATATATGCTACGTACCGATCGGCTACGTACACGAGCCATGCATATATAATCAACAGTACTACATGTAGATATCTTCATATCTTAAAGTGGCGTAATTATACTAGATAAAAGCTAAAATAAACTATAAAACTTAATAAATAAATAAATAAAAGGAGGTTAATCCAGTGTATTTCACATTATTATCACGTATTTAATAATATATTTATACCTAATTGAGGAAAATATTAATATTTTGTATATATACAAACTATAATTTTTTTAGGTTTCGAAGTCATGTACGTATATATGTAATTAAACTATATATAGATTTCAATATATATATATATATATATATATATTTATCCAGCTCAGTTAAGATGTATATATGTAATTAATTTACTTGCATATAAGTAAATTAATTACCGTGCATAGCCGAGGCCAGTAATATTATATATGTCTGATCGATCGAGTGGACCAAAAAATCATAGATTTTGATTTCATCATGCATGCATCATTGATCGATCACTCGCCAATAGATTACGTGTCTATATAAATATATTATATTATTGTCCTACAGCACAATATTTCTAATTAAATGGCCAATTTAATTGAGATCATCATGATGATCATTAGAAACGTCTTTAGTCTTTGTGAATCAGAAGTACTGGAAACTTTTGGTTTCCTATCTAGCTACATGTTTTTTTAGAGTACGTAACAATTAATATGTCGTTTCTATCTAGGTAGGGAAACTAAAAGAAAAAGATGTGCGGTGTACGTTCAATTAGCTATATAGGTTTGCGGCTAAGATCAATTAAACCTTCTAATTTGTTTCATTCGGCCTTGAGGGTACGAACTAGTAATTTGTCCGCTACCTTTATGATTGAGCTTCGTTTTGATCTCATGATCCTTTACCAAACGCAACAAACTAATTAAGGAATTCTCTCTTTCAATCAACGTCAAATTACGAATTTGGCCGGGTCCTAAAAATATAGGATAATATTATAAATATGGTAAGTCTAGTACTTAAGCATTTGATGATCAGAAGCCTTATTTTGGGAAGGTTCGATCTTAATTAAAATGTAGGTGCATGGGAGAATAATCCATATATATTAATGCATGATCAGTTGATATGATCAAATACTGCATGATGTGTTTTTATTTGCGCTACTTTATGACTTTGACTTTTTGAGCGATTGAAATTTGATCGGCTGGGAAGGGAAGATTATTTTTTTAGTTCTTTTCTTTTGTTTTATGGTTTTTCTGGCAATGAAAATACGTAAATTTTTGTGTCTTTAAAAAAAAATAACTTTTATAATTTGACCTTTTGCACGGTTTTCATGGCCGGGGAGGCTAGCAATAGTTAGCTAGGGTGCTGATCTCGATCTATATATCAATAAGCAAGAGAAAATATATATATATATATAATATATACATATATATATATACGTATTAATACTGTATATATAAGATCATTGTTCTATGTCAGTTTTGGATATTCTCATGTTCATTAAAAAAAATACATGACATGATGATCAATCGTCCACAACAAAAGTAGAGTAATTAATAGCTTGCATGGAGCTAGTATGCTATATTATATATATACTATCTGAATTCGTGTACTACTTCACAAATGTCTCTATTAATTCACACCTTCAAAGAATCTGCGGGAAAGCATGATTGAAACTCAGAATCCGTAATTCAAGCGGATGATCACTCTATATTAATTGTTTGGTCGGCTGTCATGACTCGCACTCAGCTCACTTTTTTTCCAACTTCCTGAATCCTGATGCCATTGAAATATTGTCGACTACGTACCCCTCTTTAATTAATGTCTATTTGGTAATTGCCATTGGGTCGTCACAGTACTACTACTGTATGGATACATGGACACACACACACACAAATAAAATGACCAGAATTTTCGATATTCTATATATATTAAATGGATATTATCAATTTGAAATGAGATATAGATGATTACATTCTATTTATGACAATAAGCTAGTGGGTGGTCCAGTGGACCACTAGTTCTGAAAGAAAACAACGCAAATGAACCAGCTTGACTCCAAAACGTACATTACAATGGTATAATGATCTCTAGGATGATCTAAGATTCATCCACAAAGGTGGGATTCGTGGGTCCAAATAATTCCATGCCACCTGCAGTGAAACCGCGTTCTAAACAGGAAACACAATGCTCTTGATCTATTTATGATCTATTTGGGAGGCCCATTAACTTTGGCCCCCACAAAATTTTTCCAATTTCCAAATGAGCATTCAAATTGAATGCTAGCTCTTAGCATGTCATCAAGGGCCCCTCCAAGAAATTTTTAAAACTAAAATATCTTTCCTTTGAATTTTCTCTTGGGTTCAAGCAAGAGCTTGAAAAAGGATTATATTATTAATGTAAACATGCACATCTTTTTCGGTTGTGCAGCTACGTGGAAGTTCACTTGAACCCATATTTACTCTCCACGTTTCGATCAAATCACATGATATTTCCACATCTATAAAAACGTATCACTGGATCGCACTGTCACCATTGCATCCGCTTGAAACACCAACACATATTGCCACAGTTACATTAACTCGATCCGTGCATTATGGGAGAACCAAACATAAGCAGCAGCACTATTAGTTCTGCCTCTTCTAGCTACAGAGGAGTCCGCAAGAGAAAATGGGGGAAGTGGGTGTCTGAAATTCGCGAGCCTGGCAAGAAAACCAGAATTTGGTTAGGGAGCTTTGAGACACCTGAAATGGCTGCTGCAGCATATGATGTGGCTGCGTTTCACTTCAGAGGACGTGAGGCACGGCTCAATTTTCCTGAATTGGTCAATAGTCTTCCACGCCCAGCAAGCTCAGATGCGGAAGACATTCGCATGACAGCACACGAAGCGGCCCTGAGGCTAAAGGGCCCAGCTTCGGGAAGAGCTCACCATCATCATGAGCTGGTCGGAGGGCCAAGCTTGAATGTAGCACCGGTCACGGTGAGGCTCTCGCCAAGCCAAATTCAGACCATTAACGAGTTCCCGTTGGACTCGCCCAAGATGTGGATGCAAATGGCGGTGGAAGACTCCATCCCTGCATTCTCCAATGAAATTGAGGATAATGAATGGGAAGATACGCAAAACGATTCTCTTTGGGACCCTTAATTAGGTAACATTTACCAGTATTAATTTTTTAGTAGTTACGTACATAGAATGAATTAGCACTCTATAATATATTATATATCTTAATATTTGTAATATTATATATATATATATATATATTATATCTTGGCTTATTTTAAACCTCTATGACCAGGAGCTAGCTAGGGACACTGTTTCACTCACCAAACAGTGTTTACTTAGTAATAGAAGATTGACCAAGAATAAAATAAAACAAAAACAAAAAGGACAACCGTTCATGAGCTTGCTTATTAATATAGGTGTATGTATATACGTATGTATATATATATATTTGAATTTGGCAAATTAGAGAGCTAGGGCTTTCAAGGGCATTCATGTACTTGTACGTAGCGGATTTTCACAAGGATTAAATTACTGTTTTATGGAATAGCACTAGTACCAGAAGGCCGCCATTCTGTATTCTTTTAGAGATCAGATCTAGTCGATAGGGCAATATTGGGTCCCTTTTGACATCAGAGGATCGATCGAGCTGGCTTTCTTTATTGCTTGAGAAGTGTTTTAATTTTAGTGGATGAACATAAATTACTGTACGTGTTGTATCATGAGAGGGCCACAATCGTCTCATCACGTATTAATTTGCTGCTTTTTTTTTTTTCAATTTATTCGATGTATTGTAAGGGTCATGTGGCAGTACTGTAACATGAGCTTAATTATTTTATTAATATTTTGATATAATAGATTGATCAGTACTTGGATTGTCATTCAAATGAAGTTCCTTAATATATATCTGATTCTTATCCACTTTTCCTGATCATTAATTATTCTGGATTTATATGTCATTTTTGGTGGGACTAATCTTTCTGCTAGCTTAAGAATGTAGCTTTCTAGCTTGTACCATGCACAAAGTGCACATGCATGTCTATATAAACGGCTGTCGTTTCATGAGGAAGATGTTGAAGGGCCCGCGGGGTAGGTAATTAATGGGTTATGATCTTAACGTACCACATGCATATTCGAAGATGCTATTATATGTATATTAAAATCATGATGAGTCTTTCATACCAAACGATGTGATTTCACGTCGACGGATGACATGCATGACGTTGAGACTAAACATAAAAGACATATAGATCATGTACATGACTTGAGGATAAACAGCAAAATTACGAGACTAGACGTACATTAAAACGACAAAATTCCTTTGAGGATAAACAACATAAAGGCGTACGTGTCCCTCAGAACTGGTAAAGAGTACAAATTAAGAAGCCTTATATACAAAACGATCTACTTGGAAATGTGGTTATGAATGATCGGTCGCTTTCTGTCAAAGACATGACGTTTACGTTAATTAAACTAGAGAAACAGAAGGTTACTAGCAGTTATGGCTCAATGCACGATCGATGAAGGCTATATCATCATGTCCTCGATCGTTTTCGTCGTCCTTAATCTGGCTGAAGTTCAATCTTTTGTAGTTCTTAGAAAAGGGTACTGAATCTGAAAACCATTTCAATTTCAACGTTAAGGTCAGTCGATGCTTAATTTTCAAATTCATTCTTCTTAATTAATCCAAATCCGAGAAAATAAGTGTTAACGTTGATAAACGACTTTAGATGTTGTACAACATATACCAGTCAGAGCCGGCTCAATGGTAAGGCCATTGTTAAGGCCCCCATCCCATATAAGACCCTAAAAAATAAAAGTGATGTGTTTTTTTTTTTTAATTGTTTTTTAAATATAGACCATTTCATTAAATTAAATTTTAAATATTTTTTATATTTTTCAATGTGTGCAATGCCCCATAATACTAACCTTAATATTTAATACAATAAATTATTTATATTTTTAAATAACTTTTTTAAGATTTTACTAAATTGAGGTACAAAATTTACATTGAGGCGGAGACCTCGTTTTAAGTTGTTGTATTAAATATAAATTCAAAAGATATTTTAATATTTTAATTAAAATCTTTTTATTGAAAATTTTGAAAATATTCCATATAGTAATTTATATTTTATCGTATTATAATTACGAATAATTAACTTAAATTTCGTCTTAAATCTCAATTCAATATCTATTAGTGATCATTTGACCAATTGGTACCAATTAATAGACTCACACTTACACACACACCCATATATATATATATATATATATATATATATCGATCCTCTCAATAAAGAAAATACTTGAAGGAGTAGAGAAAGAGCATAGAGAATCAACAACGCCCAACACGTCATAGTTTGTAGTTATGTTTTTATGATTTTCAATCTATTAATTTAATAGATCAGTTTATCCAGGCTGGTTCCAACCTCCAAGGCAAGCAAATGTCATAGTGATCTTTGGTGTCGTAGTTATACATACATGGACCATCGAATCTAACCTTCTAAAGGCAATTACTGCATAGAGGATGGTCTCCTCAAATTATATGTAGATATCGAACCAGATCGGAGCCACTTAAAACCAAAAAAGTATTCATGTGTACTCCCCCAAAAATCTGGTCTAAAGTAAAGAAGCCATGTGGGTACTTGATTACATATGCATGCATGCACACCCAGATCATCCTCCGCTGATTTGCAATGAACTGATCTAAGATATTCCAATCCCTGACCTAAACCGTTGTAGATTTCGATACGTACTCGTTTACGCTCGAAGATACTAGATCGGTCTTGCATCAAGATTATGCCTCATCGATCGATCATTGTCTGTCCTGCAACATTAATACCAAATAGAGTCACAAGCAGCACAAGGAACCTTAGTAACAATACGTTTTTAGTACTGAATAATGAACTCATCATGTTTTCTGTTTGTAATCTATAATTGGTGGGTAAAGATTGCGGTTCTGTGTGCATTTCATCTTATAAGGGCAGTAGTACTTATAATACATACATCTCACAATATCCATTGTGCATTAATTTGGCAGTCTGATCATTCTTATCTGCCCATTTGGTTGGTTTTGATTCAGAAGGGGAAAAATACTTATAACTCGTTATATATATACCATATGCATATATAGTGTTATTATAAGATTATATAGGAATATATATATATATGATCCCTATGCAAATATGAAAAATTTTATTCTCAAATTGGTGCATAGAGTACAGTTAGTAAAGTGCTTACATAATATAGTTTAATTTAAAAAATAAATTTAAAATTTGAATCTTAGAAATCAAATCTCACCATTAATTAAATAATTTGAATGCATGGTGTGCACTACATTTTACATATTGTGTTACTGACTTAAGAATAAAATAACTCATCAGCAAAAATAGCCAATTCTCGCAAATCGCTTTTATATATTGCTAGCCAATATTACTTGCTCACGATCATTGTACATTTTAATTTTTTGAAATTGGGAAAAGAAAACAATTAATGGCTTACACAATTGGCATAACCGTCGCTTATAATAAGAAGGTATTAGAATGCGTGTTAGTAACCGTCGAAACGGCTGAATGGACAGTAATGATCGAAAGTCTAGAATTTTTACGAGAAGGAGCGGTGTTTAATTATTGGGCTTATTTTTAATTTTTTGATTAAATTTTTTGGGCTTTTTTACAATTCTTGAAACATAGTTTGGAGAGTCAAGCCCAATCCGAACGGTTAAAGGTCCACTCAACGTGGTTCCAAACAGATGATATTGTTAAAGATGAATTGTTAATAAATAAATATCATCCAAGGAAGAAGGATCATTGACCATTGAACAAGGAGCTCTCAAATTGTAAAATTATCTCCTATCTTAAAAATTTAAGTTGATAAAAAAAAAAAAAAAAATTAATAACACTTTTCACACGTTTGAATCAGACTTTTCTTCAATATATAAATAATCTCATATATAAA
Source organism: Juglans regia (assembly GCF_001411555.2). Lineage (NCBI taxonomy): Eukaryota > Viridiplantae > Streptophyta > Magnoliopsida > Fagales > Juglandaceae > Juglans > Juglans regia. The sequence continues at coordinate 1,881,779 of NC_049901.1, read as the reverse complement.
ATATTTAATTAAATAAAATAAAAATTGAGTAAAAATTTAAATTTAGGATTTATACTTTGATAATATATAAAATCGTCATGTGTCTTAAAAATTTAAATTAATAAAAAGAATTATTATTTATTTTATATATTAACATAAACGTGCGCCGATTTACTACGTGTCGGTGTACTCATTCGGAAAAAAAGGTGACTTTTTGACTGAGATAGGGATATGGGAAAAGCATTTCCCGTAGATATGAGAGCGAGGTCGTACGGGTGCGAGGGGTTCTCTTGCCTTCGGGAACGACCGACTAGTTGGTAGTAGGGGCGGTGCTAGTGAGATCAAAATAGAAAGAAAGTTCTTCGATTATTATCAAGGTTGTTGGTGACAAGAACTGACGCTAGCTACTGGCCATGCATTAATTGAAGCCCACGTACTTAGCTAGCTAGCTTGATCCAGCTGTACTACGTACGTACATTGTACTTTCCATCCTCCTACTTGACTGCAACAGTGAAACGCTAGCTAGCTTCTTGACTCGTGAAAAAAGTAAGCAATCTTGTATTATAAATACATGTTAATTAATTTATTAGACGTGGTGTAAACGTTTGAGACGCGTAATTTTATATCCATTCTATTACAATAAGCTGTTATTTAATTTTTATAATAATAAATAGTAGATTTTATCCATCTGTTTATTTTATCCATTTATTTTTTTCCACGCTAATTTTAGTCTTTTATATTCACGTTTTGTATCCGTTTATATGAGGATATATATTTTAATCTTTACATTTTGTAATGTGACATTGTATGTCTCAGTGATATTTTCTTCAAAAAAATTTTAGATTATGTAAATTCATCTCTCATTCTCGACTTTCTCTCTCTCGTTTTTCTTTCAAGTTCATGACTCTCGATTTATGTGTAGTCATTTTTATATATTTTTTTTATATATAATAATATTGATTGAATTACTTTTTTTAACATATATAAAATAATTATTTTAAGTAATTACAACAATAGAATATATAAAAATAACTGTAGGTAATAATACTCACGCAAATTCATTAGGCGTGCATGCAAAGTGTGAACTAACGTGTGGAAATCATGGAAAATGAGATCGTGTTGTCAAATTATTAATTTGTGGTGCATGATTATAGAAACTAGGCTAGCTTCATTTATTCAACCATTAGCTAGCTAGCACGTAATTAATTAATGGATCGGAGGAGGCCTGTTTTTCTAGTCCTCTGTTTGGGTTTCTGTTTTCATTTTCATGCACTATTAAGTATCGTAACACATATATAACATCTAGACTTTCAATGCACACGTAATCTGAATTAATTAACCCCTTGATGAGTGTAAAATTACCTTATCCTAAAAGTTTAAACGTATAAGAAGATGTAAATTTTATTATTTATTTTATATCTTAACACTTTTCTTCACGTGTGGACTAAACTCCCTCTTAATGAGTAGTTCAACACGTAAAATATTTAATTAAATGAGATAGAGTATAGAGTCAAGGTTCGAACTCAGAGCCTCTATTTTGATAATATATAAAATTATCATTTATCTCAAAAATTTAAATTTATAAAAAATAATTAATTTTATTATTTATTTTATAATAAGCTGTACGTGATCTCCATTTCTACAATAAATCAAATCTGAACTGATCTAGCTAGTTGCCCTTCATGAGTGGCAGAGTCATGTCAATAGCTTTTCCTCAATATTAATATTATTTAGAAAGTGGCATCTTTCGATTCAGTTTAGAAAGTCTAAAGAGTAAAAATTTAAGCCTCCTCGAGTCATTATGCTTTTGACCAAATGTCCACTCCTAAACATTAAGGGCGGCCAACAGGGACGACAGTATACGCTTTAGTCGTGACAATAGGGGAGGACTAACATATAATATTATATATTTAATATATATATATATATTCATCGTCGTCTTTATCTGTCCTAGCAAGAGGGTAAAAAATAATTGGAGATCAGATTAATGCCACCTTGTTCTCTACTAAGAACACTGGTAAAAGAGATCAAGATAGAACCAATGCTACTTGATTAGAGCTGGGTGGCGGCGGTTTTGAAGTAACGTGAAAAATACGTTATCTAAAAGGTTAAAAGTTTAACTAAATCAGTATTTAATAACTTTAAAACTTATAAATCAATTGAAAAACTCGTAATAATTGATATTAAAGCAACGTGATATCGCTAATTTGATTAGAGTAGAATTGCCAAAAGAAAAAAAGAAAAAAACTATAGAAGATCAATATTGATAGATAAACAATCACGAACGTGGTAGAATGACAAACCAGCCGTATGAATCCTGCAACAAAATATATATGTATGGATATCTTCTCAAATTGGAAAATTCTGGAAAACAAGATTTGATTTCATGGAAATTGAGGAAAGGGTATTAAGAAAAGCTTCAAGGGTGAACGGAGAGGTTATTATCATATGCAGGCAAATGTTTTGGTAAAAGTTGTCACCCAAACAATCCCTATCAATGTTATAAGCTATCTCGAACTTCTGTGTAAGTAATTAGCAGCCATGACAGCTTGATTTTGATGGGGATAATGGCTAAAATTAATGAGAGGAAGATTTACTGGATCTACTAGCTAGCTAGGATGCATGTCTGAGCATGTTGTAGGTATAGGGTTTCGATGTGCTTGGAGGCTTTCAATCTATCTTTTCATGTAAACCTAGCTAGGGATCGATTATGCCTTGTGGAGAAAATTATTTTGCTTTTTTTAAGGTTTTTAAGGCGAGATACTTCCTACATGTGATCTTCTTTCTTGAATCATTAGCTGTTACAAAGTCGTCCTATCACTACAACAAACTTAATCTTTAGGAAGGAAAAATTTTGTCCCAAAAAAATTCAATTTTGTCCTTAAAAGTATTTTGGGATGAAATTTCTGTCACTAGCTAGTTCATCGTCCAAATAAACATGTTTCACAAAATTTTTTAGGATGAAATTTATCATTTCCATTCGAAAGTGTTTGAACGGATTTTTTTTGGGATAAAAAAAATTTCATTCCTAATTATTGTTCAAACGCAAAAAAAAATACCATTCGAATGGATTTAATTTGGAATGAAAAAAAAAAAATCATCCCTAATAGTTGTTTGAATGCCATAATTTATCGTTTGAACGACATTTTGATTTGGAGAAGTAGTATTTGCGGTGTTATGATCTCGCAGCAAATACATTTATTTAAAATTAAAAAATATATATCATCCTTTGTTGCCTTCACTTGGTACCTAATGGTCATAAAAAATCAAGAAAATTAATATAAAAGCTGCAAAAAGAAAAATCTTCCTTACAAAATCCCATCAAATTCTTAACCATAACAAATCAATTGATAGTGTGTACATAAAAAATCTTAAGTGACAAGTCAAGAACAACAAACATGAGTTTTACAAATAAAATGAATAATTACTTCAAGCATAACACAACCCATTACATAGACTTGATAGACTTGACACATGCGAAAAATAAAAAATAATGAAAGGGGCCAAGCTCGATACTTAATTTAGTACTTTGGTTCTTCCCAGATCTATTCAACTCGAGGATATATATTCAAGTCTTGAACTTTTCATCTTCTCTTGTAGTCAAGAACAATTCCTAAAAATTTGCATAAACATGAGGTAATTAGTAAAATAATTACGTGAACAACTTTGTATATATGTATATACATCATCATCGAGTTTTAAAAAGGAAGAGAATTATCCTTACCATCTCTTTGTAGGTTCCAGATGCATGTTTTTTCTTCAAAACATCAATAAATTAAAGCCATGGCATAAAGCAAGGGCATATTTGGCATCCCTAAAACCAAATGAAAAATCAGCTATGGTCTATTACATAGCACAAAAATTACATAAAACACCCACACACAGTGAAGGTGGACAATAAGAATATAAGATTAAATCATTAAAATGAAACTCAACATAATCATGCCATGGAAGCCTGTATGCATGATTGTTTAAGGAGAAATAATACTTGCAGTCGTGAGTATGTAAGCACCGTACAGTCGTTTTAAAAAAAAATGAATAAATATAGGACCCACATGAAAAGAAATTAATTTTTTAATAATGGACCCCACTCATGGTGTTTATCTCTCCAAAGATGGCTACCCATTAAGATTCGCTAAACATAAGAGTAGGATGGAGGAACAAGTAAAATCTCAAATTCTCAATATTATAATTATTTATGTGACCACGCCTTTTATTTATTTTAATTCGCCCAACCCCGCCCCACCCCCCGCTTACATGTTTATATATATATATTATATTTATATTTTATAAATTGTGTATATATAAATATATATTACAATGTGTTAGACTTGTTCACATAGTTTTTAAATTATAGTCATATTTACAAAAGTTAAATTTATAATTTGGGTCTAAAAATGTATTTTTAATCATTTTTGGACCTATGAATAGTTTTTAAACATAGTAGAATGTAGTCTATTTTTTAAGTAGACATGAGGTGGGACGGATTCCTAATCCATCCCGCCCCCAGGATGGGGCTGGGGGCAGGGGTGGGGGCTACCCCGCACCGTATGGTGCGGGTAGCACCCCTAGGGGGTGAGGGGGCACGCTAGTGGAGAAGAGAAAAAATTATTTTAGAGTTTGGGGGTATGGATGGAATTTGGGCAGGCATATGAAAATATGGCGCGTTCTACTTTTTAGATAATATTTTATTGAAATTTGTGTTGGAACGGATATATACATTTCGAATGGATTTAAGATGGTTCAAACGTATTTGTAATTGTTCGAACACTTGTCATTGTTTGAACATATTTGTTACCATTCAAACGAGTTTGGTACCACTTGAACGGAATTGACACTATTCGAACAAATATAATAAACCGTTCAAAGAGACGATCAATTTTAAGGATGATTGATTTCGTTCCTAAACATTATCATTCGAACGATAAATTATGATTCAAACGGTTTTTACAACTTGGTCTGTTTTTTAGATGAAATTTGAATTTCGTCTCTAAAAATCATTTTTAGAGACAAAAAAATTTTGGTCCCAAAAAAATTTCATCCCTTAAAATAAAACTTGTTATAGTGTATACATGAAAATGTATATAGGAGGCAGAGAAGATCTTACAAGAGGGTTATTATAAGTAGTAGTTGGAAATGGTCAAAATATTGAATGGTTGAGTATGTCAATGTTCTTAATTGGATACAAAGAAAGTGAACGTTGATGGAATCCTCAGAGACGAGGTAGAAAATGTAGTGATGGCTATCATGAGTACATTGAGCACAGGTTGATGAGGCGCCCGAAGATATATATTGAAGTCATTGTATGAGGAATCTTGATCATGATTTGTCCCATTGGAGCCTAGCTAGCTTGCAAAATCAATATCGATAGTACTAGTACTGATTCGGCCTTGGCCCTTGAGGATGCTAAATGCACTAAAATGATCTACCCGTCCAAATTCCTCGAGAGTAAGTCTTCATTAGAAGTGATCCACGTCATGTGTTTTTTGTTAAGGCAACATGTTAATGCAGTTCATCTGTTCATGTGTTGGTTATACATGCTCGAACAGTCGATGATACCAAATTAATTCAGTGACATTCTCGTACCTCAGAGTACGTACTCGATTAAACCACGTGTAATAATAGTACTACTTGATTCTTTGGTTTACATACAGTTATTTTTTTATATATAAAAATAATAAAATATATAGGGCGGCGATTAATTAGCTAGAAATATATATATTGGTGCATCATGCATATGGGTCGCGAGTATCAACTTGCATATATGCTCTTGTCCATTTTGCCGAGTTCAGAGTACTTCAGAGTTCTAAATTATTCTTAAAATTATATTATATATAATATTGCTGCTTCTGTTTTTTCGGTAGAAAAACTTGCCAAACTTTACCTTTTTTTCCATGGTAATGCACGTTTTTACGACAACGCTAAGGTAATTAAACTTTGTTAAGAGCTCTTACTAAACTTGGTTTGAAATATGGCTCTATAATCATTACTCTCTTCCGATACTTGAAGACTTTTCAACGAATTAGGACCATATTTTCCAAGTGGATCGATCGATAATTTTCAAATAGATATAATTTTTAAATAGATAAATTTTATATAAATTTTTTATAAAATAATAAATCTCATTAATAAAAAATAATTTTTTTATATTTTTTTAAGATAAAATTTACTTTTTTACAAAAACTTATATAAAATTTATTTATTTAAAATTTATACAAATCATTTATTTATCATAATACTGTTAATGTCGCGCAGAAAACATGCAAATAGATCAAATAAAAAAAAAAAAAAAAACTCCGCCTCAATTAAGTACGGTGCATGGCTACCGGCTACATATTTTAAAAATCGGAGATGGCGGAAACTGCAGATCAGTGGGACCAAGAGACTCACGGTCACCAATAAACCGCGTCATGAAATAGGAAAACCATCTCATCAGTGGACATCAAACTACATAAATAACCGCAAAAAAAAAGACATGCATGCTTTGATTGATTTCGTTCCACGTATGATACAAGAACAACAACAAATGGAAACGTGCACAAGTGCCCATTAATTGACAGCAGCTTCCCACTTACGTATCTACTTGGAAGCTCACTTCCCCATCCATCACCAAAATATTAGCAACACGTGTCACTTCGTTCACACCTTCCTACAATAATCACGATATTACCTCCTCCAATATCCCTATATATATACTGGTTTTCATCATTTGTTCAACACTGATCTTCATCTCTTTATATTAAAAAGTACTCTGATCTAGTCCTTCAGACTCTCACTGGAAATATTCAACACTCCGAGATTTAGCTAAAGAACAGCTGACAAAAATGGAAGAGCCAAGCAGCCAAAACGAAATGGTTGCTCCGACGTCGTACAGAGGTGTTCGAAAACGAAAGTGGGGCAAATGGGTGTCTGAAATCCGTGAGCCGGGGAAGAAAACCCGAATATGGTTAGGAAGCTACGAGGCACCAGAAATGGCGGCCGCGGCCTATGATGTGGCAGCATTGCACCTCAGAGGACGTGGGACTCCCCTCAACTTTCCTGAATTAGTCGATAGTTTTCCTCGGCCGGCGAGCTCTTGTCCCGAGGACGTGCAATCTGCGGCTCAAGAGGCGGCCTTGCGTATTCGAAGGCAGGCAAAGGTGCCGGTGGAAGTGGGAAGCTCGGGGGGTAATGCGGTGCCGGCTAGGGTGGGGCTCTCGGCGAGCCAAATTCAGGCCATAAACGAGTCGCCTTTGGATTCACCGAAGATGTGGACGGAGTTGGCGGGAGCTCTTTTGTTGGAGGAGAATAAGATGGTATTGTATGATAATGATATTGTTGAGTTGAGTGAGTGGGAAGAGATACAATACGAGTCTCTTTGGGATTCCTAGCCCTATCATGTACACAGTGAATATAGAGACAAACAAATTATCTCATCTGTGATTTGCAAAGATATATAGAATTAAATTAATATATATCCACGAAAAATGAAAAGATAACTAGGTAACAAATATTAGACGGCCGCCCTGTAATCATTTAGACCGACTAATTGTTTTCGATTCAGTAATTAGCTGGCCGGTACTTATATATATTTCGAAGATTTCAGGTTACTGCCATGTAATTTATTTACTGATGCATGAGTATTTATAATACTGGAGAATGGTTTGAGTTTGAGCTCGCTCGATCTTTGTGTTGAGTTTTCACTTTTCAAATGGAATTGTACGGAGACTACTCTTTGTAGCTCTGAGAGAGAGAGAGAGAGAGAGAGACTGTATTTATGAATTAAGTGTCTGTTTTTCATCAAAGTGATCAGCTTGTTTTAAGAATTTGGAGTCTCTTCTTAGGCATTAAATTAGGGAATGTTTTTTTGTCGCTCATGTGGTAAGTATATACTAGTAGTACTCCATGTTTATCTGGGGACACTAGCTTTTCCTCTTGTCCTTAGTTCAGTGCAACGTAGTACTCCTGTGGTATTCGTGGCAACTAGTACTGCTCTACAGAAGTCTGCATGTACGTACGTACGTACGTAATCATTTGCTTAGCTTATATAGAGAGAGAGAGAGAGAGAGAGAGAGAGAGAGAGAGAGAGAGAGAGATGTATGCGGCTTGTTCATTGAAATGAAGCTTATTGCACTCTTCTCCTCAATTTTATTCTCGAACCGATCTACAACGTAAGTTCTAACGACAGACGGCGGCCAATATCTCGCATTCCTGTTATTTTGCAGCATTTTGGCTTATTTGCTAGCTAATTGTCAATTATAATGATCTATATATATATATTAATTAACAGATCAGGATCATAATTAGCAAACATTTTTTTTTAAGCCGTGATAAAAAACTAGACAAATCTCTTAATAAAGATATAAATAAAATACCCTCCTTAAAAATTTTGGGTACAACAGTATATATATATATATATATATATATATATATAATAAGTTGCATTTTTCTGAAAATATATAGGATCTGATCAAAGTCAACTTATTTATTTATCTACGCACGATCGAAATGGTACCAGCCGTGTACGTACAAAGATGATGACTCATGAAAAAGCTCTTAATTGAATTGATAAAATATATTGGTATTAGGAAAAAGAAAAAAAAAAAAGCCTAACTGATTAGACGGCCGGCATATACAGGAAAATTGTTGTATATTTTCTATTTAATTATTAAGAAGATTAATTGGTCATGCATCATGTAGTTTCAAGGCAGCTTCCTAAAACGCAAATAAAGCAATATTGCCAATGAATGCCTAGCAGCTCAAAAGGTGAATTACTAGCTACGTACTACGTACTGCGAATTTATATTATTCCCTGATTGAAACATTAGGAAATGAAGTCATGATCAGACTTTTAACAAGGAAATTAACTGACCAATATATATATAATTAATTATCTCGATCGATCGTCACCAAATACTAATATTTTTTTAATCCAAATAATTGACCGTCTTTTATTTATTAATTTATTTAATTTTTCTGAGCAATCCAACTTATTATATAATTAATGAAAAATGCTAGTTTGCCAGTTTGCTTGGGTTTGACCGTTAGTGTATTTTTAAAAAAATATATTATTAGTGAATTTGTATATATATTTTTTTAAAAAAATACTTAAAAATATTTAAAAAATACTTTAAAAAAATGAAATTACACTAAGAGCTAGCTAGCTAGGCGGCAGAGGAGAATAATCCTGGATTATTCTATATTTAATCCACATTTAATTATATAATATGTTGATGATCGTTTGGAGTGCTTATTAGTTGGCCGCCCCGATCGAATATCGGGCCTACAGGGTGTGCCTTTTAATTAGGTGAAATTGGAAGTCATTAATTGGTCTCGTATCACCTAATCTGCATGCATCTTCCTATAATTAGCCCAAGCCTGGACATCTTTAATTTCCACCAATTTGTGTATTAATCGACAATACATTCAAGAGCCAATAATAATTTATTATAAGATCAGCTGTCAACCACAAATATTAATTAAAGCCTAACGAATTACCAACCTCTTCTTATAATTAATTATGGATCTCGATCGAAGAAAATTAACTAAACTTGGGTAAGAAAGATGGATGAGTTAATTAACTAAACTAATTACTAATTAGGACCAAGCCTATATATATATATATATATATATATTTATAGGTATATATATATTAATTAACCTCTTATAAATGCATACTCTTAATTAGTCTCAATATTAATTGGATAAAAAGAAATTAAATTTTACATCTGAATTTTTTGCCATGATCGCAATTTGAAATAGTACTCTAAACCAAGTTTGAGTTTAGTACAAGTTCAAAATTCAAATTTTAATATATGATCTAAATATATAAAATATATATATGAATTTTAAAGACTTATCATGACATGCAAACGCACCATTAAGAATCAAATTACTAAGAATGGTAAATTAAGATCCCTTATATTCTTGTATGAACATTATCATGATCTTTTGATAGGATTTATATTTTTCAAATTTTTGTTCGAACTTGACAGCCTCAAATGAGAGAGAGATAAACACATAGAGATTGACACACATGTATAAGCAATATCAAATTATACTAACTTTAATAAATGACATAAGACTCACTTTATATATTATTTATTTTGAGAATATTAGGGATCTGTTTTAACCAAAGAAACCTATCTATTGAATACTCTATAAATATACTTGTACATTCTCATCCAACTATTGTCTCCTAGTACTTGCAGTGATGAGATTGGAAAAAAAAATTATTCTTATCAATCACTATTTACAACTGAGTAATGATATACACATAATACATTGTACAACATATTGCACAATAATATTATAAAATATTGATCTTTTTATAAAATGATATTATTTTTATAAGATATTTTATAAAAATACCTCTCATTTAAAATATAATTATATAAAATATTGTGCATAAATTATTTTTCAAAAAAAATAAGAATGTCTACTTTTTCATTTTTAGTGGAAACAAAATCTCTACTGGTCCAAAGAGATTGGGCCAAGCCAAGAGCCCAACCCGATTTCTAAGCCTTAGAATTAGGTGTATATTTAATTCTGTAGAAAATGGGTCCCCCAAGAAAATATATCTGAGATCGAGGGTATAAAATACATGAGCAATATTAGATACAGTCCCCATTTAGAGATTGTAATGTAAGTTTAAATAATTTTATCTTTAATTTTTTTTTAAAATTATAAAAATATTTCTCTTAAAATGATATTTTTTTTCATTTAATAAAAGGCCTGTATATGCAGTCTCCAAGTGAAGACTGGAAATAAAATTTCTCAAAATACATAAAAGCCGTGAATAAGAATAAAAGAAAACTAAGATTTACATAGATTGGCTGATAATGATATTGCTATTCTAGTACTAACTTTTGATGTCTCCATGCCCGGACCACGTGGCCCTTAATGGAGGTCCATCTTGTTAACATACTTTCTCCACGTGGGCCTCTTACCCACCATTAGACAACAAAATGATATAATAATTAACTATGATTCTCGTCCAAATACAACCCTTAACCCCAAAAAAAAAAAAGCAAGTGGGGCAACGTGGCGGCTGTAGGACCCAGATGCACAGAAATGTGGTCGTGTCGCATCGCACGGTGAAGCCACGTCGGTAACCGTAGGGCTTGTTTGGTTGCGCCATTTTCTCTACCTCCACTTTTTTTCTTCTCACGGAATCACAGTTACAAGCGAAGAGTCATATTAATTATTGAAAAATTCTTTATTATTTACTTATCCCATACTTCATATTTTATAAAAAAAACCTTATACCTTAAAAAAAATACTCCTATACCTTATAAAAAAATTATAAATATAAAATATAAGAATGAATAGTACATTATGTATACTATTACTGTTAATTATTACCAAAAAGAATAGTGGGTGACCGAGAGAAAATAAGAAAAACGGGAGAGGGAAATCACCCATACAAACACCTCCTTAAAAAGGGTGAGTCGTATGATTTTCAAGTAGTAACTGTTGCAAAGCTTTCAGTTGGACTGGATGTAATTTGGACCCGGGAAGCTTCTGGGATCAAACGCCCGTCTGAGTCTATAGAGTAACCGGAAAATGGCGACTGATTCCGACGCTCGGGTACACTCCAAAGCTCCTCTTCTCACTTGCTTTTTTCATGTTAATCATGTCCCATCTTTCTTTTCTAATACTATCAAAGTCTAGTCAATCGCTTGTTTTTTGCTTGAAATATCTCCTGAATATGTGGTAAAACAGTTAAAGCACGAAAACTCTACAACTTGAACTTATGTTCTGATGGGAGGGAGTCAATCGCCCAGGGACTTCTTGGTTTCCCATATAATTGAGGAAAGGGGAAAGAAAAATTGACTGAAGCTTTTTAATCCTCGTGGTTTAGATCAAGTTCAGTAGTCGTTTGTATGTAGGACTCCAACGAGCTTTAAGTTATTGTTGCAATTTTGGTATGGTCCAAAATAAGCTTATAAATGAATGCGCGAAATAGGTTTTTCTTGTGCTTTTCTGGGTTCTGTGTTTGACATTATTGGTGTCTGATGTTGGTATTTGGTCTGTATTTCCACTGACGAGCAGACTGTATCTATCTCTGACATTCTGGACCATGGGTCGATATCTTTTGGGAGATTCGCTGTGGAGTCACTTGCATGGGAAAAGAGGTCGGTTTTCTCCCACAACAGATGTCAGGAGGAGCTCGAGAAGTTCAAGGCCCCTGGATTTGTTGCTCAAAAGAAGGCATACTTTGAGGAATATTACGGAAGAGTTAGAGCTATGGCGGCATTACAAGTGAAACAGCAACAGACCACCCATCCCGACTCAACGAGCAGCACGACACAAGAGGAAAATGCTGTTGATGCTGACTTAATGAAAGGGGAAAAGATGCGCACCAATGTAACTAAAATGCAGAAATTAGGGAACGAAACCGCTGCTAACCTGAACTCATCAGAGGGCGGCATTGTGGAGGGATTGAAAGAAATTAACCAAGAAGAATTAAGTTGCCATGTTGAAGACAGTGACAAAGCTAACATGACAGGTGGAACTAGTAAATCCTTATCCACCATTGAACCCGAGGATTCTGTAAAAGGGGCTTACTCTTCATCAGTCAATAAGAGCTCTGGAACTGCCAAGCATGACTTTCCTGTTCACGACACAGCCAAGCATGATGCCAACAAGCAAAATAAACAAGCAACCATTCAAAAGGTTATGGTAGATATTGGTTTCTGATTTATAGTTGTCATTTTCTCTAACCCAAGACAAAGTAGAGTCTATGAACTTCTTGTATGTATTGCAAAGTTGCAAGATGTTTGTCGCAATTGCTGATCCTCAAATTGAAGGTCTCTTCCTCATCAATTGCTTTGGAGTTTATAGGAGATTCGAGAGCAAGAACACATGAAAACTATACAGATAAAACTACTTTAAGATTGGAGTTGAACAAGCTCAGTCATGAGAACTTCTGCCAAAAAAATGAAACCTTCCTAATATTTTTAGACTCACAGTGATGATTGTCTTTGTTGCATTTGTGGTTAGATCACTAAAGTTTGCATTATCAATATGCATTAGATGGGTGTTTTTCTGTCACTCAGTTTTTAGTTGTTATTTCTTCCAGGCAACAGATTCTTCTAGAGAAAATGAAATGCATTTGGACTGCAAAATTACAAAAGGAGCTGTTAAACCATCTGAGAAGCTGAAGCCATCCCTTCATCACGATATTACCAGCAAGAGAGATGATGGTCTTGTTTCAGCTAAGGGTACACCTCAGCCTGCAAAAGTCAACAACTATGTTTCTTCCCATAAACAAAGGGCTGAAGTACGCTCCATTGCCACTGCTCTGCACAATTCATTAGCAAGGGAGATGTCAGTGAAATCTCCTGTTTGTAATGCTGGTCAGGTGAAGGCAAATTCAACTTCCAAAGTATTGTTAGAGAAGTTACCAACAAAGTTGCCACTGCACGCACGATCCACTAAGGTACACTATCTTAGTTATATTCATATTGGATTCTCAACTCGCTCTTCCACTGATGGTTTGCCTTGTTGGTCATGGGCACCTATATATATGCAGGGCATTACAGAGGAGAGTGCTATTACTGACCACTTGACAAAGCGGGCTCTACACGGCAGGAGGTCCGACTTCACCAATAAGAACACTTCTCTCTCTCTCTCTCTCTCTCTCTCTCTCCCATAACTTATTCACAAATTGTGAATGTCAACTTGGAAGTCTGGATTATGTTCAGGAGATGTGATGGAGATGGTAGAAAGACTTTAGAGCCTAGTGTCAGCCAAATGAGACCCAAGCGTGGAGCATCTAAGAACCAGAGATCAAACGTCATGTAACTATTACATCCGGCACACTTGTTTTCCTCAGATATCTCCATCAGTTTTTATTTTTCTGATTTTGTTACTTGTGTGGATATACTAATAGTTTGAAAATATGAAAGGTTTACAAACCATCCCATTCAGAGCAACTTGAATCAAGATTGTGGAGTTGAATTTGGGCACAAGACTTATGTCCAAGGACCGCAGAAAAAGGTAATCCCCTAGCCATGGGCGTTCATTTGTGTTTTTTTATTTGAAAGGTTCACGGTAACTATCATATTATCTCTAATAAACTCGAGTCTTTATTATGTCTAAGATAAATGCCTAAACCGTGAATATTCTGTGAAACCAACCATGTTTGGTTTTGCTTTTTGATAATTAATGGCCTTTCTGTTCGTTATAGATATCGAGTACCTAGATTATGCATTTATTTTGTGTTTGTGCAGGGAGAAGACAAAAGGAATACTGGGCTTGGAAAAGTATTCAAATCTGCCTCAACTAATTTGTCCAGTACTAACAATGCTCCGAATCCAAAACTGGTTCCTAAGGTCATATATCTCTCCCAATTTCTATTTTGTCTGCTTAGCCTAAGGAAATTACTGCAGAGTATTAGGACCACGATTTTATTTCTCAATGAGCATGATTAAATGCTGAATTGCATAATCACTTGTCCATGTTGTGTCAAAATTCTGCAATTTTCTTTTGTTTTTGCCTTTCTCCTCATGAATAAATCCAGCATCACAAAAACAATGTAATCAATAATTTCAGGTAGGATTATCGAGGCCTGTAGAGCTGAGACATACTCGAAGAGAACCAAGGTATATTGTTCCCTTTCCAATTACAATTCCCCTTCTAATTTCTTAACTGGAACTATATACTGTTTAAGGTTAAGACTTGAGCATCTTAAGAGTATTTGGTGACTGATATTTTACTCCGGAGAAACATGCCCCCGTATGCACAAGATTTTATGGCATGTCATGTTCTGGTTATTGTCAGCACAGATGAGTGAGCGCATGCACTGTGATTCTGAGTCCTGACTTTTGAATGTTTGTAATGCAGACCCAAGATGCCAAGTTGGCGATAAAAGTGAAACTTGGGCAATCTGTGATGGCCTATGCAACCGAATGTATTTGCACGGAATTTAGGAATTCATGGAAAAGGTTGCGAAAAGGAACTAACCTCGGATTTGGAAATTGCGATAAATCGGAATGAGAGCCTGAAGAGAACTCCAGCATCTGAGATAGAGATCTTTTTTAGCAGCGTCTACAAAAATGCAATCCTTAGGGATCAAAATGTGTCAAAAAGTAGCTGTGGGATTAATAATAATAATAATAACAATAATAACAATAATTCATGCTTGTATGGATGCCTATTCCAAGGGCTGCCATAGCTTCAGAGCTCTTCTGAGAAAAGATTCTGCAAATTGCAACTCAACGTGGGGCATTTGGTTCATTTCTATTTTATTTTTTTTTTCCTTTACATTCTAGCTGTTGAATGAAAATCCTACAACTCAATTATGCTCGTGAGTGTAATGGTATAAGCCTGCCTAAATGGAACCCAAACGCAACAGAACCGAGTTGAAGGAAAAAATAATGAACCTTGCATGAAAAAGCCTCTTGAGCTTCACAGCTTGTTCATTCAATTACTAGAATCACTGAACAAAATCATTGAGTTTCTGTACTTGACGGCAAACTCAAACTAGAAAACCTGCTCTTTAAGTCTCTGGCCAAGTCATTCCTGCCCGACTTCTGTAGGTGCTTCAAAACTCTCATATACACTGCAAAGTTTGGTCTAAGACCCTTTGTAATCATTTCGAGTATGATATTCTGGGCAACAACAACGTTTCCTTTCTTCCGATGAAGGCTCGCAAGCAAACTGTAAAGTGAATTGCTAGAGCACCTATGCTTAACACTTGAGTCAACCGCATACCTGTGTGCTTCCTCATATCTCAATGAATTGAAGTAACCTTTAATGAAGGCAGCGTGTGTGGTAAGACGAGGTTCAAGACCATTTGAAATCATCCTATCAAGAAACTCGGGTGCAAGATCGATCTTCCCAATTCTACATGAGTGATAAATGAAAATCTCAAAGGTTAATGGATTTGGAAGACAATTCCTTTCTTGCATTTCTTCAAGTAGTTGGCAAGCTTCATCTGTTTTGTCACTCCTACATAAACTACTAAGTAGGTAATTGTAAGTGTTGACAATTGGATCACAACCCATTTGCCTCATCTCATCAAGTATTTCCTTGGCTCCTTTGAAATCACATCTCCGACACTTCTCCTTAATCAAAATGTTGTAATAACCTGTTTTCCTCTCAGTAATTTCCATCACAAACTTAGCCATTTCAAAGGAACCCAAACTGCTGAGCATTTCAATCAACGAGTGAACCCCGGAGGTTCGACATGACCCGCCAACTTCATTCAGCACCTCTACAACTCTTCTTACAGAACGCATAATGGAATCCTTGTTTGAAACGAAAACGGGTAAGAATCCATATGCCATTTTGGTCAGACAAATTCGTTTCAGCTTATAATCATTCAGAATGCAAAGCATGGCCTTGTAATCATCTAACCACCCGCAATTATCAATAACCAAACTACAAACAACCGAATTACAATGAAGATCGGGCCGCGAACTTCTAATCCAAGCAAAGAAACGCAAGGCGGACACTCTTTCCCAATTCAAAACCCGAAAAATCTCGGTAACTAAAGAAATAGATAAACTCACATTCATTGAATCCAACTTGAACTCCAAATCATTCTCATCCCTCATAATCACGGCAATCATTTCCAAAACTTCCTTTCGAATCGCATTCGGCCTAATCCCATTAATACCCATTTTTCCAAATTTTACATTTTCACTCGAATTCATTGTTTCTAACTCAGATGAAACCGAAAACGAACGAAAGCACCTATTACAATAATTTCTAAGCAAACCTAGATTCGAAATTTGGAACCTATGTCTGGTAATGCTGTATCCATAGAAATCTAAAGCCCGTGAAGATTGAGGAAATGGGTGTGTTATAGCAGAAAAAGAGGATGACCTAGTCGAAGAAATAAATGGATATGGATAACTAGAAGTGGATTTTGTGTTAAAATGATCGGAACTGAAACAAAAAATTGGTGAGGGTTTAGGAGAGACGAAGATTTTAGGAGAAAGAAACGGGTATGGGGAATGAGACAAGAGTGAGCATAGGGAGTGGGAGTGAGAGTTCAAGAAGTACCTGAACTTGTTGAATAGGATTGAGACTTCCATGGTTGATCGAGGTCACATGAGAGAGAGAGAGAGAGGCTTTGCGAGAACAGGGAAGTGAAGTAAACGAACTATGCGGGACTGTGCAACGCGCGTGTGTTTTGTCTTTTTTCCACTAGCTTTGGATCTTGACATCAGCAATTGATTACATAAAGTTACGCGCTACAATTACGGGACTCTCACGGGTCCGGACCCCTCTAATATGAACAGTGCAAGTTAAGGGTGTCGAGTAAAAAACAAAAACTCAAATAAATCTCGTCCGTCTATCACTCATCTGCCCCAAAGGAGTGGCCTGTGGCAGGCCAAGCGTTCAACTTCAAGCTGCTCTCGAATATTCTTTGGTTTCCGTGTACGTAGCTTCCTTTTAACCTAGGAACTTCAATATAAACGCACGCTTTGAACCAAACTCCTCTCTTTCGCTCTAAATTCTCTATTCAACTTTCTCGGCCTCTTTGGAAGGAAAAAGAAAAGGAAAAGGCATAAACGGTAGAGAAATGGCGTCGTTCGATCAAGCTCCGCCAGGCGATCCAAAGGTAGGAGAGAAGATCTTCAGAACCAAGTGCGCTCAGTGCCACACCGTGGATAAAGGTGCCGGTCACAAGCAAGGTAAATCTTTCATCTCTGTGCGCCACGAGCGTTTTTATTTCATTTTTTTGGTGATTCGGTTGTTATGTATATAATTTTTCTCGATTTGATTGTGACTTGCTTGGATCTGATGAATTGAGACTCGATTATTTCCTGTTAGCTTTTATTACATACATTTTCCCATTTTTTAAGGCGGTATTTGTCCCGTGCTCGGACCTGATTTATTTTAGGTTTATTTTAATAGTATCTGTAGTTTTCAAGATTTAGGTGAAAGATTGTGCTCAGATCTGACTGATTTTTAAGGTCAATCAATATATTTGAGAACTTTAAAAAAAAAAAAAATTGAAGTTTTAGCTTTGAACTTCACAAAATTAAAAAAAAAAAAAAAAAAAAAAAAAAATTCTTGGAATAAGTTGAATTGCTGAATTAGGCTTATTACATTCTAAATATAAATTTTTCTTTTCTATTTTATTCATTTATGATCTCATAAAAAGATCATACTATTAGAAATCTGTACCATGTCATGTTTTCCTTGTTTTTTTTTTTGAAGATATGAGAGATAATTAGCATCCAGTTGTGCTTTACTGACTTGATGTTTAACTCTACAGAGGGCTACTTTTGCAATTTTGATTCTAAACTTGCTATCGCAGTTCTTCTCTGCTTTTGTGTTCAATATATATATATATATATGTGTGTGTGTGTGTGTGTGTGTGTGGGTCTTTACTGTTATGTGGCGTAAGCTTGGTGTCCTTTTCTATATTATTTCATATTAGCGTTTTCTAATTGAAGAAGATGCTAGAAATTTTTCTCTGATTCTGGACTGATCCAGATTTGAAATAGGGATGCTCGGAAAACCCATTACAATGGTGTATAAAGATTTCAAGTATAAAGTAATATAGTGGCTTTTCATTTTTAACTGGCCATTGTTATTTGTTGATTTTTTATTTTTTGATCGGTCATTGTCTTATGATTGTTTGCAGATGGACTCTTCATTTTATCAAATTGGGATTTTTTTTTGGGCTCTCAATCTTTCAAAATCAGTTTCTTTTTACTCCTTTCTATTTTTTTTTCTTTTAATATTTTTGGTGTCTTCCACATAAACCTTCTGGAATTTTCAGGACCCAATCTGAATGGCCTGTTTGGACGACAGTCTGGTACAACTGCTGGGTACTCATACTCTACTGCTAACAAGAACATGGCTGTGACATGGGAAGAAAAGACGTTATATGATTACTTGCTGAACCCTAAGAAGGTATGAAATGATGAAATATAAGTTACTCCCATTATGGACTAGTATGCAGTGATCTAGTAAGCATTTGATGTTATTGTGATGTTTTGCTGTTTATGTGATGTGGCTTCCTTAATTATTCCCTCAGCTCCATATTAGTGTGTCTCTCTATTATATCACGAGACTCTTCTTAAATTGTCGCTCTCTGTGAAAGGTCCACAAAGGAGGTTTCAATAACTTTCCGAAACTCTCTATTTCATTACTTGAAAGTCTAATACTGCTCTTAATGTTTTTTTATTTGAAACTCGTACCTTTTTATTGGAAAGACAATGCATCAAATAATGTCCTAAAAAGTTGCACTTTTCAAACATGACCAAAAATGTGGGTTGGGGTGAGTGTTAAATTTTTCCATGTAGAATGGTCTATGTTAGCACTTAACAAAAAGAAATTATTTCTCTTACATGGTTTTTAGAACACAGATCCAATGGGTTGTTTTTTCTTTTTCTTTTTTTTTAGAGAGATCAATGGGTTAGTTTTAATGGAATATGATGATGATGGAAAATTAACTTAATTGTGTGGATAAAAGATCACCAAATCTGGTTAACTAATGACAAGTAATTTACGGCTAGGACCCTCTTCCTTGATACTTTTAAGCATATGTAGTAAAGACTTGTTCCCTATCAATTTAATCGGAACAATAGACAAGTGCACAGACACACAGAATAAAGTTGAATAGAATTTGTTTAAAGTTCTGTATTCCTTTTAATGTTTTAAAATTAGTGTGGACAATTTACAAGATAAGACAAGAATGTGAATAGATCTGTTTGTAAGAAATATTTTAGGTTGCATGTTTCTTGGTTTTTATTACTGATTCTTGTGGCCCCTTTTTTTTTGTGCAGTACATTCCTGGAACTAAGATGGTATTCCCGGGACTGAAGAAGCCACAGGATCGTGCAGACCTTATTTCATATTTGAAGGAATCTACTGCATCCTAAATACTTCTCCATAACCTTAGTTTCCCAGTTCCATTTTGCAGTTGTTGGAGTTTGTTTCACACAGTGCGGATGAAGTGCTATTTTTTACCAATAAAATAGACCAACTAGGTCTGCAATATGATATTTTTTGTAATTTATCATTGCATCTCAAGAGGTTGCCGTAATTGGCAAATGCAACATTAGTAAGGTTCTTATGAATACCTGGATGAAAGAAACATTTTGCAGTTAGTTAGCTTCTTGGTCCCAGTATCTGTTGTCATTATTGGTTTCTATGTTGTCCTTTGTGTTGCAGCTGAAAACGGTGAAACCTAATCTTGGAAAGAAAGAACGTCGTAGGGGTGCTGTATGGAATAGGAACGTACCCCCGTTTGCGTTAGCCTTGTTTCCCATTTCTAGTTGGCATACGTGCTTGATAAAATAGAAATTATTACTTGTGGAGGAAATCTTGTGGCTGTGGCGTTGACTGGTCGTAGAAAATATCACTAACTTCTCACAATTCCGTGAAAATACAGCTTACACAGAATACACAACATGTTATATAGTTCTTTAATAGTTAGTTGTAGCCATGAAGGCAAATCAAGATAGAGCCTCTGGAAAAGTAAATCTGCAGCAAATATTTACAAAAAATTTGGCACATCTCAGAAAATTCATGTCCTATCCTCCATGGACCATAGTTATTTGATCATCATCCCCAAACCGACTATCCACCACACCATGGCAACATGGATAAAATAAAATAAAACTCCAAAGAACGAAAAGTGCTGCAACTATTGAAGAAAATGCCGGTGCTATGCCGTCAGTCTGCCATCTTGGAGGGTGTTGTCATCCTATGATAATCCATCTTATTCATGGTTGTGATTGGGATGGCCGGCGGAGACCTGGAATCTGTAACACAAATTGGGTTATATGAATACAGCCGTAAAAAGCACTGATGGGGCCAATTATAAAGGAAAAGACGATCGAATTCATGAGCAGTGCTACAACCTAGCACATTTTTAAAGCATGTGCTGTTGCAGTAAAAGTATGCACTGGAAAAAAAAAAAGAATTACGTGTACTATGGGACCATTAAAAACCTTCCTAAATCAACCACGAAATCAGATTGCATTTGTTGCTAACAAAAAGTAAATGGTGCATGTCTTAGTTGAGGCAAGCCACTAACTAGCCCTAGTTTAAGTATCTATAACACTTTCTCCAACTTGGAACCCTTGCTTGAGAGGGATTGAAGAGTTATCATCTCAGAATTGTAATAGACCTAAAGCATGCCCTCGACATTAAAGGCAGTGTCTCAGTGAACCTCAAGCTTTGGAATTGGAGCCCTTGAAGTGGCATGCCATGCCTCGCAACATTGCACAAAGCCCCCTTCATCATCATCAATCACTATTATTATTATATTTAACCTTGAAGGTCTCTTGGATTTTGAATAAATCAAATGAAATCCTTTTCCCGCATACCACACTATTTATTTGGTAACAGAAGATATACCAACCTCAACTCCATGGGGGCCTATTCGGTTACGAGAGATAAAATTCAGGATCAGATTAGAAAACTCTTCAGGTACATCTTCCTACAAAAATTTGCAACACATAAGTTACAACTTTGCAAAACATAAAAGAAGTTGAGAAAAAAGAGAGACCTGGCATGAAAATAACTTTAGCAACCTGTATAGCATGTCCAGTGTGTCTGACAACCACCATTTGAAACTTGCCTTGCATCTGACCAATTGTGAGAGCTCTGTTACAAAACAGTCCAGAGAACTTCTCAGAAAACCAACTGACCAATTTCAAGTCGAGACAAGCCTCCCTGGTATTAATAAAAATGACCCATTTTCCCATTTTAAATCATAAAGGAAAGCAGCGTGGCTAAAAAAGTGTAAACAAGTAACCTTTATGACTATATGCAATTCAGCAGCTACTTTCAAGAACTCTATGTCCCTATCCCTGTATAATGATTTTGGGCAAACAGTACAAAACCAAAGCTACAAGTCCCAAATTTATGTTTGGTGAAACTCTTATCTTATTTTCTTTCTTTGCTTGTTGAGCGTTGAACCTAAGACCAACTCAAACCTCACCTTTTATCACTTGAGGGAAAAACCCAAGTGCAGTTTTTATCTGAGAATCATGCTTGTTTAAATTGCCAGATTTATGGCTGAATCAGACAGCCTTTTTTTCCTATACTTCTCCTAGTTTTCCGCTAATTTCTTTTTTCTTGATTAGCTTTAAAAAGTTAAACTTCTACCTTTTTCACTCGATTTTTTGGTAGATTCCTTGCAACAGCTGAGTATTTCAACGCCAAGCTAACCCAATTCAACTTGGAATCTTGTTTAAATCTGATTTTGCTGACTTTGAACATATATTGCAATTATTAATAACCACATTGCTATTCTAGCATTACCACCGTTTCTTCCAGTATAGTTTTGTTTCCCTACATATGAAAAAAGGTAGGCTTACCATGTGAACAGTTATCATCTAGATAATGTTTTAAGGTATTATTGAAAGCATTAAAACCTGTGTTTTGTGCTAATTGCAGTGTACTCAGCACATAAGATATTCAACGTCATGCTAGTCATTGTACCGTGCATCAGTTAAATTTGTGAAGGTGTCATGTACAATCAAAGAGAAAAATGCCCCACCCCTCCTCCCCCTTTTGTTCTTTCCTTCTTTTGATTGCAAAAAAGTGTCATAACTATGCATAACAATGTATGATGGCCTTGTTAAAACTCAGTAAATTCATAAAGCAAGTTAAAAGTACAGAACCTGTCCAGTCTGTCTGTTCCTGCTAACAGCAGTAGCTTTGGAACAGGACATGAAAGATACTTATCTGAAAGACCTTCATACCTGTATTAACTGGTTTCAGTAATCGAATTAATAAAAATGAATTGTGTCACAATATGTAGCACGAAAGTGCTATGGTACTTCACTAGTCAGTCTAATGAGTAAAATATTAACACACAACCAGTGTAAAACAGTTCAACCACAATATCCAAGCTGAGATAATATCCCCATATGTGCATAGAAGAGATAGGTTTAAAGTACAATACCCACAAGTGGACAAAATAAGCATAATCCCAAGGAAATTTAGTGAACTTTCATCCTAATAACAAATATTTATTCATACCAGCCTCTCCAATATTGTTCGGTCTCTACTAGACATGCCCGGTAAGTATAACTGCATAACAATATTAGAACTGTGAGTGTGAGGTGCAGGACAATAATCCATCCTGAATCAACAATACTAGGCAACTACTGATCATGTAAATGGATAAAATTGTGGAACCTAGAATCTCTACATATATTCAGGTCATAATGATGTATGCTTGCGTTGCCTATAAAAGAAATTATAGAATCACTAACCATTTCTTTGCATCATCATATTTTAATGTAGAAGGGATGGACACACGAGCTGAATCCACGTTTCTCAGAGAACCTCCTTTTACACTCCATTCAATCTACACAGAAAAACTCACATTCTTAAGACAGCCAAATGTCACTGGTGAAAATAGCCATCCCAAACAAACAGTACACACACACACATTGTGAGGGACAGTATACTGGTCCATGAAGTGAATTTGAGATTTCTTCTTATAATGCCACTCGAAAATTTTTAGAAGTCCTTCATAACTTAATTTGTTCACTCTCTAGATAAAATCTTCTCATTTTTATCCACTGCTTATGCAAAATCAAATCTTATTGCTAATCGTGCAAGGGATAAGTCCATAAAAAGAACAAAATCGCTTATATGAAGAAGTTCCAAAGCCACAATGGTCTCAACAGATATATCAAGTAATATATAACACTAGACGAGTGGTACCGCTTTTTCAAAGCTTGAAAAATGTTGCATCCTGCTTGATAAGATTTTCTGCATATGAATTAATGAAGCCATTGCCGTTCCCTGAAATTTTTTAAGGACAGTCACCATGGCTTCAATATACTACTACTGATAAGCAAATAATCACAAGGCAATGCTGACAAGGGTATACTATAGAAAGCAACCTCTACAACATCCACAACAACCAGCCCAGCCAAGTTAGGTAACAATCTCTTCGCGGCAACATGCACAGCGACTGAACCACCCATGCTGTATGAGTTCAACATTAGTCCAATTTACAATAGTAAAGACAATCGTAGTAGAAATTAACCAAATAAAAAATAATTGATAAGACTTTGCAGTTTTGTAAATGAAACCAAGATAGATAAATTCCAATGCATGCATACACTAAACCCCCAACGCATCCTCCTTTTTCTCCAATAAGAATTATTCTTTTTTTGGGTAAGTCCACCAAAAAATTATTTCTCATGCTTGAAATTGATTCCCACTCAGCATGAGAATTATACAACCCAAGAGAATTAGATGGAAAAAAAAAAAAAAAACATTACCTGTGGCCAACAAGCACAGTTGCAGGGGGTGAATCTCCATACATTGCTTTCAAAACAGCCAAAACATCATTGCACATCGTCTGCACTTAAAAAATTACAATTTCAGGAATAGCTTATAAAACCTAAAATTACAATTTCAGGAATAGCTTATAAAAACTATACTGACAAATATTATACTTCAAGAATTGAAAATTAAAGCCTAAATTACATGACTTGTGGACTACAATTTCTTCTGTTTATATTTTTTACCTCAATAGATAGGTCGATGTCATTTTCTGTCACAGACTTTCCATGTCCTCTCAAGTCCATCGCCACTACTCGAGCTTTCTCCTTGATTTTACTTGCAGCTAACGCAAATGAAAGCCTGACCAGAGCAAACCACGTGGTATAACCTCGTCAGATAACCAAAGTTTGGCTTACAACAAATGAACTCATACATACATATATACATACATACATACATACATACATACATACAAACAAACAAACATACAAGTGTGTGCACATGTTTGTGAGTGCCGAACAGTTGGTGTGCACACTCTTCACACTCTTCACTAACTTGTAAACAAAGACCCACAAATTCAAACATTCATTTTATAATCGGTATAATGCAAAAAAAATTTATTATCAAAATCATGCTTCATGTTCACCAAAGCACAATGGTATTTACAAATGAGCAATAATAATAGTAGTGTTGTTGAAGAATACCAAACAAAGAAACATACCCAGGATTGAGAAATTTTTTTATCATTGTTCCCTTTGCCTGCAAGGGTGGCGAACAGAATTGAGAAATTATTTCGGGCCTTCTTATGGGGGGTAGTGGGGGAGGAACAAAAATTTCATCTTGTTCATTAGAATAAAGTTTGTTCCTCAATTTCAAATGGGAGACTGGGAGTGTGCAACTTGAGGACCTTTAATAAAGTCTTATTAGGGAAATGGTTGTGGAGGTATCACCTGGAGGGGAAGTCGTTGTGGAAGGAAATTATTGATTGTAGACAAATGATTTTAGGGGGGGGGGTATGGTGTGGGCTTATAGAAATTTATTAGGAAGGGGTGGCCGAGTTTTGTAAGCCATACTCGTTTTGTGGCTGGAGAGGGTACCAAAATTAGGTTCTGGCATAATGTTTGGTGTGGAGATCGTGCTCTTAACACTATTTTTCCAGCTCTCTATCGTATTGGAGCTAACGGGGATACTACTGTGGCGGGTTTGCGGGTATCTTCTCATGGCCCTCCCCAGTGGAATGTCCACTTCAATCGGGATATTCATGATTGAGAATTATCCACTGTTTCAAATTTTTTTAGATTGATATACTGCACGGGAAACACCCCGGCACAAGGGGACAAGATGAAGTGGAGGTTGAATGGCAGCAAGAAATGTACAGTCAATGCGTATTACAAAATATTGATATCACAAGCTACCAATCATTTCCCCATAAGAATATTTGGAGGTCTCGTGTGCCTTCAAAAGTGGTATTCTTTGTATGGACTGCTACTCTTGAGAAGATATTAACCACGAACAACTTGAGGAAGAGGAGCTGCGTCGTGATGAATTGGTATTATTTGGAGGTGACAAAGGTGCTGTGGAATGAGATTTTTAGAAGAGTTGAGGTTGCATAGGTTATGCCTTTGAGGGTGGTGGATTTATTGGCCTGTTGAAAGGAAATTCAAGGCTGGCCTCAAGTAGCAGCAGTATGGAAGATGATTCAGTTGTGCATCATGTGGTGTATTTGGTCAAAAAGAAATGAGCGGTGTTTTGAAGATACAATGGCGGAACTTCAGAATTTTTTTTATACACACTTTAAAGCTTTGGTTTTCAACCATTGTTCTTAATGGAAACAATGCACATGACTTCTTCTCTTTAATCTCTTGATCTTAGAATGTATTTAGGTGTTGTTTTGTATATTTCTTGTGTACACGGGCTATGCCTATCTCATTGGTATCAATAAATTCACTTTTACTTATTAAAAAATAGAACATACCCAGAATAACCACCTCCATGTAGACAAATAACAACCGGCCCTTCTGTTCCTGCTATATATACATGAAACACCTAAAATCATTAACACCAAAAAAAAAAAAAAAAATGTTAGAAAGACGATAAAACCAAACCAATTTGTTCTCTATTAAATGTCGCCTGGACGAACAGAATTATCCACAACTAACATTATCTGTTTCCGGGATATTAATGTCATCCTCTCGATCAAAATAGCCCGACCAATCCAACGGTGAGTATTTCTGTAACGAACTCCTACAAAAAGAATGCGAAAAAAGACCACAAATTAAAAACAAAATGGTGAAAGAGTAAGATCTGATTGATCTGAAGGCTAAGAGCAGGTAGGGGAGCTCACTGAGTAGGAGGGCGATCAGGCTTGGAGGCGAAGGCAGAGGCAGGTCGCTGGGTTTGCTGCTCTGGGGTCTCGTCTTCGAGAAGCGTAGTGAGGTTTGCGGAATCCATTTTCTTTCTGTTCTTGATCTGTTTCTCCAATTCCGCTACACAGAAGCCTTTAAGTGAAATACACCGCACGAAAAATGCTGACTGGGATTAAAAAGGAAAAAATAATCAACTCCAAATTCTCCCTCCTTTCTCTCGTACAGGAAATCCCCCCAAATCGTTTCTTCTCTTCTTCTCCTAGGGTAGCCAACCTCCTGATCAGCATCCCTCACTCAACATTCCTCCGTTGATAAGCATCAAATAAACTCAAAAAAGTAGTTCAATGTGATATAACTTTAACATTCACATAAACCAAATTGAAAAGCCAGGAGAAACTCGAGCTTCTAGATTCCGAATCACATCCAACAACCACCCTTAAAAATTACCGTTTCTTCACAATCCCAAAAGAAAACAAAAACCATATTCCGAAGAGCCAGAAGAAAGCAAAAGTACCAGAACATAAGAGCGAAAGTCGTAGAAACTGTAAACGAAATCGGAGGACAACACGGAGAGGGGGAGATGTGAAACTTCGTACCTTGCGTTACGTTGTAGTGGGATCTGAAGGGAGCTGATGATTCTTTAGTGGGCGAATGTATTGCATATATGTACGTAATATGTGTGGGCTTAAGCTTGGGCTTCTTTTTGGGCTTGAGCTTGGTGTAGCTTACTTTGTACTAACATAAAGCCCATAGCTCTTGCTCAATGGGATCATTTTCCGTCAGTCTAACCATAAGTCGGACTAGAGACAGGCCTACTTCACAGCCCATAATCATCAAAAGTTGAATTACAAGTTTTATATCACTCAAGTGGGTTGCTTTTAAAATAAGAAAAATTCTTCTAAGTCACTATTCACTATTTCACACTATATATGTTATAAAAAATACTCATATCTTATGAAAAATATTTCTACATCTTATGAAAAAAATTATAAATATAGAATGTAAAAATAAACAGTGACTGATGCATTTTTGGAGAATTAAATTATCTAGCAAATTGATTTAAATTGACGGAGTGCAATAATTATAGAGAAATGATACTTTCAATCGTGAGTGTGCAAGTACAGTGCAATTACTTTGAAAAAAGTGAATAAATATGAGATCCACATGAAAAGAAATTAATTTTTTAATAGTAGACCACACTCTTTTTCAAAACGATTGCACGATATTTACGTATTCCATAATTATACGTAGTATTACTCATAATTAAATGCTAAGCAGTATATATTAGTCATAACAAATAAAAATAAAAATTGGAATCCAAAATATAAACCACAAGCTCCATTAAATGCACGCCACGTACATCTGTGATAATTCATTTAGGATTGCAAATAATATTGCCCTGAAAGATGTTAATCGATATTTTTATAAAATAAATAATATATAGTTTTCTAATTTTGTTAGATGAATGACATGTTTTTATGCAAATTACATTGAAAAGACTTTTTGAGGATGAAAGATATTGGTCGGTCACGTACTTAATTATAGTGACAACACTAATTATCAATTAATTATTGCTCCAAGTTGCGTAATTAATTAAGTGCCGTCGATCTGTAGTAAACCAGCTTGTGGTCCATTGATAATAACGATGATGCATACAATGCACGGTGCAGTACTGCACACGGCCTGCACTTGAGATCGATCGAATTGAAAGGTTTTCAAGTTTATCCACTCGTTCTTATAATCCGACGTGTCGAAAAAGGATGCCAGACTACCAGTTTATATAACTTTGTAAGTTTAATTTGGTGGTTGTTGGTGGGTTTTGGCAGTATCTATCTATTTGACGTGTTTTCTTTTTGGACTTGTCTAATTAATTAAGGTCTGGTTTATTTTTAAAATTAAAATTTTAAATTTTAAAATTTTTGAATATTTTTTATTTTATTATTATAATTTTCTTAAATTTTTATATAAAATAAAATAATAATTTAATTTTTTAAATGTTAAAATAAAAAATAATATTAACAAATATTTTATAATAATATTTTTTTAATTTTTTAATTTTAATTTTAACTCATTCTATTTTATCTATAAAAAATAATATTAAATATTGCGCATGAAGTCAACCGGAGTTAGGTATATAATCCGATAGTCGTGACTTTATTTCCTACTCGACGTACTCGTTAGGTAATGCATTCTTATCAGAGGTGACATTCTCGGTAGGGTACGCATTGTGCATTAAATGTTATTCAAAGTTCGTCATTATTATTAATTTTTTTTTCCTACAAAAACTCGATATATTGTAATTAAAGAATATAAAAATACATGAAGAGGTAGAGGATCCCGATAAACATATTTTCTTTCGAGTTTTGCTACACAACATCCACCACACTCCACACTCCACACTTTTTTAAATATTTTAAATTTTTAATATTTTTTTAAAATTTTTTTTTGAGTTTATTCTTTTTAAATTATTTTAAATTTTTTATTCATTATTTATATAATAAATATTTAATAAAAGAAAAAAAGAATAAAAATTAAAAATAATATGGAGTGTGGAGGTTGTATGAATAGTAGGAAGTTGAGTAGATTTTTTGTTTTCTTAATGGGTAATGATATCTTTGCAACTGGTTCATTACTCATTTATTATTTATATTATATTCGAAATTTTTCTTTTTTTATCATTTTTTTAACATCCTAATCATTAAGAAAAAATTAAAATAATATATAATTTTATTAATAGTCACTTCTTAACTATTAAATAAAATAAAAAATCAAATAAAAAAATAGTAGTAAATAGATAGTAAGAGGATAGTAATCATATCATTTTCATTTCTTAATTAATGCAGCACTATATCAAAAGAAAAAAAAAATAGACACTAGAAATAAATAAATATTTCTTGGTAAGAGCGAGCCGCATAGAGTGGCGGGTTTTATATAATTCGAGAGTGGAATTGTAGTTCCATGACCATCGGCCATGGTAATTGTAGTAATTGCATTTTGTCTTGAATTGGTTGTTTGGGAAGTCCAATACCTAGTCTTCACAATCCTGTGGCTAAATAGGGCAACTCTTATAGTAAAAAGTCAGATAAAAAATTCAAACTCTATTGCGTTGTACGTCATCATAAAAATCCACATTCTCCCAAATGAGTATATGTGGATTATACGTCAGAAGCAAAAGTAAAAAAAAAATGGGGCTCATGGGTTGTGCCGGAGAGAGACCATCAAGGGATCAAAGAGGAGGTGGTAATCGTCGTGCACCAACGGTTCGAATGTTTTATTAAACTCTTTAGATATAAGAGTATTATAACAAAATCTAGGAAAAATGGTAAGGAAAATAATAAGGGAAGCAATAAGATAGACGTGAAGATGAACGGATTGCAGTTTATACCAATTTCGATAGATTTCAAAATATGTGACAGTCATGGACCTATCACCTTGCAACCACAACAATCAGATTTAAAGGATCTGATGATAGTGAATTCGTTAGTCCAACGCGTATGGTGAGAAGGGATGGTACATGAGGCTCACGCGTAGCAATTATCACGAAACTGCCACTTCTCTCTGAGCAATTGGCGACCTGAGAGTGTCTCCGAAGGAAGGAAAGAAAAAAATAAAATAAAATAAAACTAATTGGATTTAGAGGTAAAAAATACTTTTTTAAGAGAGAGAAGCCGTCTCCAGTCACTTTCAAAGTTCTTACATTAATTTGTATGCTCCGTACAACAGAATATATCATTGGTTTGTATCTAAAAAAAAATTATTACGTTTGTTAGATCTTTAATCAAATGAATAAATAAGATTACTCGATATTCTTAAAGGCAAATTCCCCCCCGGGGCCGTTAATTTTATGTAAAGAGAAAATATTACATAATATTAGAATGACTGATCCCAATTACAAGTAACAAAAAATATATATCGTATTGCTTGATTTCTCCAAATAAAGGGCTTTTGCTGATTGTCGACACAGATTGAAAACAACAGCGAAGAAAAAATAAAGAAAGAATATATATAGAGAGAGAGATGTTGCTTTTCCAAATGGAGGATCCCAACAATTTTTTTATTTATTTTTATTTAATAATTAAGAAAATATTTTTTAATGATATTGTGAATTTATTTAAAAAAATATTAAAAAGTATTAAAAAAGCATGAAAACAAAAAAACAAAAAAAAAAGGCATTGTCGAGATCCCCTTTTGTGTGGCTGTAGAGCCACTCATATATATATATATACGTAGGGGGAAAACCGGTGGAAAACGGTGAGGAAGAGAGTTGATGCATGGAAGGTGGGGGGAAGCACATCGGCTATGAGTGAGATGTGTTTGGTAATTGAAGTAATCTCACAGTCTGATACTCCCCTCCCCCACTCTCCTACCAATAATGAAATAACAAAGCAAGAGAAATTAAAAAAAAAAAAAAAAAAAAAATTGTTTAAAGCCATGGAAGGGTGGCAAAAGGTATTAGGTGGAAGGAGTTTTTTTTTCCTAAAGTAGGTGGGAGAGAAGTTATAAGAGGAAGAGTGATACTATTGAGGCCTTAAACGACAGCATTAGGTAAGAGTACGGACAAACGAAAAAATATGGAGTGAATGAAGGGCACCATTACCCTGATTGATGATGGAGGTGGAGATGCATTGGTATTTATGAAAGGAGCTGTGCTACGGATTAGCTACTATTTACGGCTGATTGGTAGCACACCTTAGTTGGCATTTTTTTTTTTAATTTCTTCTTCTTTTAAATGCATACCAGTTCTCTCTCTCATAAGTACTTCTCTCTCATCAGCTCTTTATCTCATCTACGAGTCTCTCACTCCTCGGGTCTTTCTTTCTCATCAACTTTCTCTCTCCTTCCTTGGGTCTCTCTCTTATCAAGCTCTCTCTCTCTAGTGGGATGGCATTAAGGGGGTTTTTTTTGCTAGCTTTTAATTTTGGTCTTCGTTGAGAAAGAGGGAACAAGAGGGACCGATTTACTAAACTTAGCTGCCACATAACGTGTGGGAAGTGTGTGTTGGTAGACCGACAGATGCAAAGAATTTTTCTTTATGAAATAAAGTATTGGAAATGAGATTTGGAAAGGAGGAGAGGAATGAAGGGGGCACCACCGAAAGACCTCTCAATGATTGGATTTTGGAGTGAGTCTTGAAGTTGATGAAATGATTTAAGACTTATTTAGATAATTAGATAAGAAGAAATAATTTTAAATGAGTTGAATAAAATATTATTATTATTTTAAAATTTAAAAAATTTGAATTGTTTATTATATTTTGTGTAAAAATATAAAAAAATTATAATGATAAGATGATATGAGATAAAATGAGATGATTTCTGTATCCGTATAGCTGTTACACTCATTTTAAAATGAGGAGGCAATATGATCCATAAAGTCATCATGCCAAAGAACAAAGTAATTGAGGAATGTGGTGCGGATAAAATTATATAGATAACTTTTGTATAACTTTTACACCAACTTTTCAAAAAATATTAATAATCTTTTAAATTTATTTAACTTTTGTTTGATTTTGATGGCTTTAAAGCTTGAATTCAAAAGTTAACAATATTTTTATTAAGAAATTATAAAATAAATGCATATACATCATTTTCCCATAAATTAATGTCGTGCCTTGTTAAAAGAAGCAATAAATGTCACGTTCTTTTTTAATACCATAAATTTATGGCTTATATTATTTATATCATAAATATTATATTCAAACTTATTTATAAACTATGTTTGGATGTTAAACATACCTCAATTAATCTCAAATTAATTATTGATGAGACCAATTATATATATTTTTTATACTTTTCATAAGAAAGTTAATTCCATATCAATTTACTTCATACATTCAAATACATATCTCAACATATATACATTCAAATATATTTTAATGGGACTCATAAAATATTACTATTCATATATAAACTCATATAATCTGAGATTAACTTAGCATCTAAATGCAACATTAATTTTCCCATTCTTTATTATTAACTAACTAATTAAAAGTGACTACATTTTTTTGGCATTTTAAGAGCAAGAGACAGGAGAAATGAAGCCATCATCATGGGTTCCAAGCGGAATAGGTCAAGAGTACTTAGGTGCGGTTTGGATAGTGAGTTGAGATAAGATTTAAAAATTGAATAAAATATTATTAGAATGTTATTTTTAATATTATTATTGTTTTAGAATTTAATAAAAAAGTTGAATTGTTTATAATATTTTATGTGAAAATTTTAAAAAAATTATAATAATAAAATGAAATATGATAAAATGAAATATTTTCACTATCTAAACGGGCCGAACGAAGTCTTGTGATGAATTAGAGTAAACATATAGTACTAATAAAGGAATTAACCAATAAAATGTCGAGTGGCTTTAAAGCAAAATATGTCTTTACAAACGAGGAGGGTCTGCCCATGATCATGCAATAAATCTTGGTGATAAATATGTTTGTTTGGATAGAGAGATAAGATAAAATGATTTTAGATGAATTAAATAAAATATTATTATAATATTATTTGTTAATGTTATTATTATTTTATAATTTAAAAAAATTAAACTATTTATTATATTTTATATGAAAATTTGATAAAATTGTAATGATGAGATGAGATGAGATGAGATGAGATAGATTGAGAGTGTTTCTGTATCTAAACGGATATCATTGTTCCATGCATATATCTTAGAGTTAATGAAAAATGGTTCAATTGATTTCACAAATAATCTCAATTTATCTAATTGTATCTCAATATCCAAACAACATTCAAATACAAATACTTTTCAATTTTAACTTTTTAACTTTTTAGCATTTTCATTTAATCATTATCTAATCATCACAACTTTTCTATATTTTCAAACAAAACATAAAAAATTAATTCAACTATTTCAAATAAAAAAATAAAAGTTATATTAAAAAATTATATTTTAACAATATTTTAATTTTATAATATTTTAATTTAATATTTTTTCTCATTTTCTAAAATTCTATAAAACATCTTAACTTAAATTATTTTATTACTATTCACAAATTATCTTATTATTATTTACAATTTTTTTTTATCTCATTTACGGAACTAAACGACCTGTCAATGTATTTTTCTCTGAGCTGCAACACGCATGTAATACAATTTGCTTAGGATAAAAAAAAAAAAGGATAAGAAAAGAAAAGAAAAATGCATCACCGTACAATTTGATGGAAATGTTACAATTTGCACATAACGCATTATAAAAAAAAAATAATGCTATTACATCTCTTAATTTATATCACTTAATTTATTTTTTGATATGGCATCAATCGTGGTACTATATAACTTATTAAAAAATATATTTAAAACAAAATAGCATCTAAAAATATAAAAAGATGAAAATTAAAACTTTAAATTTTAAATTTTTTCTATACCATTTTATATTTGTGTTTTTAATTTAAATTTTTTAAGAAATCGTGACATATCAAAAAAAAAAAATGATATATGAATTAGGAGGCAAACAACATTTTTTTGAGAAAATATCTTGTCGAATTTAATCAGGAAAAATCTATTTTATAAAAAATAATATTATATACAATCTTGATGTATGTACTACTAGCATACTATTTTCAAAAAACAGTAAGGATAATTATTAAAAAATATTTTTATTATATAAATTCTAAATTTATCGAATTATTTTAAAATAATTATAAAATATTATAAAAAATGATAGTTAAAATTGTGAACATGCTTGCAATCACTTTTAGGGATGAACAAATAAGCTGTGGAACCGACCTGACCCAACGTACCGGATCGACCCGATCAAATTTAACCGACTCGAAACGTAAAACGGGTAGAGAATTCTGCTTCCGCATTTTTTCGTATAAAACGATTCGATATCGGTCATTGTCCGTTACCCGAACTTTCAACCCTTTTCAGAGAGCAACAGCCACGTTTTTGTTCGTGAAAGGCCATTTGCCTTGTCTCTCGATATCTGACATACAAGTAACAACTATAAGAGTTTGGTGCATGTGGGCCCTGTACGTCCAAAAACACGTGTCATAATTTAATATCCTTATCCCAACTGGCCAAAAAAAGAGTTTATAATTTATGGTAAAATGAAATACGTGCTCCCATATACCTTGTATCCGTGTGGCAGTATTATACTATGTATGTCTCTAAGTTTTCCTTTGTTTTTACGGATAAAATAAGATAAAATCAGTTTAGTTGAGATTAAAATTAAAAATTAAATAAATTATTATATATTTTTTAATATTATTTTTATTTTAAAATTTTAAAAAATTATAATGATTAGATGAAATGAAAATAAATGAATTGAGATAAGTTGTAAAAATAAACAAAGCATTGTATGTCTTCCGTCACTCTTTTTCTTATTATTATTACTTTTTTTTTAAAAAATTAATAACTAACTCTTAAGTGATTTCTTAATTTGTATATTGATTTTGTTTTATGAATTTAAAAATTTTGTATAAAATGGTAATCGAATTCTTCTAGATTATTACTACACATAAATAAATAATTAAAATATATATCCAAAAAAAAAAAAAATCTTAAATTGGGTGGAATACCCATTTTCTCAACATATTTTTCGAGTCAGTTAATCGTTTAATCGGTCAAACGAAATTTTACATGTCCAGATCGGGTCAAAAGTGTGCCTTTAGGGTCAGGTGGAATGAACAGTCATAATCATATTAAAAAAAAATAAATATAAAGTTTACATAAAAATAAATTATTTTTTAATAATAAATTCTATTTATTTTTAAAAATAACTATATAACACTTACGATATTCTCGTAAAATTGTATGTATCCTTACTCAAATAAAATTTCAGAAATGATATATTTTTAAAAATATATTAAAAATATATTTTTTAATAATATTATGATTTATTTATTTATTTTTTTAAATATTTAAAAATATATATATAAAAAAAAAAATCCAGGGGAGCCGTAGAGCCACTCATAAAATTTATCTTTTGTCTTCAAATCAATCAACTTTTGACAACGACTTCTCTCCTTTCCTCGGCTTTCTGTCTTTGCTTTTAACCAACAAGAGCTCTACTAAATTCAGAGCTCCTCTCTCTCTCCTCTATGTGACTGTACTGTGTATCCCGAAGGAGTAGTTACATTCTTCCAGGTCAGGGACTCAGGATAGGAGTTTTGCTGTTAATCATTCTTACACATTATATATTATTTTTTTTTTAATTTTTTTAAATTTATTCTTATTGAATTAATTAATTTATTCTACTCATTATTTTTACGTGGATAAGAAAAAAAATAAAAAAATAAAAAATTATGTTTATCATATGATGCGACGAAGATGATTAGAATTTTTATAGGATCAGGTATTATACGTTTTGTTCTGCACTTAGTTCGATATTTGCATGATCCTAGTTTATGATCTTTAGTTGTTGTTGCTGTTTTTAATGTTGTTTTCTGAGAGACGAAATCCTTCACTTTTGGATGCTCCTTGAAGTTCAAGCTTCTTGATATTGGTGTTTGCAAACTTGAGGAAAATTGTGTTTGAAAGAGATGATGATCAATGACAGCAATGCATCATGAGTCTATTCTGAAAATTAACTGCCTATATACTGCCTTTTGCAAATATAATTTGAATTTTGAGTCGAAAATAGAAAAAAACTTGAGTTGTATCAGCGATCGATGTTCCAGTCTCTGATGTCAATGGTCATATCTAGAAGAAAAAAAATTATCGTAGAATTTATTTATTTTGTTTTCATCGGAGAAGCCTTTCCTGGAAACATATTTAATGAAAAAAGGGAAGGCTATAATATAAGGCCATTGTTTGAAAGTTACGAAGCATAGGCAAAAGATCAGACGGTTCATGTTGCTCGACCGTGGTTTTGGTCTGTACATTGAATATGTTTAGCATAGGACAGATTGTGGGTGACAAAAACAATGCAACGAGGTTTTGATGAATGATGTTCTTTTACCACCCAGTGAGATATATTTGTGCTCTTGTTATTTAGGCATAATGTTTTAGCACATAGATAATAGCTATCTTGGATTTTCCATTGGAGAGGTCAGACCAAGATTTATTGACGTCCAATTTCTAAGTATGAAAAGTTAAACTGCTTCGTCGACTGATGTCCTACCAATGTTTTTTCATATTTCTTAGCAAAGATGGAAATTGATTTCAAACATGAAGACGAAACAGAGCTTCCTTCCAGTTTTCCTCATTACAAGGTATGCTATTTGTTGATCCGTGATTAAATAAAAATTCTTATCCTCAGCGACTATTCACCAAACGCTCTTACATTTTATAAAAAAGTTATAGATGTAGAGTGTGAGAATGAATAATAGTTGATGTATAATAAATCCCGTGATCAAGACATACACACGCGGGCAACTTCTGTCCTAACATAAGTTGATGAATGATGTCTCCGAGGTATCTTAATGCGTTCCATTTCCTTCAAATTTTTGTCGAATTGCTTAGTTTGTGCATTCTTTAAATTATTAGGTTGACCCAGGGAAACCGGCCCCACTGACTTGGCAAAGGAAGTTGAATTTTCAGGGAAACGTGCCTTCAGAGTTCGCAGTGCCTTTTCTGGAGAAAATACAAATGGTATGCTTGTGACTGTAGCCCTAACCATCTTTGCACCTTAGAAAGATTTATACACACGAGTCACAGAACAGATTGAGAACTGAGATTAAAAATGATGCCTTAAAAAAGATGTCTGCCAAAATTGTAAAACCTTTTAAGTCGGAATGGATTGTATAGCTAAAGAATATAATGTAGTATGGTTAAAGAATAAAATATATGAGGACTGATTTGCTACTTGTTTGATTCCCCAGTTAAAATAATGTATCAGTACTATATGGTCAAAACAACAATAGGTGAAGTCATACCTTCAATTAGTAAATTGGTAGGGGTGCATAAAGTCACGATAAGAATTCTCTACATTAGAAGAGCTGGTGTCAGTAAAGTCCTGATGGTTGAAGTATAGCTTATCCTGCCTGCTTGAGAGTCACCTCTGGAAATAGGGAGATGGCAACTTGATCAGACTGGAAATATTCTAACTCATTTGGTTAACTTTTGCTTTTAAATTACGGTGTGAAGGATGGATATCTTCTCTAATATTGTTATATGGTTTTGAAGGCTCCGCTTGGCATTCGAATAATGCGTTATTCTAAGGAAGAAGTAGCCAAAGGAAGGGTAATATCACTCACCTTAAATTATGTCGGTATTTTTTTGTTCTTTTCTCTTTCTTACATCTGCTTGTCCTTCTATCAGCTGCCAATATTTGATTTTTTCAATAAGCGTACCACCACATGTCACCATGGTGTTCCTTTAGGTGGTATTGGGTGAGTATATCTTTAACTACTGGAATCAGACTTATGCTGATTGTTGATATTAGCCACTGGATTTTTTTCTCTTTCTGTTTTTTTTTTTTTTTTTTTCATATAGTAGATCAAAGATCTTATAAGCTATTACAGTCTGAAATGAATTATGACCATGTAGTAATTCACGCATGTAAGAAAACTGTTAGCCTATCTTAGTGACCACACCATACATCTCAGGCGGAATACTCAAGAGCACACTTCATTGCTGGAACCTTCCAACAGCAGGTTGGTTAGAAAGGATGTGTCTTCACACAGAGAGGTGTCTCGGCAGAAAGACTTGACCCTTCATTGACTAATTGCATGTGTGTTCTTAAATAAGGTGTAATTTGAACCAAGTTTATAAATCCCCCAAATTTATCCCTCTCCATTCAATTCACTTCACACACGCGCGTCCTCAGGAAGTTTCTATTTGAAAAACCTTTCTAACACTATCTTGCTAGGTGCAATTTGTACCAGGTTTGTAAATACCCCAAATAGTTCCCTCTCCATTCAATTCAATTTGCTCATGACCAAAAATAATTTCTATTTGAAAATCCTTTCTAACATGATCTTGCTGTAAGATTCCTAGTCTATTGTCGATCACATAGGCAAACCCTTGCGCATACCATTCTTATATTTGGAAGCATGAATTGTAGTGCAGGAAGCATTGGAAGAAGCTACAGAGGCGAGTTTCAAAAATTTCAACTGTTCCCCGGACAATGTGAAGACAACCCCATGTTAGCAAATCAATTTTCTGTGAGTTTACATATGCTGATGCCACATTTCTCAACATTTTTTTATTGATACATCTCTTACTTGTCCCCTAGACAGTGGAAAAAAGACCATAGGACAACAATGTGTGTATATATATATATAGGGAAGCTGAACATCATTTTAACATAAAAAGGCAGTCAACTTAGAGCTCCTTTGCATTGCTAAGAAAGTGCTAAGAGAAGTTCCACTAATTGCCAAAAGGATCTGACTTGAAAGAGCTTATTGGATCGAGTTTACTACTGAGATATTTTCATTGTTATGACATAATGGCCGCAGAAGGAATTCTTTTTGGAATAAAAATTTGCTTGGACAAGCTCAGATTATGATGATTATACAACCATCAACATATTTGAATCGTTTTCAGCCAGTATATATCTTATCTTCACTGTCACCTCAAACAGGATGAGTGCAAGTAGCGATCACTTAAATAGTGAAATGCCAATTGAAAATTTCATATATCAAATCCAGGAATCACTGATAAGAATCATAAGATGAAATTTAAACTTTATCACTGATAAGATCAAATCCATATTTTTAGTTGGGGGGACAGGAACTTCTTTATTCAAGTCTTCATCCATAGTTTAATACCATGCAGTTGACTTTCATCATGAACAAAATCTGTCCTCTTATTTTCAAATTTAAATTTATTTGGCTTAAAGAATAAAAATACCAGAGAGTTGTCTTTTCTATATCTTTTCAAGTAAATATTAATCTCTGGATGTCCTTTACTCTTCTAGATTTTTGTTTCACGGCCTAATGCTAAAAAATATTCTACTGTATTATGCTCCGGGAGCCCAGAGGTAACCAAGTAAGTTACAAATCATCCAGGACTTTCGTTTTTCTAATTTTTTGAGATGAGTGTATACCATCTAAAAAGCTTGAGGGAAAATTGCATTATTGACTTGTGAATTATTATGCAGAGAAGGCACTGCTTCTGGCATTGAAACTTGGGATTGGAATTTGAACGGCGAGAAGTGTACATATCAAGCTTTGTTTCCAAGGGCTTGGACAACCTACGGGGGTACCAACTTCATTACCACAGATAACAATTCAAAATTTCAAACTTGTGATATTAATGACAATTTCTGTGTTTTGTATTGATTTTTCAAAGCAGGTGAACCTGACCCAGAACTTAGAATTGTTTGTCGCCAAATTTCACCTTTTATTCCCCAAAATTATAAGGAGAGCAGTTTCCCTGTATCAGTATTTACATTTACGGTAGGAAAATAAATCTGAGAAATTTCATTCGTGGTAGAATTGCTTTTTCTACAATGCTTCAGCTCTAAGGGGTCGTTTTATGCCATCTTCAGCTATCTAATAAAGGAAAGACTTCTGCAGATGTGACGTTGCTCTTTACATGGGCTGTAAGTTAAGAGCTTCCTGCTGCCAATTCCACTTTATCTTTTTAAGTGTTTTAGTTTAGCATGGATCTCTAGCTGATGTTTTATATGGAAGTAGAATGGGGGAAAATCAATACTTTGTAAAAGAGAGAACAGATACACGAAGCTGACATGATGGTCAAATGTGCTCGGTGCATATTTTCCCATATAATCACACTTTAGACTAGACCGTAATTTTTGTGCCATATTTTTCTTCTAGAACATGGTTCAAGTTTTGGGTAAAAACCCAAAATTAATCATTCTAGATTTTATCTTACATAACTGTAATATTTTGAGTCCTGCAGCTATCAGATTGGCATGTCGTATGAAATTTGTTGATACATCTTACCTGAATTTTCTATGCCTGACTTTTCAGAATTCCGTAGGTGGGATCTCGGGATTTTCTGGTCACCACTGCAACTCAAAGATGGTGTAAGATTACCCAGTATTGGGCTTTCATGATTGGTGTCCGGGTTTTATGCATAAGTAGCTTTCATATAAAATTAATATTTTTTTGGCATGAGAAATTTTCTACTCCAATGCCACCTATTATTTAGGTTGTCTACCTGAACTTTAGATTATCGCAATGATTTAGCCATTTAGCAATACTTAACTCCTGCCAGGGGAAAAGATGGAGTGCACGGAGTACTTTTACACCACAAGTGAGTCTTTAAAACTGCAAATGAAACATCCCTTTTTATATAACTGATATCATAGCTGGACGTGTCATCTAAAGAAGCATGAATTTTCAGGACCGCACATGACCACCCTCCGGTTACTTTTGCTATCGCAGCAGAGGAAACAGGTGATGTTCATGTTTCTGAGTGTCCTTGCTTTTTGATATCTGGTGATTCCCAGGGTATCTCAGCTAAAGACATGTGGCATGAAATTAAAAAGGTCAGCTGAACTTCTCCTTTTTGCATGAGAATGAAACAGAAAGGAACTTATGGATATCATATTGATGCAATAGTTGTTTCTGGATCTTCTTTTTCTTTTTAGCTTAATCTGTAGCTTGCGAAAAGAGTGCTTAA
Source organism: Juglans regia (assembly GCF_001411555.2). Classification (NCBI taxonomy): domain Eukaryota; kingdom Viridiplantae; phylum Streptophyta; class Magnoliopsida; order Fagales; family Juglandaceae; genus Juglans; species Juglans regia. The sequence continues at coordinate 1,840,729 of NC_049901.1, read as the reverse complement.
AAATTATAATTCATAATGTTCATTGTCTAAGTTAATGAGAGAGAGAGAGAGAGAGAGAGAGAGAATTGTAGAGAGAACTGAGAAAGTGTATGAGAAGAGGATTCTATATTAAGTCTTGACACTGACAAGAAGACTAGTATACCCCTATGTGGTATATTTGTGATAACAATAATAACCTTTAGCAAACCTGTAACATCTCCACACAAGAAACATGTACACATTTCAGGCCTTTCACAGGGTGTAGTTTAAATTGAATTTGATTTTGATATTGGTTATTTGTCAACCCAATAACGATAGTAGGCGGTATTTACATGCAATTTTCCTTCACTTGAGGTGAGATAAATTATTTTCCTTGGAAGTTGTTCTTGTTATTTGCAACTGTGAACACCAGAGTACCCATGATAAAGTAGCTAGACTTGTCTATAATTTTCCATGAACAAAAAATCAAGTAGGAACTAAAATCCACTTTCAGCATTATTATAATAATTTTATCCTCCAAACAAATTCTGACCACTTTTATTCTTATAGAATGGGTCATTCGATCACCTTGACCACAATGAAACCCCAACGCCTTCAAAACCAGGATCATCTATTGGAGCAGCTATAGCTGCCTCTTTGACTATTCCTTCTGATTCTATCCGAACTGTCACATTTTCATTGGCATGGGACTGCCCAGAAGTGAGATTTGGTCAAAAGACTTATTACAGGTTTGTTATGTCAGCCCCCGTAACACATGGGAAAAAACCTAGTCCCTAAACTACACCAACTTTTTCTAACAAAATACTTTTACACCAGGCGCTACACCAGATTTTATGGCACTCATGGGGATGCTGCAGCAAGTATTGCACGTGATGCTATACTTGGTATGGATATATATATCATAACCTACATTTGAATTCTCGAAAGAACATGTTACCTTTCTGCTTTAGATTTTGTGATCCAGGAAATTCTCTGTAGATGCTTATTAAGACTTTGTTTGACCTTTTATTCTGAAAATGATCTTTAAAGTTAATGAAACATTAATTATTCTTTTGTAGGAATCTTCATTACAAACAATAATCCGCCATTTCCATTAAGAAAAATAATATACCTCTTCCCTGGAAATTCCTGATATTATCTTGTAATCAACTTGCCGTCTTTCATATTCCCCTTTGTTGTCAATCAATGTTCTCTATTTTAAGAGAACATACTTGTCCTCCGATCTTTGTTATCATGGTGTAGGATTCCCACTTGCAGTTACCATATTTTGCCAATGGTAGTATATTTGTCAGTGAAAGGAACAGATTTGATCGAGAGTACATGTATTGTGTTTTATATCTAGAGCATGCCCTATGGGAATCCCAGATAGAAGCATGGCAGAGACCAGTTCTTGATGACAAAAGGCTGCCCGAATGGTGAGATAAATACAAAATTGTGCTGGAAAATGGACATAAAATCTTCCCACTTTTTCTCATATTCTAAATGGTTAGAGGTTATTCCCCAGGTACCCAGTCACTCTCTTTAATGAGCTGTATTATCTTAATGCTGGGAGAACAATCTGGACAGGTATTTGTGAAGCTTAAAATCTATTTTAAGAAAATTTGTTTTGATCTTTAAATTGAAGTCACATTCTCATCTTCATAGATGGATCACCTCCAATGCAAAGTTTAGGAACCATTCGTGAGAGGAAGTTCTTCATTGATAGACCCCGATCAAATCTGAAGAATACTGCCGATATGTCTCATCAAAATGACACTGCTATTGATATCCTTGAAAGGATGGCGGCAACACTTGAGCAAGTACATACCCCACTAACATCAAATTCTGCTTTTGGAACCTATTTGCTCCCGAATGAAGAAGAAAATATTGGTCAGCTTCTTTATTCGGAAGGAACTGAATACCTAATGTGGAACACTTATGATGTCCACTTCTACTCATCTTTTGCACTACTCATGTTATTCCCCAAACTTGAACTTAGTATCCAAAGAGACTTTGCTGCAGCAGTAATGATGCATGATCCTGACAGGATGAAAATTATGAGTGATGGAAAGTGGGTTGAACGAAAGGTTCTAGGTGCTGTACCCCATGATATTGGGTTCAATGACCCTTGGTTTGAAGTAAATGCTTATAATTTGCATAATACAGATACGTGGAAAGACTTGAACTCTAAGTTTGTTCTCCAAGTATATAGAGATATGGTTGCTACCGGTGATAAAAATTTTGCACGAGCTGTTTGGCCTTCAGTATATGTTGCAATGGCTTATATGGATCAGTTCGATAAGGATGGAGACGGGATGATCGAGAATGAGGGGTTCCCTGATCAGACTTATGATATATGGTCCGTTAGAGGTGTGAGTGCATATTCAGGAGGGCTTTGGGTGGCAGCCCTCCAGGCTGCTTCAGCCATGGCATGTGAAGTAGGTGATAAAGCATCTGCAAATTACTTTTGGGTTAGGTATCAAAAGGCAAAAGCTGTATATGTCACACTATGGAATGGTTCTTACTTTAATTACGACAACAGTGGTGGTAGTTTCAGTGCATCTATTCAAGCTGATCAATTGGCAGGACAATGGTGAGTACATTATCTTACATATGAAGCAAACATATTATGAACACAAATAAAAAAAATATCATTCTGGTCATTACATGATATGTGTGAGCCATGGTATCAGTTTAATATTAGTGGTCTGAACCAGAATCTCTCCAAGTATCACCATTTAGCATAATGTCAAAAGGTAATATCTCTTGTGCCTTGTCCAAAATCTACGAAGTTTCGCAAATTAATATATTTTTCCTCTATTTTGCATCTTAAACACCTGTACTCACCATAGTATTGGCTTCATTACTGATCCACCTAGATTTTTCTCATTAATTGTTTCTTACTTTTGTTTAGTTAGTCTCTTCTTGTTTTAATACATATTTTCTTTTTTAAATTTGTTTCAAGTTTTCTTTGTAATAAACTATTATGCTCACCTTGCTACTATTATTAGGACATTTTACCCATTGATTGCTTTATAAATCACAGCTGATATTCTCCTGGCCTCTGTCTTTGTGTTTGTCTAAGTTACAAAGATAAATTAAGGTTTGAACCCTTGAATTTACACTCGAAACAATTACCACATCGTGTTCATATCATCTTTGCAATTGACTAAAAAGCTCAGAGTTTGCTTTACTTACAAATTTATTAGGGTGGCAGTATTTCTCTTTGTTCAAGAAAGTTTTTCCCCGGAATAATATCTTGATACTTTAGTCTTGTACATAAAGCCTTGGTATAGATGGTGTTTTATTGAAGAGAGTTTTCCTCTATCTATAAATGTCAAAAAGAGATGTATAAAGACTGATTTTCCGGGCCCCACTTAATCATGTCATGTGGAATTTTCAATGGCGTGCCTTCATATTTATCTATTAAAAACTTCTTACAATCATCCCTCTCAAAATGATGCATTAATATGATCAAGTTCAACCGCCACTTTAACTAACTAATATACTCATTACTCATCACAACAAAGTGACAATAATGGTAAGGAACAAAGAAATAAATCATGATTTCGGTTTGCCTTTCCTTTTATGTTTTAAACTATCTAAACATCATATTTTTTGAACTTGAGCTTGGACTTATGTATAAAAGATATTATAGGTATGCTAGAGCATGTGGTCTTTCTCCAATTGTCGAAAAAGACAAGGTGAGGAGTGCCCTCGAGAAGGTTTATAATTTCAATGTCCTAAAGGTTAAGGGAGGTATGCGTGGGGCAGTGAATGGGATGCGGCCAGATGGAAGGGTTGATATGTCGACAATGCAGTCAAGAGAAATTTGGTCTGGAGTTACATATTCTGTTGCTGCTGCAATGATTCATGAGGAGATGTTGGAAATGGCATTTCAGACTTCGGTTGGTGTCTATGAAGCAGCTTGGTCCCAAGAAGGTTTAGGGTAAGTTGTGAATATTCTTGAGTTCGAATTTTGACTTCACATATAATTTTCTTTCAATTAAATATTAAGATAGAGTCTCACTCACACATGAGGGGTGCATTATATATTTTGATTAAATTCACTTCTTTCCATCAACTTAAATTTTGAGACAAGTGATAATTTAACAATACTAATTGGAATCTAAAAAGAAAATGTCATTTAATCTTGTGTAATTTACAGTAGTACATGTCTCTGTATAAATAATCAATAATTTGAGAACTTTTGGTCCACCCTAAAATACTATCAGTTAGTCCCGTAGCCTTATTTATTCAAAGTCTAATTCATGAAGATATGGTAATGGCATGAAGTGCACATGACATTTGGATTTTGGTCTTGGGTTTCCAATAGCATTTTTTTGGCGCAGAGTATCAAAGTAATAGCAGAGCTGAACCAGCTAATAGAGCACATTGTTTAATTCCTTTTCCAATGCTGAAATCATTCTAACTTGTCTTGTTCTATAAATTTAAGTTAAAGCTAATGTTGTGTTTTTAGTAAGTACATGATACATATGGCTAAAAAATTTCAGACGTCCTCTCTGTGATACATCTCTATATGGCGTTGGGATTTTTTCTAATGGAAACAAATGGATTTTTTCTATGTTATACTTTGGTAGGACATAAATGGGGTTTCACTAGCATTGGTATTGTATGTACATGTGAATTAATGGCGGAGGAAAACTTTTTTCATCAGTGAACATTAACAATAACAAAAGAAAACTTTGGAACTAACTACAGATGTTGAAAAGTCGGCAACCCAGCTTTATCAAGAACAAAGATGCCTAAAAAATGCTGTGGTAGTTCTGCTAAGGATGAAAAGAGAGCATCATGCCCAGCTGCTAGCTAAATTTCCAAGCCTTCAGCAAATTGATTGCCTTCTCTGTAAACATGACTAATAGCAAAGGGAAAAAGAGCAAAAAGAGTCAAAACATCTTCCACAACTCAAAATGATCATATATACACGGGTATTTGTATATTTGAGTGTACATGTGTTTGACTTGCACAATTAGCATTGATAAAAAAAAGAAAGACAAAGGGATTTGATGTTCACTGATTGATCTATGGTGATTCCCATAATAGAAAATTATTTCCAGACACTAACACTGAAGAAAGTAAATTGGTCATTGGTTCCGAGTTTCATGGGATAAATAACTCAGAGATAAAGCTTTTTTGTTTTCCCCAATGCTTCCCTTGATTTATACCTATCCTTTATACACGTCTACACCCTATATGGACCTCCCCTTTCCAGTTCACTTACATTTAGCTCTGGAAACAGCTATTCTTTTCAAACTCCAGAAGCCTGGAACACCGACGACCAATACAGAGCTCTTGGTTACATGCGGCCATTGGCCATATGGGCAATGCAGTGGGCCTTGTCAAAGCCAAAGCTTTGTAAACCGGAGCTCAGACATGAAGCAAGGGATGATCAAGAATATTATAGGCACCATGCAGGGTTTGCACGGGTTGCACGTCTTCTAAAGTTGCCCAAGGAGGATGCTGCTGCTAAAAGTATGCTAGAAGTTGTTTACGATTCCATTTGCAAGAGACTCTCATTCTAATAGCAGCAAATGTGTGTGATGGTTCCTACAAGGTTGGTTGTGATGTATTTATCAGATATGATACTGCTTTATAGGCTTCCATATGCAAATGCAATTTTACAGCTCTATAATAGTGAAACCAGAAAACTTTGCTATTTTCTTCCAATTCTCAGAGAAAAGGCTTTCCAAAGCACACAAAGATCAAAGGAAAACTGTTTAGTGTAACAAGCATCCAATGACTTTGCATGATAGCCAGCCCCATCTCAGCCCACTGAGACACTATTGTAAATCTTTTAAAGCTTTGACATATTCATTTATATTTTTCTATTTTGCCCTGATCAAAATTCATTTTCTTTCAAAAGATTCCTTAGCGTTGTGAAATGTTGTGCAAAACACACACACACTAACAGTGGCAAATAAAGTAAAAACAATCACGATCAAGCACACGACGCACAATATACATGGTTCGACAAATTGCTTACATCCACAGAGCTGTAGAAATCTTATTAACCAGAAGAGATTACAATCACTCAATCTCAACTCACTCTTTAGGACTTTTTGCTCTCTCATACAATATGCACTTACTAGACAATTGTTATCTCTCAAAAAATGCTGAAAGTTGTACATAACAAGTCAAATATGATATATTTATAGCAAACGGCACTGAAAATCCTAAGTTAGCAAAATCTGCATTCTTCGCTCGAGCGGAGTGTTGAGTGTGCATCGAGCAAACAACATTGGCTTGAATGGGGTGTCAAGCAGGGGTTGAGCGAACACTAGAATTTGTGTTTTGCTCGAGCTCATTGTCGCGCGGTACTCGAGCAAACTCATGGGTTGAGTTTCGCTCGAGCGTACGTCGAGCAAACACTTTGTTTCTCGATTTTCAACTCCAAAACTAATCTCCACATACATCCCAACACCCAGGATGTAGATGGATGGTAGAAATATAATATTAGATTGACCGGGATGGACTTTGAACGTCTGAGAGTTTGTTGTGCTCTTTGAGCTCATGGAACAGGTGCACCGAGTTGTAAACAAGTTGGAATTTAAGCATAGGTACTCGAACTCGACTCACTGTACAGTTTAAGAGCTAGAATCTGAGTCAGATTTTTGTTTTTTGGCTAGTTATAATGGATGGCCGAACTCGGTTGGTTAGTTATAATTGAGTCGAATGCTCAATCGAGCACTCGAATCGACTTGCCTTGTCTAATAATTTGTTTTACAAAATATCAGATTTGACCATCATTATTGATTGTTTTGTGTAGTACATTTGCTTAAACCGTGAAGAAATCGGTTTTTGAACTCTGCAGAAGTTGGAATTGTGAGCACTGTGCTTTAACCGAGCGGTATAGCTGTTAAAGAGTGATAAAAAGAAGGGATTTTGACTATAAAAAGAAGGGATTTTGACTAGTGACCATTATGATTTTGAATTTAAGCCTTCTACATGTTGCACGTGAAAACTTGGTTTCAGAATGTGTCTAAAGTTGCAGGGTCTATTGACAAACACAGAATGGCTTACTCCAGAAACTTCCTCGTCCTAGAGATCAACACTATCATTGCCTCATAATAATGGTGCAACTTGAAGCTCCACCGACAAGAGGTTCTCTTTTCTTTTCACAATTTTTTTCAACTCAACTCATTTCATTTTATTTAATTATTGTAACTTTTTCAAATTCTCACAAAAAAACAATTAATTTTTTTAAATTTTAAAATAAAAATAATATTAAAAAATATATTCTAATAATATTTTATTCAACTTTTAACTTTCTTTCGTAACATCAAAGTCAAATACTAAAGTTATCTTTTATCTAGAATAAATTGCTTCGAATTGAAAATTAAATAACAACTTTAACAATTTGGTCTTATTGGAGACATGGTAGATTGAAGGGGTAAAAAATGTGATTTTTTTTTCTATAATAATTATCAAAACTCAAATTAACTGAAGAGATACTTTGATCTTGCAAGTCTTGACAGAATACTATTCTGGGAACAATTGCGTTAATTCCATCCTAAAGATTCTTTGTTAGTTCATATTTCAAACATAAATATTATGATTACATCTGAAAAAAAGGGGGCCGAAATTCCATCAACAGTCAGAGACCTAGATAAAAAGCTAATACTAGATCGCCATCCAAACTCAATGACACACTACGTCGATGTTCAACGAGATGCACTATACGCTTGGGTCGAGTCGTACTGAGCATAACCAGGCTGAGGCGACAATGTTTTCCCATAAGCAGCCGGAGCACTTGCTGGTACAGCTCCATAACCGCCTGATTGTGGGATAGACTGATCATAACTAGGTTGAGTTGATGCCGGTTGGGCATAGCCCGGCTGCCCGCTCGGAGGTGCACTGTAGGCTGCTGCAGGACCACCACTATAAGCAGCATGATCTTGAGGCCCTTGGTAACCATAGCCTACATTGTTAGCAGCTGCCTGCTCAGGATAACCTTGCTGAGAAGGTGCATATGGTCCATAACCCCCAGCAGCACCAACTTGTGCATAGCCAGGTACCTGCTGTGAACCAGATTGACCATAACCTGGCTGCACTCCTTGCTGTGGATAAATGTGGCCAGATGCAGCTGGTGGTTGACTATACCCATCAGCAGCCGGTGCAGAACCATACGGAGGATATGTTTGCTGCACCTGGGCACCAGATCCATATGGATAGGGCTGTTGAGGCAGTGCATTTGAGCCATATGATTGGGCAGGAACAGAACCTTGATAAGGCATGTCCCCAGGTTGTGTAGCCCTGGGTGGGCCATAAGATTGTGGAGGACCCTGTGATGGCATGCCATATGATTGTGGTTTCCCATACTGTTGTGCAGCATAACCTGGTTGAGTGCCTGCCTGTGGGTAAACTGGCTGAGAACTTCCATGTCCACCGTAAGGATGCTGCGGAGCATGATTTTCATATTTGGGATCATCGTATCCATGCCCATAGCTATGCTGGTGAGGTGCTGCCTGAGAAAAAGGAGCTGAATTGCCATAATCGGGACCCTGTGGATGTCCATAATTGTAGTTTGCATGGGATGGGATTGGACCCATTGCAGCTGCAGGGGAAGGGCCAGAGGCATGTGAAGGAACGGGGGTAGAAAGTTGGGCAGATACCGGAGCATCAGAGAAATGACCTCCTTGTCCGCCATAGTAATCATAACCACCGGTATGTGAAGGTGGACCATGCATACTAGGAGGCCGTTGTTCCCAACCAGCACCATAGCCACCTCTTGGTATCATTTGTTGAGGATAATTCCCGTATGCCGGAGGTGGATACTGTGAATTATGAGATGGATATGATCCTCGATGCTGGTAATCATATGCTGCAGCACTAGGACCCCACTGAGGCAGACCAGCAGATCCACGGGGTCGATAAGCCTGCTGGTTAAATCCACCATATGAAGGTCTCGCAGGCTATTCCAAGCATATGCAATAAAGAACTAAGTTAGAAAACAGAAGCAGTTCCATTCACAAATAAACTAACTCTAATTTTTTGTAAGTACAATTAAATGAAGAACATTAATAAGGTGGACAGAAACAGAAGTTGCTATTAAAGCTTGGTAACTATATCTCCAGTTCAAATCATTGGCGGGCTCCTGGGCATCACATTGGTGCTACAAGAAGAACAAATCTATGGGATCCATTTTACTTGGACAAAATCAGGGGAGAAAGTAAAAGCTGAGATCACTGTGAAGTGAAGAGAGATGTGGTATATATGAGGTTATAGAGATAACAAAAATAGCAATTACTACATCAACTTTATCATAGAGTGTACCATATGCACTATGACAATGTTGACAAGAATAGAAACAAATCAAGCATAAGAGAATAGTAGACGAGAATTGAATGAAATCAACACACAAACTATGAAAACACATCACATTTTAGATTTTTCTAAGCCTTACAAACAATGCAATGCTGAAACAAACCATCAATACAGCATACTTGAAAAAGGATTCCTTCTCGAAGTGAAGGAAGAACTATTCCTTCTGGAAGAACAATAAGTAGAAAAAGAAAGGTTAACCTCCCTGCTGGAATGGATTTATCAACTTTATCTATCAGAATCTAAACATACCATCTATCAATCACATTGATCATTCCAACATGTTCACTCCTCGATGAAACTTCTTTATTCATTCTACAAGACCAATACATCTCTATGAATACGAGACAATGGTTCAAGGTAAAAAACAGCTGGTTTTGGTCCCATGTCTAAAAAGCAAAACCATGCTCCATCTCTTCAAAATATGCAAAAGTGCATACAATGGATGACCTCCACTTGCTTGCTCCTAAAAGGAAACCAGCATGCTTCTAAATAAAATATCTGGTGATAATGACCTACAAATTTCCAATTCTTTAAACATTTCAGTCTTTTTTTTTCACTTGTCTTCTAATTGGGAAACAAAATTTTATTGAGCATAAAATAGACAGGCCCAAGTATATGGGACATATACAAGAGCGTCGCCTATGCATGCTAGTTTAGCGATTTCTCCAACATATAGATGTTATGCTAAAATGAAAGTGTAAATATATTTACCTTCATCTGAAGAGTGACTGAGGATATTACCACGACCACGGTTATATTGGTATGGGATTGTCCACAGAAGTTTATAAGAAAAAAGAAAGTAGGTTTTACTAAAAATGAAAATCATATCCACCATAACCAACCACATGAAAGTGCATTCAACAAGGATATCAAATTACTCTTTTCGAAATTTTAAGTGCCTGGTGATGCTTTCACTTGATAATCAATAAAATTGTAGAAGAGTAGCAAATGCAAAAGGCTTTCTTATTACATGCTTCTAGAGTTATTCTGCTACAAAAGTAAAATTACATGGTGCCACTTTATGGTTCTCTCACATCATATCCTGATGAATATTTTTTATAAGATACATTTATCGCGATAAAAAACGGGTGTAACCTCAGTACACAAGAAGCATACAACAGATCTCTATCCTGATAAATATTTACAGGAAATAAGTAAAATATAGAAAAAAAGATACTGCTGTAAGATGACGGAACTGAAAGATTATACCAAATCATTCAGATGATAATCATGAAAGAAAAAGCATTTCATTGAATACATCATTGAAATTCCAAGCTTAACAATGCAGATCTCAAACGTATTCAAGCGACTAAATAAAAATTGTAAGACACATGCATATACACGCTTCACATTGAATCAGAGCTTAGGCTATATAAGTTACATAGCATGTCATAGACTAGGTCACGTAACGGACTGTAATGTTCTTGCCTATTTCTCAAGTAACCATGCTTTAGGATTCATGCTACTCCTTAACGTATATCATATGATGTACGATATTCTTCATACATAGAATTGGTCACAAGTTTTAAAGTAATCTCCCACACATTTAATTATCATGGCTTCACCAGACATTACACTTTCTTCCAACGCATCTCATTCACAGACCATGGGTGGCACTAATGAGTGCTAAGGTTAATATAATGTAGTCTTACAACATTATATTTTTTTTAACTTTCAAGTCTCAAAGCAATCTTACCAACTATTAACATCCTGCAATCGCGAGATTTAATGCCTGATACCTCTCTTTTGTGGATGGGAATGAAGAGTGGTTGTCTATTGCCACACCAAGAAAGCAATGCTGACCCCATGGAAAAGGCAATAGCCAAATCTGCATTTTTAAAGCCAACCAATTCGAAATTGGCACCTTCATATTAAATAAATCATGGCAACCGACATCTTGGATTGAATATATGGTCTTCCAAACAGCATTCAAATGACCTTGGCATGGATCATATTCATCAATATCACACTCTTATGAACCTTGTTAAGAGATCAATCTCTCACTCCCATGGCAAGATTATCAAACAATTCCAGCCTTAATAAATGGAAATATGTCATCCATACAAATTTAATTGGTTGGATAGATAATCATGTTGCGACAACAGAATATTCTGCTTTGCCAGATGATAAGATACCGAGATGCTTCTCAACCAGTCCAGTGAAAAGAACAGTTCCGCACTAACTCAATGCGTGAAATTTACAAGCAACATGGGAAATCGATAGAAACCTATTCAATAAAAAAAGGACTAAAGAAGATACCAATAACACCAACAATAACAAGATATGCACCATACTACCCAGTCTCTTCAACAGCTTAAACAAAATAATATAAATAATTTGCCACAGAACTTGAATGAAATGCATACAATTATTCTCTAGACGATTTCCATCTAAGCCATACATCTGTGGCTAGCATCTAAACTAGCATATAACTTCAACTATGCAGATCTAACATGTGGCAGCCATGTAGCATCTAAAAATCTAGCTACTTCACCAGAAAGCCTTGCGGGTAGTCTACAATAGATAGATAGCAATACAAACCAATAGAAATTTACAAGCATACTCCTCCCTCAGTGCATGCAAAGTTGTGAACCTTATAATTACCATTTTTTTTTTAAAAAAAAAAAGACTAATTATTTCTCACAAAGTAACATGCCAGGTGCATTTGGAAAAAGAAGAAACTAAGAATAATTTAATACGTTCAGAGGAAGTTAGTTTAAGTATCAGAGTGGAAACATATATATCATAACAGAATTCAGCTGCATTTTTCATTGTAGGAAAAATCAATAGGTTGAGAACAAACCTGATTCATAACTTCCTTTATCAACTCTCTAGCCATTTCAATTTGCTTCTTGTCACCAGTCACCCGTACAGTCCTTTCTTTAGATTCATCTCCTTCTGGAAGGTGTTGAGGTATCAACTAAATGGAAAAGAGAGAAAGTCGGCACACATGATGAAACAATATAACAGAATAAAGAACAAAATAGTCATCACTCTTAAGAATTGGATGCGATATCAACTACCTGGATGCGTGCTCCAGTTCTAGTCTGCAGGCCTTTAATGGTTTCTCCACCTTTGCCTATTATTATACCAACCTGGACCAACAATGCCCAATATGTCAATAATGGGTCAAATCGTAGATATATATTCATCAATAGACAAAGAAACTAGTAACCTTCTCATTTGGAACTTGTATCTCGATTTGTTCAGAGGCTACAGCAGCCTGTGCTGTTGTGAGACCCCTGGCTATAAGGGAAGGAGAACCCCCTGCATCAGCCTGTCGAAAAATACATCAAAGCAAAGAGAAAATCAGGCAATCGGTTTCACATCTCCAGAATATGCATCAACCTGAAAGCAGTGCACATGGTGATGAGGAGGAGTAGCCATCGGAAAATAAAGCTAAGTTCAGTCAGCATTAAACCTCTGCAATGACAGCATTTATAAGCTTCTCAGCCTTGGTTATATTATCTAAACTTCCTATAATTTCCACAGGCCTTGTTGCGCAATAAGGATCAGCATCCGAATCCCTAGTGATCTGGATTTTCGCTCCTGAATTGTACTGCAAGTAACGTATAGTATCCCCAGCCTTGCCAATAAGAACTCCAACCTGCACCAGAATTTATAGAACTTGACTTTATAAAAGTTGAAATACAAATATGAATCCTTTTAACAAAGCTCCAAGAAATGGGCAAACAAAAACACATGGGCAGTTGGGTATGAGAAGCCTCCTTTTCAACCTTCTGTGGTTGCTTGCTTATTTTGATTTGGCAAAACACGGTAAGATGTAATTTTTTTATTTGAGTGGTTATCATCTTCAAAAAAGGACGATGAATGGCACCTCTATCTTTCCCTACCACCTATTCTCTGTCAGGGCAGTCTCATCTTCAGGGAATTAAGCCACGTTAACAGCGGTATATTACAGAAGCAAGTATTTATTCAACCCACCTTGTTGTTAGGCACCTCCATTTTGCGTGTCATGGTTTGAGAAGCATCTTCTTGCTGAGAAACCTCTGAAGACGGTTGCTGACTTTCAGGTTGATGACCTTCCTCTTTAGATGGCTCCTGAGCAGTTTCTGTCAAAGAATCCTCGACCGATGGTTGTTCAAAGTCACCTGTCTCAGGATTTTCCACCGAGGGTCCTTCATTGCCATCAACCACTGTTTGTGGAATTTCTTCAGTGGGAGGTTGAGCATCCCCCAACTGCAAACTCTCCACCGTAGGCTGTTCATTGTTCTCTCTGATAGGTCCATCGTTGTTATCTTCCTTACATTGGTACCCATTCTCAATAGCTGTAACATAAAAAATGAACTAAACATATTACTAATTGAAAACATGGAGGCAGGTTTATACAAGGAAGTATGCTACATTTAGACACATTAGCTTCACTAAACAAAATAAAGGGGTTTCAATCACTGCACGGCGCACAAGCAGAATAAACTTCCGCTCCATATCTTTCGTGGAACTCGTCCATCCACGGGAGGCCTTTCGTAGTGAGGGAACTCTATTTTTAGCTTGACGAGCGACTTTAGTTTCAGAAAAACGCAAAAACCCCAGGATTTTCGTAAAAGAGGGACGAGTGAGAAGGGACTTTCTTGCACACATTTCGTTGTACTTGGATTCCGCCCTTTTGCGCTTATAATAAAATTCTTATTAATTATATAAAGGAATAAAATATTCATGCATCAACTTCCGGTTACATTTTCTTTCATTGGACTGGGGGACATGTTTCCAGCTTCAAATATGATAGAAATAAGAGGGGAAAAACTACTTCAGAATACCATAAACACAACGTATATCAATCCACACGCATATCATACAGATATATATGCGCATATACACATGCACACATACATCTATGAAGCCATGAAAAAACCTAACTTGAAAAGAATACAATTCCTTTTAACATACCTGAGCCGTCGGGTTCTTCATTGAGGCGGGCCCGCTTCACCTCGGGCCCGTCGGAGGGGCCAGATAAATCAGCTTCCTCGTCTGGTGCATCATCAACGGGGTCTTCATTCAAATCGGCCAGGTGCTCGGTGCTTGGCTTGTTGGGTTCAGGGGCTTCGGGTTCCAAGTCCTCGAGCTTCCGCTTGTGATCCGAAGGCGCACCCATGCTCACGTCTGCCACTACAACCTCTTCCTCCGCCATAGGGTTCGTGGAAACTCAACAGTACCACCAGATCGAGAACGGGGTTCAGTTCTGTAAGCGATGTGGCGACCAAGAGGCGTAGATTGTGGCTAAGGGGGTAAGAGAGAGGTTTAAGGGCGTTATAAAGACTCGAGGAATTGGGGCTAGAGATATTTTCTACGACCCACTTTGGGCTTTCTTTATTGGGGTTGGGTTTTCGGTGATGGGTTTATTATGTTTGCGGTTGTGGGAAATATGGGCTAGTGGGCCTATCATCTAGGCCCATTATATTGATTACTCTTGAGCCCGACTGTTCGGCTTCTAATTCGGCTATGTTGTATTCGTGCCCCTGATGGTAGCATTTTACAATTTACATTAGACCCAACTACTTGAAACCAAACTGGGATTCTGTACGGAAACGAAAGTCGGATATTCTGCGTTGGATAGATTAGGGCTTTTTTTAATTGTAAGAAAGAGAAATGCTACGTCATAAAATATAATAAAAGTAAATTTTAGTTTATGAATTTATTTTATAAGATTATAAGAAAAAATGTATTAATTATTATATAATTTTACTGGTATTTTTTATTTTATTATTAAAAATATATGTTTATATAAATAAATTTATTAACAATAATATTAAATACAAAGTTTTGAGTGCATAATGCACAAGTCCGAAAACATGCTTCTAATTTTAGGCTTCATTTGTTTTTGTTTATAAAATGAGATAAAATTTAAAAATTAAATAAAATATTATTAAAATATATTTTTTAATATTATTTTTATTTTAAAATTTACAAAAATTAAATTATTTATTTTATTTTATATAAAAATTTAATAAAATTATAATAACTATATATAATACGAGATGAATTAAGAAATTTATAAAAACAATCAATACCTTATTCTTCTTTCAAATTTGCACGAATTACCAGGCTGGTAGGTTGGGCAAAAGAGAGAGAGAGATAGAGAAAACTGCATAGCCCATATCCACAGGCACAGAGTCGGAGTGCCCATTGCCCAGCCCCCAACTCATTAAAATAGTCAGAAGCCAGCTGCGTGATTGGATCAGCGGGCTCACGTTCTCTGGATATTCCAAAACCCGTGAGTCAAGGAAAATGAAAACAAAAATGAATAAAGAAGGAAAACGGCACCGCAACCGTCACTGTGTAACGTGTTTTTGTTATTTCTACCTGACATTCAATTCAGCGCCGAGCTGCCATTCTTCCTTCCGAACAATAAAGTCGTTATCGTTCCTTTCTATGGGTTCTGGGTTTTTCTTATTCCCACAAAATTCCAAACTTTTCCATCCGGGTTCCCCAAATTCCTTCCCATTCCTTCCCTTAAGATTCTTGCTATTCGAGTTGTATCTTCTTCCATTTTGCTCTATTGTTGTTCCTTTCCTCTTCCTGAGAACGCCTTTCATTTGCTTTTGGAGTTGATATTGAATTGGTGCTTCTTTTGATGGTTATGTTTGATTCACTTGAAATTCCAATTTGAAATTTCATTCTTGGTCAATTCTGTAGCACCCCCCCACCTCTTGCGAAAATTTCAGTCGGTGACTGGAGTTTGTACATTTGAGAACATGCTGAAAAAATGCACATTCTTGCTATGGAGTCGGTTTGATTGTCGATTACATCATGTAGAGTTTCTCTAGTTCATGCTAGAATCTATTGGGGAAGCTTATGTAATTTACATGATCGGACAATTCTGTTTCGGATTCATTGCTTAATTCATAACAAGAATTGCTTAACTGGCTTTCATGGCGGGTTCCGAAGCAAACCCTATGGTGGTTTCCGGAGCTTCTGGTTCTCGTGGGGTTGACGAGACGTCTCCTGACTTGTTGAAGAATACACCGTCAAACATTGCGAGATTGGAAGATTTGATTGAGCACTCTAAGGGTAGGCAGAAGTATCTTGCGCAGACGAGGAGTCCTTCGGATGGGGGCGATGTTAGGTGGTATTTTTGCAAGGTGCCCTTGGCAGAGAATGGTGAGCTATTTTTCGTTTTTCCCCTTACATATAATGCAGCATGCGGTTTATGTTGTGACAGTGTATTGCTTGCATTGTTGGCTTTTCATATAATGATTGGTTTTCTTACTGAGAAGGAAAAGTAGAATATTCAGAATCTTACCATATAGCTGATTAACCGTCAAAAGCAGAAAATTTCTCTCTGTCGTTTATCTTAGTTTGAATTTTATTTATGAGAAAAACTGTTTTTTTTTTTTTTTTCAATCTAAGTTAAATGGCTTGTTTAATAATGAAGAAAACAAAGGAGAGGAATGAAGAAGTTATAGCCAATTATTTTAGAGTATCTTGAGTATAAGGTAGAGTTATGGCATTGTGTACATATTACAGGTTTAATAAGTCTCATGAATGAAGGCTCATGATTTAAAATCTCAGTTCAAGTTTCATGGCAGATATAATTGTTAAATCATTGTGATGCTCAATTCAAATCTCATGAATTTCTGTATAATTAGATGTTAGGAGTTTCATAGATGGTGGTGCATTTGGAGGAAAAGGAATGATAGAAGCTTTGAAGATCATGAGCTGTCAATGGATGTTTTAATACTTTATTCCATTGGATTTTTCTAGTAGATTTTAGTGGTACGAATTTTCATGAATTTATTGTATCATTAGTTCATCAAGCATAGGTGATGCTCTTGTATATGTCCCGTTTACTTGGGCTATTTCCTATCCCTCTTATCAATAAAATTTTGTTTACCAATTAAAAAAACGATAGTTTCATAAGAATGAAATTTTGCTGCAGTGATTATCTGTCAAATATATCACAGGAATGGCAAGCATATGTTCATTTATTCAACATGAGTTCGGAGAGAAGTGCCTCTGAATTAATGAGAAGATTGATATTCCCCTTGTTTATTTGTGCCGATTTATGATCAAACATGTATACTGAGCACCTCTTTATTTGCTTATTTTAATTTACTATCTTTCTTTAGTTTTTAGTTCATGACCATCAGATACCCATATTAAGGACATGTATACCGATGACGTTCAGGTTCTTTTGTTTCTGCAGAACTAGCTGCCTCAGTCCCTCGCACCGAGATTGTGGGAAAGAGCGACTATTTTCGATTTGGGATGAGAGATTCTCTTGCAATAGAAGCATCTTTCTTGCAGGTCATCTTTGTAGTCTTTTTTTCTACAAGTAAATTTTTGTTGTCTTTTTAGTTTTCTAAATAACTAAGCTCTCTCTTTCATGTTCAACTTGGATTGCAAGATGTCTTTTTGAATCTATAAGTTGTGTAAATTTGTTTAGTAATAAGATTGCATACATTTATTCATGCTATGCACTGAGTTAAGATCTTCCAGACATTATCTTTAGAAGAAAAGAGACATACGTTTTACAGATGTCTTTAATTGTTATATCTTTCAGATGATTGTTATATCTTTAATTGGCAGCCATCTGACTGATTTTCTCAATTAATTGTGTCATTTGGTTGTTCAATACGTTTTACAGAGAGAGGAAGATTTGCTCTCCAGTTGGTGGAAGGAATATGCAGAGTGTAGTGAAGGTCCAATTGGACGACCGAGTTCCAGTAAGATGGTAGATAAGCAACTAGGTGAATCTTCTTCAGAAGGTGCTCGATCAGCCCAACTATATGAAGCTGAAGAGGAGAGAGTTGGTGTCCCCGTAAAGGGAGGACTCTATGAGGTACTCCTACATTTTTGCTCAGCATGATGTCTTTACGAACGTCTTTCTAGGAAGCACCTTCTTGAATGAGGGCGACTACAAATTTGATGTACATACTATTCTTTGATCAACAGAGATGAGAACTTAAACAGAACGGTAAAGTAAAAAAGAAAAAGAACAAATCATATGGATTTTTAAACTCCCAGCACCTATTCAATTAAAGAAAATTGAGAACATAATGGATGATAGAAGGGGTCCTATAGAAAATCGGAAAAATAATTCCGGACTACAGTTGATTCTGTACTTGGATGTTGATATTGTGGAAGATTTTGAAATTGGACGAGAAAAGGACACAAAAGTCATCTGAAAGATTGTATGACCTCATTATCGTATGCCAAAGTGATTTTAATATATTTAATCCCATACAAAAAAAGTAAATTGAGGTAGTCCAGTGCATCTTTTCAGGTGACAATTCTTTGTCTAGTTGACCAGTATCTTATTTCGTGACAGTTCAACACCAGGCACCGGCTTCTTGAACTTTTTATGTATTATACAAACCCACAAAAACCTAAGCCGATGCGGAGACTCTCACATAAAGTTCACAAGATAGCACAAAAATTGGTTTTGTTCTCATGGGTAGCGGAAGGTCAACTGCAGTGCTCAAGAGCATGTTTTGTAACGCTGCAATGATTTCAGAGTGTCCGTTTTAATTCATCATTAAAACCAAACTCCAAATATGTAATTATCCTTAGAGATCAACATCTGGAGTAATGTACAGGCCCTTTTTGTTGTACTTGGTTCTGACTTTTGCAGGGGAGGAGTGTATTTTGCTGGATCTGAAACTTATTTTGTTATGCAAGTGGATTGTGAAAGGAGAACCATGCATCTTCCACTGAGGGTCTAAGTTTTCATTTCATCTTAATGCCCTTCTGAGTTTCTCTCTAGGGATTATGAGTTTGGGCTTCAAGATTGGTGAAAAAAGTTGCTTTCACATTCAACTTATTGGTGCCATGATGATATTATACAAAGATTTTGTTTGAAACATGTTAGGAAGCAACCCTTGGACCTGTCAACTGGCTGTCTTGTCTTATAAAATATCTGTTCTCAATCTGATTTTTTTTTTTTTTTATGTTGGGGGGGGGGGGGGAGGTTACAGTTTGGTTAATTAGTTCATTTTGACCAATTCTTAGAGATGGGAAGTTTTTGTGACTTACTCTGTTTGCACTAGTTGCAACTGTGCAATTAGGTGGAAGGCTTCCCTCATGCCGACTGTTCATGCCAAGGTTTCACTACAGGACCCTCTCAAGCATACACTGGCCTTCCATCAACTCTGTGTCTGATTTTGTTTATAATCATCTGTTGTTATTGATTAACAATATCTTAAGCATACACGTTCCTTCACTTTTTGGAAGTTTTGGTTCATTAATTAATTAATTGTAATGTGTGAAAAGTTTCATTGAATTGATATGCCTCAACTTTTTAGGCTTTCTAAATAACTTCATTGTTTTTGTCTTGTGTATGCTTTTTAAAAGTGAAAGTACATTATATATGCAGGTAGATTTAGTGAGGAGACATTGTTTCCCTGTTTATTGGAGTGGAGAAAATCGGCGTGTTTTAAGAGGTCATTGGTTTGCACGTAAAGGGGGACTCGATTGGCTTCCTCTTCGTGAAGATGTTGCTGAACAACTAGAGATTGCATATCGTAGCCAGGTTTGCTACACAGTACTGGGTTTGATATATCGAATTATTAAGTGTCTTGACTAGGAGGATTTATCTCCTGTCCGTTACTAGTTGTTAGTTTTGTTTATGTCATAGCATGGCATCAAGAGAAATGAAAATTTTATATTGATGTTCAAGATTGCATTTTTCTGTCTTTGAGCTTACAGAATTTCAGGTTAGTGCAGCTTTCAATTATTGCAGTTTGCTGTCTTTTTTAAAAAACTGAAATCTTCTGTTATTTTTGAAATATAAATTCGATAAGCTCATTGCATCCTTTGTTGTGACATATAATTAAGCATCTTTCTTCCCCTCATATTTGTTTATGGAGGTGCGAATATAACTCATAAAGATTGATTTTTTTTTTGTATTCAGGTTTGGCACCGAAGAACATTTCAACCGTCGGGACTTTTTGCAGCTCGAGTTGAGCTGCAAGGATCTATGCCAGTATGCATATTGTTTTGTAAATCAGGATTCTGTTCTCTTTGTTGTGAATATTGGGTGCATAACTATATCGCAGGATTGTTCTTGTAGGGGTTGCATGCACTTTTTACTGGAGAAGATGATACTTGGGAGGCTTGGCTCAATGTTGATGCTTCTGGTTTTTCTAGTGTTATTGGTTTAGGTAGAAATGGAATTAAGTTGAGGCGCGGCTATTCCACATCTCACTCACCAAAGCCCACACAGGTTTCTATATGTTCTCCCCTCCAACATTATCATGGCAGAAATTTCATTACCTTTCTTTCATTTCCTGTTACATAATTGTACATAAAATATGCCAATGGACTGGGGACCAAACAGAATCTCCTCCTCCCTGAATAAAAAGGTGGAGTGTGAAGTCAAGTTTTCATTCCAAATGGCTGTGTGAGTGTTTATGCACACAAATGTACGGGAACTGTTGTTTCCACTCCTACAATAGTTGTCTGTAATCCCCCTTGTAATGGTTATTTCTTTCCTTTTTATTTTTTCAGGATGAATTACGTCAGCAAAAGGAGGAGGAAATGGATGATTACTGTTCACAGGTATGTAGTACCGTAGCATGCTGCTCATTTTCATATTTGTTTTTTTTTTTTTAATGAAGTCATTACATAATGTACGTGTGCCTTTTTTTGTTCAAAAAACCTCTCTTTACAAAGACTAGAAAATCTCCTTAATAGTTTTGATCTTACAAATGAGATGTGTGAGAATGAACTTCCAAGGGCATTTGGTTGAACTTCCTATAACTTGAAGAACTTGTATTCTTCAATAAACTCATTTGGCAAGCACATCAGTATGAGCAATAAGTTAGAAAAGCACCTTTTTCTATAGAGAGCATTACTCCAATTTTTTGGCTATGTTAGATGTAACACCCTTTCATGTAGGTATGAAATGTTACATACATTCGCAGCATAATGCCCGGTAAAGAGATTCGACTTCATTAAAATACCTAATTTATAGAATCATAAAACTAACTTAGCATAACATAGTTTCATAATTTTAAAAACTAAAAACATAATAAAATAATACAAACTAATCGTATGTGGCAAAATCACTTATTCAACTGTCTAATCATAACTAACCCATGTGGACTAACACTTATTCAAGGTCTAAGTCTCTAGAAGAATAATCTACTGCTGGCACTCCTGCTATGTATCTACACAATCATCATCTGGGACATTAAAATATAAAAACAGAGAAACAAGCAAATAAATCGAAGACTCAGTAATAGCACATCATACTATAAACTTAACTTAGCTTAACATTAGGCTTAACTTAGAAAACTTTCATGCATCATCATACATATACACATAGCATATAGATCATTCCTCAGTAACATAGGTTGAATTAAACCTAATCATGGCCATATATGTAACATGCATGCATGAATGGCTGACTCCACACATTTCATATCATTCGTACATAACTTATTTATCTTGTCTTTCACTTACTTAGTGGCCATCATACCATATGTGCATTGGTCCAATTGTCGTTGACCGCAAAAATCGTAGCATAACATATGGTGAACCACGCTTAGATCCGTGACACCTCATATATCATGGCATACATATGGTGAACCACGCTTAGGTCTGTGGCACCATATAATTCATATGGTGAAGCACGCTTAGGTCCGTGTCACTGCATAAATCGTAGCTTAGCATATGGTGAAGCACGCTTAGGTCCACGTCACCAAATACATCATAGCATACTTATGGTGGACCACACTTAAGTCTGTGGTTTGCACATCCACCCATAACATAAGGTCAATCTTAACTTATTTTTCACATGAATTCTTACTTATCTTATCATGATGCATATGCATGTTGACTTCATGACTTTCATGGCGTCTTACTTACATGCAGGGCATAGCATTGATCATGGCATATTAACATGAGCATTATATAATCATAACATAAACTACATAACATAACATGACGTAAGCGTTACATGGCATAGCATAATATAAGCATTCCATAACATAACGTAACAGACATACCATTAAGCATGGCATACATAACTGCAGCATAAACATATGATCATAATTCACTGAGGGTTCGTAAAGAGGGGCTAACCTTGAATTGGCCATACATAGCATTAGCATAGTTGCTATGCTAAGTTAGTTTTATGATTCTATAAATGAGGTATTTTTATGAAGTTGAATCTCTTTACCGGGCATTACGCTACGAATGTACGTAACATTCCGTACCTACGAGAAGGGGTGTTACATAGAATCAAGTTCCCACTTTTTTGCATAGGATAATCTCATCAAATACCTTTATACTTAAATCCATAATCATCAAAAAAGGTCTAGACTATGCCTTTCCCAGATCAGTTTGAATGGACCTTGTGATGGGCCATTGGTTTTCCTTGGGCTTTTCATGTCACTTTCTTATCTGGGTTTGTTTGTGACTCTTATGTCCAAAACAAGTGGGTCCATAATCTAAATAGAAGTATATTTAGTTTGACCTTTTTATATGAACTTGCATTTGATGATGGGGATCCGTGTGTTCCTTAGATTAATGAGGCCAACAAAAGCTTCATCTGTTTAAAAATGGCCCAGCCTTGTTGTAGCCCTATTCCTTGGGCTCTCGTAGAACTCCAATAACCCATGCTATAGAAAAGCAGCAAAAAATGTTTTTTTTTTCTTTTTCTTATTTTTTCGTGTTTCCTCTTCTTTCCTTTTTGGCATCCATGGCATGGCACAACCATTTCCAAAAGACACATACCATACAAATGTTTACGTCATATACGCCATGTTTTGTTTAGACATGTTCTTTTGAATTAAGCGACAAGTCCAGATGCATAACTAGGTTTCACGTATATGACCCAAAAACTCAACTTACTCTTTGTTATTTCATTACAATAAGCTCCTATATTGTTTTTTCTGTTTAACTGAAATTGTTGGTCTAGGTACCTGTGCGACACCTAGTTTTTATGGTTCATGGTATTGGTCAAAGGTTGGAGAAGTCTAATTTGGTTGATGATGTTAGCAATTTTCGCAATATCACAGAAAGTCTCTCTGAACGGCATCTTACTTCTCACCAACGTGGCACTCAAAGAGTCATTTTTATCCCATGCCAGGTAACATTCTCATGTGACACTTTTTTCTTGTGTAGAATTGATTCTTTTGTCAAGTGAGTGGAGGTTCTTGTACAATACGGTATGGTTAAAAAATGCATTAGTTGCGAGTGATCTTGATAAGATTAGGCTTGTTTACCATGAGAAAATAGGAAATGACTTACCAAAAAAAAGAAAAGAAAATAGGAAATGGAAAATATGAAGGTATTTATAACTTGGACAAAGCAATTTGTTATCCTCCTTTCCTTTCCTTTCCTTCCCTTTCTCCTTTCTTTTTCTTTTCTTTTTTTTTTTTTTTTTTTTGGGGGGGGGTTAATGTAGGCAGACTATATTGAATCATTCATGTTGCTTGAGTTGAATGGAGTGAGGCGTGGATTATTTCCAATTATTTCCTCAACCCAATATGCCATGAAAATTTGGAAGCACTATCCTACAATCAGAGCATTGTGGCATTCTATATCAGGACCAGTAAAAGGATAATACGTATAGTTTTTTGGCTTTATTCATTCATGTTTTGCAAATAACCACTGACCCCTTTTGTAAGGATTGGAGTATTTTGACCACTGACCCCTTTTGGGTTGGAGTTTTTGGATTAGCATTAACTTTATGGTATTTTTTATTCTAGTGGAGAAAGGGCTTGAAGCTTAGTGGTGAAACTACCGTTGAAAAAATTACTCTAGATGGAGTACGAGGTCTGCGTGTCACGTTGAGCGCAACTGTTCATGATGTATTATACTACATGAGCCCCATCTATTGTCAGGATATTATCAACTCGGTATTGCTTCTGTCTATTCTCTTACTCTCTTGTTTCTCTCTTTTAAGCATCTGTTTCGGTACTTTCTGTGTAATTGGGTTTAAAACATCACATATTGGATAAGTCTCATTTAATCTTGGTGCTTCTGGCTCTGCATTTAATTCCATTAAATATTCTGTTGGAGTCGGTATGATATGAACCCGTGGGAATGTAATCCCTTGAACCCACAATCAATTTGAAAATTCACCCAAAAAAGCAAAAAATCAAGTCAAAAGATTGAGAATCTAGACCCGTTGAGTGGATTGCACCAATCATTGCATTGCCTCCTTGATCTTCTTGGCTCTTGACCTTGTAATTGGCTCATTTGAAACTTGCAAACGATCTTTAAGACTAGGTCCATCTTGGTGCCCATCACAGTATTTTCTATTTTGTGATGCTTAAGCATATTCATCACATCAACAAATATATCAGTTGGGCTATTCTCCTGCCATCTAGAGAATTAGGAACCCATCTTTGAATTCAGTTACTGTAGACCTAGCTCATAAGTGTATTAATATTACAATGGTGGTTTAAGTATTAGAAATTTGAGGTTATTTAACCGGGCATTATTTGGCAAATGGTTGTGGCGATATACCAAGGAACCAGAGGCCTTATGGAAGATTGTGATTGAGACCAAATATGGTGATTTAGGGGAGGGGTGATGTACTAGAGAAGTTAGAGGAGCATTTGGAATGGGGCTATGTAAACATATTAGAAGAGGATGAGAGGTCTTCCATCGTTACAATAGACTGCAATTGGGGACAGGTTCCAAGATCAGTTTTTGGTTAGATGCTTGGTGTAGTAACAGTGTTCTACAAGATCTGTTTCCTTCTCTTTTCTTGATTGCAAGTGCCAAAGATGCCACAGTGGCGGAGGTTATAGAAGTCTCAGGTAGGAACATTCATTGGAACATCAATTTCAACCGAGCAGCACAGGATTGGGAGATGGAGAGTTTTGTAGATTTTTATAGTCTCTTGTATTTTGTTCGTCCAAATATCCAGCATGAAGATGAGTTGTGGTGGAATCCTGCAAGGAAAGTTGTGTTCTCTGTTTGCTCCTTCTATAAGGTTCTCACACAAGTTCCAGAGATACAGTTTCCCTGGAGAAGGCTTTGGCATCATAAGGCTCCTCCCAAAGCCTCTTTCTTTGTGTAGGCAGCGTCTTTGGGCAAGATTCTCACTACGAATAATCTAAAAAAGAGGAGGATAATCATTGCAAATTGGTGTTGCATGTGTAAAAGCAGGGGTGAGTCGGTGAATCATTTATTTTTACACTACGAGATAGCTAGAACTCTTTGGGACGAGGTATTTAAAAGAATGGATTTAGCGTGGGTTATGCCGAAAACCGTTTTGGAAGTATTGGCTTGCTGGACCTCAATTCAAGGGGTGAGACAGATCAAAGCAAGTTGGAAGATGATCTCTATCTGTATTATGTGGTGCTTATAGCATGAGCGCAATGAAAGGATTTTTGAAGACAGAGAGATCTTTGGAGGAGCTAAAAATGTTATTTTTTAGGATTTTTTGTACTTAGGCCATTGCATTAGACTTTAATGGCATGAAATTCCATGACTTCTTAGTTTCTAACGCTTCTTCATAATCAGGGCATTTTTCTTTGTAATTTTACACTTGGTGAATTAATAAATTCTTGTTTTACTTATAAAAAAAAAAAAGTGTATTAATATTACAAAACTTTTGGAAGTATAAAGATTCCCTTCCTTAAATCCGTTAGCCCTAAGTAGGAAATGAATGCTCCATGGAGAAACTGTCCTAGCCCTATTTGCAATCTCCACTATTTCAATTCATGTCTCTATTTTGGAATTGTTGACTCTCTTGGAGCTTTGGATTTTGAACTTTCTATTTAGCTTGTAAATTTGCTTTCTAATTATAAGAAAAAAAAAAATGATTGTAGGAAAAAATGATTACTTTTTTTTTTATAGGTAATCAAAGATATTGTATTAATAGAAATAGGCAAAGCCCAGGTACACAGGAAATATACATGAAAAGCGCCTAACTAGAGGTTACAATAGAAAGAAGAAGATCATGGATACTAAGACCGTTACAAACTATAGCCCCCGCCCATAAGAACAATGACTTAAAAAAGAAAACTTTAAGCTCATCCATTGTTTTCTCTTGATCATCGAAACATCGAGCATTTCTCTCCCTCCAAATACACCAACACAAGCATATTGGTACCAAGCCCCAAATTGCCGCTACCTGAGAATCGTCGTATAGTCCTCTCCAGCTTGCGAGGAAATCTACCAATCTACAAGGCATAACCCAAGACAATCCGACTCTTGAGAAAAAATTATCCCATATAACCTTGGCCATCTCACAGTGTAAAAATAGATGATCAACTGACTCCCCATGCTTCTTACACATATAACACCAATCTAGGACAATAACCCTCATTTCTCCAAGTTATCTGTAGTGAGAATCTTGTCCAAAGATGTTGTCCAGACAAAGAAAGCTGCTTTTGAGGGAGCTTTCGTCTTCCAAATGCTTTAGGTATAAGTTTGTGGAACGACATATTTGCTAGAGTGTGGCTCCATTGGGTGATGCCACGAAGCAGCTATCTGAAAGATGATACCAATCTACCTATGGTGGTGCATATGGATGGAGAGGAATGGTTGAAATTTTGAGAATTGTGAATAGACAATAGACGAGATTAGAACTTCTTCATACCTTATTCCATTGGTTGATAGTAATAGACTTTAATGGCATGAACGTACATGATTTCCTTGTATCTTTAGACACTCATGCATAGGTGTTGCTCTTGTATATGTCTCGTGTACTTGGTTTCGCCTATTTTAATAAAATTCTTATTTACTGATAAAAAAAATTTGCTTTAGGTGGTAGCACAGTGATCTCTTGGCAATATATGGTAAGATTACCATTCAGAGGAACTAATATGACAGTATTAATGACTTTCTAACATTCAAATACCAAATTAGTGTTTGATTGTGGCACCACCCCAGTTAAACGAGATTTATGTTACGTAAAATTCTTGATTGGCATGGACTACCATTTCTTTTTAATAGGATTGCATTCTTTAGCTGCTCCTATCTAGATAGTATTGTGTCTTGCACTAAATATGATTGGGATTTAGAGAAAACTCCATAAATATGAAAAACATAGTCAACATGATGAAAAAAGTCATGTCTGGTTGTTGTTGTAAAAAAGGCATCACTTGTTCAACTAATACAATAGCAGTTGTAAAGTGGAAGGTGAACAATAAAGCAATAAATTATACCAGAAGATGGTGAAAGATTTGAAGTTGAAGCTTGAAGATTCTAAGTCTCTGGGGTCTAGAGACACGAAATTCTTCAAGTCTCACATTTTGGATATCAGATGAAAAGAACTTCTTATAAGATTCTGAAAAGAGTATTATAACTAGACCAATATCAGCCCAATACCGCTAGATACAGGCAAGTTTGTGCACGAACATAAATAATTACTTGCTTTTCTTTTTCTCTTTGTTTCTGGCTACTCCAAACAGCCAAGTGCCATCGACCATTTCATTCTCTCCAGCATGCAGTGGTTTCTTTCTCTCTTTGTTTCTGGCAACTCCAAACAGCCAAGTGCCACCCACCATTTCATTCTCTTCAGCATGCAGTGGGTAATGGCAGAGAGACAGTGTATGGCCGTCTGCAGTAAAATTACCCATCGGATTTCTTTCTTCTTTTAAAGTTTTCCTTTCATTTGGCTCTTTCCTGATATATATTCCTCATTCCTGCAGGGACAGTGATTTATTCCTATTGATTTTTCTTTTGGTTTGGGATTTATTTTTCAATATTTTCCTCCACAAAACCATTTGATTCTCGGATTTTTTTTCTTCTAATTCTTCATTTTTAGCATTTTGGTTCTCATCGCTTTGTAGCTATTTGGAGGTTAGAATTTTTTTATTTGATCTTGAGCTCTGAATCACCATGGATCTGAGAGGAAGAAGGTTCTGGAATGAGTAGCGGTCGCGACGTTCCCGAACGAGGTTCTGGACTGATGGCCAAGTTCTTGTGCTTGGGCAGAAGCTTGGCGGCAAACTCATGCGGGTTCCAAACCACAAAGTTGTTGTCGCCGTCACTCCAGGAAACCACTTAGTTGGTCTCCGGGTTGTCCACCATGGCGTAAAACTTCCTAAAAAATAGCAGCAATGTATCCGTCGCCGTCACCGTCGTCATCGAAGACCCGGCATCATTAACATCTGCCATTCTTTTTCTTCTTCCATGTGAGAGAGAGAGAGAGAGAGAGAGAGAGAGAGAGAGAGAGAGAGAGAACAAAAGGAGAAGAGAGAGCATGTGTGTGACAATGCGTCTGCTTCCAAATTCGACCCCAACCCTCTTCTCTCTCTCTCTCTCTCTCTCTCTCTCTCTCTCTCTCTTTTTTTAAGTCTGAGCAGAACACTAAGGCAACATGGTGCACACGCGAGTGAACCACTGAGCACCCCAACAATGTCCAACATTTTCAGAGACAGAGAACTGGGATCCTCCCTCTCTCAGTTTCCCGCCCAGCCCAGCCCCCTCAGATGGTGAAGAAAAAACAAACAAAATGCATACCCCAATGCGCCCAAAACGCAGAGTTTCATTAATCCCAGTGGCATTCGTGAGCAAGGAGTCCACAAACTCGCCTGCATATAGAGTTTTTCATATCAGCCTTACCGGACTGTTCCAGTATACTTGCAAGTCACAGCCTACACTACCTTTCAGAAGACTATGATTATAAATATTTCCCAAAATCTATGTCAGAGTGAAGTAGTGGCTAGTCCCAAGGGAGCCTGCTGAGCTTTGAGTTTCTATCTCTGAGAAAAAAAAAAAAATTTATTCCACAATATGGGACTAGAAAGTTTTCTGATCAATTAAAGCAATTAAGTTCCTCCAACACCTCCCCCCCCAAAAGAAAAAACCCCCTCTCTCAAAAAAGTGGGGGGCATAGTTTATTTGTACTTTTAAGGTACCTAAGATGGTGAAAAGCAAGATTATTGGTGGAATTCTATTTAAAAGGTGTACCTATGGGGTATGACACAGGTATATAGACATGCAACAGTTGTTAAGGAGTTAGTAGAGTAGTTAATGATTAAATAAGGAAGTATTCATGGATAACACCTTTGTTGGAGATATCTTGAACATATACAAATACAGTGATCTGTATCCTTTGTTTCAAAATGATATTTGCATCAAGATTGCCATTTATATTGTCTTTCTCAGCAACTTGAGCTGTTGCTTTGAAAAAGAAAGATTTTTATTTAGAAGTTACCAACTCTAGCTGTTAAGGGTATTGGAGGTAACAACATTATTAAACCTCGAATTGATAAAAAAATACTTCTCCTCCAGGTGTCCAACCAATTAAATCGGTTGTATTTGAGGTTTCTGAAGAGGAATCCGGGTTATGATGGAAAGGTTTGAAGCTGAAGAACATCCATTGTTTTTTTTTTCTAAAAGAATTATATGGCCTTAAAAGTTTGATACATTTATCTCTGTTTCCATTTGTATAGGTTTCCATATACGGACATTCTTTGGGAAGTGTCCTCTCCTATGATATTCTCTGCCATCAGGAGAACTTATCTTCCCCATTTCCAATGGATTGGATGTACAAAGAACACGATAGAAATGAAGAATCATCTCCTGATATGAACAACCAGTCTTCTCCAAGCAACTATTTGACCAAGCAGGAGGATAAAAAATTCACAGTAATTAATGAAACTCAGGACAAGGTGGGTCACTTTGAAGACAAGTTCAGCGCACGAACAGCTCTTTTGGTAAAAGAGGAAGGAGATTCTGAAGATTTTTCCACAATTGTGGGTCCTGTCACTTCAAATTTAGATGAATGTACCAAGGCTACGGACTCCAACCAACAAAGTGGTCAGAAAGATTTTGATGAACTGCCTTGTGATTCTAGTGACATACTTTCTCCAAAAAGGGAATGTGAAACTACAGACATGAGTTCTGAACTCTTAATTGATGACTTGGAGAAAAAGGCCGAGGAAGTGTGTGAAGATACAAGTAATGAAGAGAAAACAATCAAATTGCTGAGGCAAGAGGTTGGAATTTATAAAAAGGATAATTTTCTCCGTGTCTTTCTCTGTGCACCATTTGTTTAACATCTAATATTTGCTGCTTTAGATTGATTCCCTAAAGACCAAGATAGTAAAATTGGAAAAGCAGTGCAGAGGTGGAGATAGGAGTTTGCATCAAGGTAATTATTGCCAATCATCACATAATCTTTTTTCCTTTTATCTATATGTGGAACTCCGTTTGTGTTAATATTCCTAGATACAGGAAATATGGAGGTTCCTGCAACTATTGCAAAGCCCCTCATACATGAGAAGCAGCTACCTGGGCAAGATGATGCACCAAAGAATTATACTCCATACATTAAGTATACGAAGCTTCAATTTGAGGTAAAACAGAGGGGGATTACTGATTCTTTGATTTTGTTATTTATTTGTTTCCTTTTTTGCATGGTATATTACCTTGGTCTATATTTCTATTTACTGCATGTTAATTTCTAAACAATATGTTTGTAACTTTGAAGGAGAGTGAAACTTGTTCTTTATGAAGTTTAGGTGCAAATCAGATCCAGATTTATTTTGGAAGGGATATTTTTCTGATTTTGCTTCAATCTTTCTACATCAGGTTGACACATTCTTTGCAGTTGGATCACCTCTTGGAGTATTCCTTGCACTTCGTAATATTCGCATTGGGATTGGTGAGATTCAATACATCTATGGATTTAAGATGCTTTTATATGGGTGCATGAATATTGTTTAAGCTGATATAAAATGGTTAGTTTAACCATTACATAGAATATGGACTTGCATTTTATTTCAGTCATCTATAAAATTATTGATTCACAAAAAAGGAGTTTCAGATATGTGGCAGTTTTTGAAACTAACAAAATCTAGATCTGATGAGTTGATTTGTCTTTTTGGTTCCAGGAAAAGGAAAGGACTATTGGGAAGAAGAAAATATAAGTGAAGAGATGCCTGCATGTAGGCAAATGTTTAATATTTTTCACCCGTTTGATCCTGTGGCATACAGGTCTGTTAAATCAACTCTTTTTCATTGCAGTTGGACATCTTTTTTCTGTTTTCGTTTGGTTAGTAGACTTCATATGTAACACCCCTCTTCCCCATGGTTAAGAACAACGTCATTTATTTGGGAAACCGGAGTGCAACTAACCTTGCCTATTAAAAAAAAAAATAATTCAATGAAGCACCAGGTATAAAAGATTTCATAATTTAAAACAAAACATACCTCATTAAAATCTAAAAGAGAGTATGTGGAAGCACTTATTAAAATTTCTCAAACTTTGTACTATAAAAAAAATCATAACTTAAAAGCTTTGTAAATGATCTAAGCCTCTGCCATGCCTCCCTGTGCCAAGTCTCATTCTGCAGCTCTATCATTATAAATATCCTTACTTGGGTGGTTAAAACAATAAAAACATATAAAAATGAGTCGAATATTCAATAAGTAGTATATCATAGAGTAAACATGATAAACAAAGTTTTCATGAAATGCATGCGTGCTTAATACTTATACTAACATAAACATGTAACATAACTTATCTTTCTTTCATTTAATCTTATCATAAGTTATCTCGACTTATCTGACTGACCAACACACCTTAACCCTGTGTGCAAGGTTGTGTACCGGTTCCACATCTTGTGGCCACAAGGGGAACCGCTATGATCATAACATATTATGGTGAACCACGCTTAGGTCCGTGACTTGCACATCCACCCCTAACTGCATTTGTACCATGCATCTCTTATGGCCATTCTTAAATCTTCTTTCATAACATGTCTTTTATCTTTTTTACCGTGTGCATGTAGAACACATAATAGCTTATCGTAATCATAAATGAAAATATATCATGATGCATATAAAACATATCTTAACATGCATTGAAACTCACTTTCATCATATCATAATTTAGTACATAAAAATGGGCTTTCAATGAAGGCATACATACATAATACTTTTTATAAAAGACATGTCGTCTATCTTACATACGTGGAAGGGTATAATCATGCTACTTACCTCATAGCGCTAATCCAAAAATGAAAAGATTTTTCTTTTATGGTAATGTTTATTCTGAGGAATGATTTTATTCCGATTTTTCAGCTAGATTTTAGCAAGATACTTGTATTATTCCGTATTTCATTATTTGGTCATAATTGTAATTTTGCCTCTTTTTCCGTAGCTATTTAAGCCCGGCTTGTGGGCTTCAGAACACATATTCGATTATTTTTAAAGAAACCCTAATCTCAAAGTTTTTCTCTCTGATTGCGTTTTGCTCAATCTCAACTCTAGCTTCCGTTGTTTAGCTTGCCGTCAGAATAATTCTTATTCTGCATTCGGCATCAGACTTTCACATAAATACACATCAAAACACTTTTTCTTTTACGTGTATATTGAAATCTGATCATATGTGGCAGTTTTACAACATATGATAGAAAGTTCCTTGAATTTCTTACAGAATAGAACCACTTGTCTGTAAAGAATACATCGGTAAGCGCCCTGTTCTTATACCCTATCACAAGGGTGGAAGGCGATTGCATATTGGATTTCAGGTAAGCCTTTTGACAATGCATAAATGTGGATTCAACACACACTCTCTCTCTCTCTCCCCCCAAGTGTGTTTTAATATGATCACACACTGTGGTGCAGGAATTTACTGAAGATTTTGCAGCTCGTGCCCAGTCACTAATGGATCACATGCACTCTGTAAGGGTGAGCCCTATCAGACCTTCAAAAGTTGTCTCTTGAGTTTATTGTATTCATGATTCAGATTAGTTGATTTGTAATTCTGGTCTTCTTTGATACTTCCTATCCGCACGAATAGTTCATGTTTATGAGGGGGGGCTTCAGAAAAATGATATAGATATGGACAGCTTGAGTGGGGAAAGTTTCTTGAGCTTTTACCAAGGGAACATAGAATACTTCTTTGCATTTGGTTCCCCATCTGTATAATTTTTGTAAGAAGCTTTTAGAAGTTTGAGAAATAGGTGGTCTAAATATAAGGTGTGGGAAGGGGTAGGCAGGTTGTTGTGGACACTGTACTCAGTAAAATTGAAAGATGGAGTTTCAGGTTGTGATTGGTTTCAACTACATTTGCACACCATGTTATTAATTTAGATTTGGAAGTCTAAATCATGTGTCCAGAAGCAAGAAGCCCCTGCCTGGTTTACTTTCAAGACTAAAACTCAAAACTTTTTTTTTGATAAGTAAAATAAGACTTTATTGAATTACCAAAGTAACATGATACAAAGAAAATGCCCTGTTTATGAAGGCATGTTGGAAACTAGGAATTCATGAAGGTTCATGCCATTTAAGTCTATAGCAATGGCCCAAGTACAAAGAGTTTTAAAAAATAACAATTTTAGCTCCTCCACAGATCTCTCTGTCTTCAAAAGTCCTCTCATTTCGTTCCTGCCATAGACACCACATAATACAGGTAGGGATCATCTTCCACACTGCTTTAATCTGTCTCATCCCCCGGATAGAATTCCAGCAAGCCAATACATCCAAAACTGTTTCCGGCATCACCCACGCCATATCCATCCTTTTAAACACCTCATCCCAAATAGTCTTAGCTATCTCACAGTGTAGAAGTAAGTGATTTACCGTCTCACCCCCTCTTTTACACATACAGCACCAATCTGCAATAATTATCCTTCTCTTTCTTAGATTATCCGTAGTGAGTATCTTACCCAAAGACGTTGTCCACACAAAGAAAGAGGCTTTGGGAGGAGCCTTATGGCGCCAAAGCTTTCTCCAAGGAAACTGTATCTCTGGTTCTTGTGTGAGAACCTTATAGAAAGAGCGAGTTGAGAATACCCCTTTCTCTGCAGGATGCCAACACATCTCATCTTCCTGCTGAATGTTCGGTCGAACAGAATATAAGAGGCTATAAAATTCTACAAAACTTCCCATCTCCCAATCCTGTGCCGCCCGGTTGAAGTTGATGTTCCAATGAATGTTTCTACCTGTGACTGAGACTTCCATAACTTCCGCCACTGTGGCATCTTTGTTACTTGCAATCAAGAAAAGAGACGGAAATAGATCTAAAAGTACACTGGTACTACACCATGCATCCTTCCAAAATCTGATCTTGACACCTGTCCCCAAGTGCAATCTAGTGTATCGCTGGAAAACCTCCCATCCTCTTCTAATGTATTTCCATAACCCCTTGCCCGCTGTTCCTCTCACTTCTCTGGTACACCACCCCTCCCCGAGATCACCATATTTGCTTTCAATCACCGACTTCCATAAGGCCTCTGGTTCCTTGGTATATCTCCACAACCA
Source organism: Juglans regia (assembly GCF_001411555.2). NCBI lineage: Eukaryota > Viridiplantae > Streptophyta > Magnoliopsida > Fagales > Juglandaceae > Juglans > Juglans regia. The sequence goes on along the minus strand of NC_049901.1, from coordinate 1,806,280 downwards.
TTTGCCTAGTAAAGCTCGATTAAAAACTCTCAAATTTCTGACACCCAAACCGCCATTGGAGATAGGCCGACATACCATCTCCCACTTAACTAAGTGGAATTTAAACTCCTCTCCCAAGCCCCCCCACAGAAAGCCTCTCTGTAACTTCTCAAGTCTACCCGCCACACTTGCCGGTATAGGAAATAAAGATAAAAAGTAGGTGGGAAGGTTGGAAAGTGTACTTTTGATTAAAGTAGTCCGACCCCCTTTCGACAAATACATTCTCTTCCACCCTGCTAATCTCCTTTCTACTTTTTCAATTACTGTATCCCAAATCATACGAGACTTCGGTGCTATACCCAACGGCAATCCCAAGTAAGACATAGGTAAAGACGCAATTTTACACCCCAGAATGCCCGTCAAATCCCTTATGTCTTGAACTTCTCCAATCGGTACCAACTCAGATTTATCATAATTCACTTTCAAGCCAGAAACTGCTTCAAAACACAGCAGCAATGCCTTCACCGCCCTCAACTGAGCGTGATCAGCCTCACACATGATAAGCGTGTCATCTGCAAACAACAGGTGAGAAACAGTTGTGATACCCCTACTCGGTGATCCAATCTGGAAACCACTGATGGAACCATTAGACACTAAGGCTGAGATCATCCTACTCAATGCCTCCATAACAATGACAAAAAGTAGAGGAGATAACGGATCCCCTTGTCTCAAACCACGAGAGCTAGGGAAAAAACCCTCTGGGCTACCATTAATCAACACCGAGAACCGTACCGTAGAAATACACCATCTGATCCATGACTTCCACCTCTCACCAAACCCACACCTACCCAGTAAATAAAGAAGGAAATCCCAATTAACATGATCGTACGCCTTTTCCATATCTAATTTACACATAATCCCTGCTTTGCCCATCTTCAGTCTACTGTCGAAGCATTCATTAGCAATAAGAGCCGCATCAAGAATCTGTCTACCCTTAACAAAAGCATTCTGTGGTTTGGAAACAATTTTCCCCAATATCCCACTTAATCGATTTGCCAGCACTTTTGCAATGATCTTATAAACACCATTCACTAAGCTTATAGGCCGAAAATCTGTGATCTCAATGGCTCCTACCTTTTTAGGGATTAGTGCAAGAAAAGTCGTGTTAAGACTTTTCTCAAACTTTCCTAACAAGAAAAACTCTTAAAATACCTTCAAAAGATCTGCTTTAATCACCTCCCAACACTCTTGGAAAAAACCCATAGAGAAGCCATCCGGTCCGGGAGCCTTATCTTTTGCCATCTTTCTAACCACTTCAAATACCTCTTCCTCTTCAAAAGCCCTCTCCAATCTGGTAACATCCCCTGGTTCAATAGTGTCAAAAGCTAGACCATCTAACGTAGGCCTCCAACCCACCTCTTCCGTGAGAAGCTTTTTGAAGAAAACAACCACATGGTCTTGGATAACCTCTTCTTCTCTATTCTCAACCCCTTCAATTCTCAGGACTTCAATGTTATTATTTCTTCTATGTGAGTTCGCAATTCTATGGAAAAATTTCGTACTCCGATCCCCTTCTTTCAACCAAAGAGCTCTTGATTTTTGGCGCCATGAGATTTCTTCCTGTAAGATTATCCTTTCAAGATCAGCAACCAACAAAACTTTTTGTGCTTGTTCCTCTTCATTTAGTGGCCTCCCTTCTTGTAGTCTTTCAAAATACTGAATTTCCATCAACTTGGAATTTTTGTTCTCCTCCACATTTCCAAAAGCTTGTTTATTCCACTCCTTTAGATCCTTTTTTAATGCTTTCAGTTTGTTTGCAAAAATGAAACTGGGTGTACCTTCAAATTGATACGACGTCCACCATCTTTTAACCCTTTCCACAAAACCTTCTGACTTCAACCACATATTTTCAAACTTAAAACACCTTCTGCTGTTACGTATACCTCCACAATCCAGAAGAATAGGCCAATGATCCGAAGTTATACGACTCAAACGCTTTTGCCATACATCCGGAAAATGGCTTTCGAACTCAGAAGAAATCAGAAAACGATCCAAACGGGACCATGTCTGATTATTTGACCAAGTAGCTGGACCCCCTGCTAATGGAAGATCTACCAAGTTTAAATCAAAAATAAACTCAGAGAACTCCAGACTTGCTGGTCTCAATCTTCTATTTCCCAAACTTTCACTCTGGAAGCGCACCACATTGAAATCCCCCCCAATACACCATGGGAGGTCCCACCAACTTTGTACCCCTGCAAGTTCATCCCATAAAATACTTCTATTGACATCTAAGTTAGGTCCATACACTCCAGCAAATGCCCACAAGAAATCATCTGATACACTTTTAAAAGAACACGCTACCATATATCTCCCTATGTACTCCTCCACTTTCTCTACTACCCGTCTATCCCACATTATCACAACTCCTCCCGAAGCCCCTGAAGAGGCCAAATATACCCAATCCACATAAATATTACTCCACAAACTCCGGATAATCCTCCTACTAATCATCTTCAACTTTGTCTCTTGTAAACAAACTATGTCCGCTTTCCATTCACGAAGTAGACGACGAATCCGAAGACGCTTCTCTACCTCGTTTAGGCCCCGGACATTCCAAGATAAAATCTTAGGCTTCATTGGAGAACATTCAGCCCCTTCCCATTTGCCTTCTTCCTACTAGAACTTGCTTCCGAGTTCATCGACCGCATTAATCTTTTTAATTCCCTACTCTTCTTTGTGCTCCCCCTCTTTTCTTGATGATGGCCAGCTTCCATAACAGTTAACAAGGCTATAAACTGCTCCTCATACCCAACGCATTCAATTCCCACAACATGTTGAATTTCTTTAGCTTTATGAATAACCCAATCTGATGCTTGATCTGGAAAATAATAATTTAGTGGGGTAGGGTTTCCCATTTTATTATTCTGATTCTGAAATTCACTTCCCATAGAAAAATCTTCCAAACCACATGGGATGAAAAGTTCATCTTCCACAGAATGCATGAAGTCATCAGAATCTTCTTCTACCTCAGCCAACTCTAGGTCTGCTACTGGTCTCCCCGACCCTTCCACTGGAAAGAGAGACATCCCAGCCTCCCCCAAACGCAAGCTCTGGTTCTCCTCTGCCGAAGGAACCCTAGGTTGTACGCCTAACAGAGGATTTCGGGCACAAGCCTCCGGCGAGACCACACCGGCGACTTCCACTACCTCCGTTGGCGCCGTTTGTTGCTCCTCGAACTCTGTCGGCATCGTCTGTACCCTGTCCGGCGCGAACCCGAGCCCGTGACGCTCGATGGAGTGTATCGGGCTAGAACTCGGTTTCGCGAGTTCTGAAGACCCGGATCCAGACCCGTTTACTTGGGTCCTGGATAACGACCCGCATGAATGGGCCTTAGGCTGTGGTCCGTAGCTTTGGGCCTTAACTTGAGACGGCCCAGCCCCAGCTTGATCTTCTGCTTTCGACCGGTGCCAAACATTCCATCCTTTGCTGAATTTTCCTTTCTGTTGAGCCTTTTTTCGAGTGAATCTCAGCCCATCCACCTCCTTCAGCTTATCTGCTCCCTCACAATCTTTTAATGAACCGACAAAGGCTACGATAGTAGCCATATCCTTCTGCAATGCACGTAACTGCCCCTACATTTCCAACAACTTCCTTTGCATTTCCCATGTCTGACAGTCGACAGAGGCCCTGCCATGGGCATGGTTCACCCTACCTTGCCAACGTCCCTTACCTTTGTCCAATCCCTTCGCACCAGCCACAGCAGCCACCTTCTCCTTCGCAGCTCTCGGTGTCGACGTCGCAAGAACCTCTTTATACGATCTCTCTAAGTGTTTCAGTTTCCCTCTTCCTTCATTCGGATTGGCTCCTCCATGCAGACCACCTTCTCTTGTTCTTTCTTTCCTTTGTTCTAACAAAGCCTCCCTCATCTTCCTCCATCCCCAACCATTCTCACCTTCTGGGATACAAAGCATATTTCTTCTTCCCCCCTGAGCATACTCTGATATTTCTACATATCTTCCTTTCCTATTTTCACAACGTTGGGCAATAAAACTACAATAACCCTCGTGTGTTGCCGAGTATACCTCCTTTTTTCTGCTCAAGCTCTCCTCTAACACCTTTCCAAGCCAATGTATAGAGGATAAACCCATCAGCATCGAGTTTTCTGTCTTCCAGCTTCTCTCAGTAACCCTCAGTCCACCACCTCCACATAATGCTATAATAAAGCATTTGGACTCAATAACTAGTTCTATAACACGAGCCATCTAACTAAAACCAATCATCCCACGTTGGTAAAGCTAGATTAATCAAGAACCAGACCCAATATCAAGAAGCAGACCAAGGAAAAATGCATGTGTACGGAGAGAAAATTTTCTAGGAGAGAGAAAAAAGTTATTCCTTTAAACTCAAAACTTTGAAAACCTCTCATCTCATCATTACAACTTTTCCAAATTCACACACAAAATAAAATAAACAATTCAACTTTTTCAAATCTCAAAACAAAAATAATAGTAAAAATATATTCTAACAATATTTTATTCAACTTTTTAACTTTAATCTCAACTCATCTCATCTCATCTTTCTAAACAAACGAGTAAGTTTTTTCAGTCTCCTTTATATACCTATTTATGGCTAGTGTTGGTTTCTTTGCTTGGCAGTTGAAATTAAACATTCTCCTCATTAGCTCAATAAGTAATCACGTAAATGTATATGCATATATAGGCTTTTAAGGATTGATAGCCCTGTATTGATTATTACTTTACCCTGTGAACTTGAGTTATGGTTGGATCTATCAGTGCTTGGTTCACGTTTGCCACATTGAATGTTTGTGGTCTTTGCTTTTTAGTCATGCTCAAGATGTTACAGTTTGGGGCTGTTTTCTGTTTAAACAGGTCAAAGTGCTCACGGTTTGCCAATCCAGAAATGCAGATAGCGCGGAAGGTAACATGATATTCCATCCTTCTGGTTTGCTTTGTTTTATTTCTCCCCCCTTTCTGCCTCAATATTGTCCTCATCCTGCTCATCAAAGTAAGGAGGAATCAGAATATTATGTTAGCAAAGAAGACTTCCTCCCTGCACCCATCCCTCTTCTACCCCCCCAACCCCACCCCCCCTTTCCCTTCCCCATCGTGTCCCACATATGCACATTATCAAAAAGGAGGAAAACAGAAAATTAAATTTAATAATATAACCCAGTACAGCAGAGTCCTAATTCAAACTAGTTGGTATATGTTGCATAAGCCCTTATTTTTCTATTTAAGCATATCAGGGGCTGCAACCTATATTCCTTTTCTGCATTTGTTAATGCATTCCTCCAATTTTTTCTTTATATTGCAGAGTCAGGAGGGGATTCCCAAGAAAAAGAAGAGAGATCATACGGTTCTCTTATGATGGAGAGATTAACTGGAAGTGAAGAAGGACATATTGATCACATGCTTCAAGTACATTGTTTACCAATTTGATACCAATCCTTAGAACCATACGTTTCATGTCTATTGTCGTTTAACTTCACAGACACACTCCAATATGCTCATGCACACACTAATAACTGCATGTATATATCTATTCATAGCTGGATTAGAGTAAGTGAAGAAATGTACTTGTAACAAATTGTAAAATTGATGATAAACTACTAATTGTTTGTACAAGGACCTAATTTGATCTAGGAGCAGCATTCTTGCCATACTGCTCGTGTTCCACCTTGTTGCATCCATCTTTGAAAGCAAAGGTTATGGAACCTAGCACATGTAGGTCTTTGACATGGCAGCCTCAAGATAAATGCCATCATGATGTGAATGTGGAGAGACTTGAGATGAGATGGATGACTTGCAACAAAAGGAAAGATAAAATGAGCAATGTTCATATTTTAACAGAGGTGTGGGCTGCACCAATTGAGGATAATATGTGGGGGAGTTTTTTTTACAAGTAACTTTATTAATAGGTGTGGCCAAGTACACGGTGTATACAAGAGAAAGATGTGGAGAGTTACCTTAGATGGTTCATACTTATGCAATGAAGATATACATGAGTTAATACAATTCAAAGAAATGTAAAGGGACCCAAAACTTATGTGCTTATTTTCAATGATGACTTATGTTGGATTGAATTGTATGCAAATGTTTGAAACATTTGTCACGGTAAAGAATTCTCGATAGTAACCATCTTATTCTGTGACTAGTTCCCAGCTGACGAGTTATGCCTGATTTCTTACTTCCTCTTAATTTGAAACATCCATGATAAATCGAGTACTAGCTATTTATGTTGAGTTTCAAATCAGAGTTTTGATGTTGATCCTGCAGGATAAAACATTTGAGCATCCATACTTACAAGCCCTTGGATCACATACGTAAGTATCCACTCTCTATTTTGTATCGAGATGCATAATGGCAGTACTACCGTGCTATTGAGAAATGAGCATAGGCTAGTTTTATTAATATTAAGACAACAAGCCCATTGTTATGCTTCCAAACTGAAAGTGATTTTGATGAAATTTGTGAGATTCTTTTATTTTTCTGGACGCATATCAATCATATTTTGTCAAATGGAAAGCATGTAATGTCTCAAAGGAATACCTTGAATAATTGTTTGGCTTTCTTTGGGAAATGCCACGTATAAGTATCATTTGGGCTACCTCATAAAGAAGCTCTACATTGGAATGTTCCTTTGCGGCAACTCTTGAAGGTCCGGTATCCCTTTTGCTTGCAAACGGGATGCATGACTTCATGTTAGTTGAAGTGCTTCTGTATATCCACAATCAATGGGTAGTCTGGGGCCTAAAAACTGGCAAACATGTTTTACCCATTGCTATGCTTGTGAATGATAACCTCAGTGTTAACTTGAGCCTGCATGTTTTATTGCTTTTGTATATTGGCTCTTCTTTTAATTTGTGAATTTTGGTGTACAGTAACTATTGGAGGGATTCTGATACTGCGCTTTTCATATTAAAACACTTGTATCGAGATATACCTGAAGACCCTAACTCATCAGAGGAATCCAGTGCAACCAACTCAAAAGAAGAAAGTGGTTCCACAGGCTGGTGTGATCAGCGAGAGACTGTTGATGAAGAGCTTCCTTTGACATTCTCCGACAATATTATGGTTAAAAATTTTTCAAGGAAAGCCAAGAAGATTTTTAAGAAGCGCCGATGATGGTGGCATGCATGGTACTTCTCGCCACATCATGCCTATAAATGCAAGTACAACTGGTGGAAGTTGAAGCCATTTTTGCTATTATCTTATCACTGCATTCTGGGCCAAATTACAAATTATTTCATATACTTTGCATTGCATGAAGTTCAAATTTATTATATGCCATATGGTGATGGGAATGCAAGAATCACAGTACTCAGAGGTACATTGGAAAGGATATATGCCTGTGAATATGAACGGAGTTACATAAGGCTCTCCCTTGAAAGGAAGGAAGGGGGAGAGAGTGAGAGAGAGGCCAGTTGTGCTATGTCCATGGTAGAGTTACCGTTAGTTAAAAACGGCAGAGCGATTTCTCTCTGTACCTTGAAGGAAATATGGTGGCACACTTGCTGGTCAATGAAACCGATCCCTGTGGGATTTATGTGAATTGATGGAAGTATATAACGAGTCATGTGGTGTTTCTCAATCAATATTTATATGGACAGGTTTAAATGATATGGAGGGTTGTTAATTGAGATATCTATCTCTATCCCTCTCTCCTTTATAAACCTGAGATTAATTTTTTTCCTTAACTTTGATTTGGATTTGTTTTAATGGGTTCTCGCATCATACATGTTTAGCAAGGTTGCTTCTATCGACTACTTAAACGACAGTTTCTTAAAATTTATCACATATATAGTAAGTGTGAGTCGTGACGAATTTATAAGGTAATAAATTCTGAAGTGAAGAAGATCATTACTCTACTAATAATATGTTGATGAAGAAGATGATCATTACTCTATTAATAATAGTTGCTGAAATTAAAAGACCCTTATATATGCAAGAAGACTGCTAAGTAGTAAGTACCCTTATTTAATTTGTAATTTTTTCTCTCTCTTTTTTTTTTTTTTTTTTTCTGTGGGAGAGGGAGATTTTCCCTTTCGTTTTCCTTGTCTTAATTGTTCCTCACGGAATAAAGTTGAGGGTTATGCATGATTGGGTCATGCACCAACGCTAACTCGCAGATGGGACGTTATTTGCCATGATTTTTACTGACAGCTGCCAATAATTGATTTATACCGCCCGAAAATTATGCGTAAGACAAATCTTGTTGCCTAGCTTCATGTGCCACGTACGAGGAGATTTTCTCAAAAAGACTTTCCCATAATTAAACCTACATTAATTATAGCACGTACGTACAAGGAAATTTCCTCAAAAAAACATTAATTAATTAAAGAGATCAGTAACCCAGGAGATTCGCCTCTCTCTCTCTGTGATCTGATAATCCTTGAGGGGAAAGGAATTATGGGGAAAAGAAAGTTAAGTGAATGGGTGAATGGCAAAGACGTTCAATCTAGCTACGCGTACAATCTAGCTAGCTAATTGATAGAATCATCGATCATGTAATAATTATATATATTCGATCGATCTCCCATGCATGATCAACTTCAACGTGAATCTCGCTATGATCATTATTACCGTACGTGTTAATATTTACTTTATGGTCATTATTATAATTACCATGAATCCGATTTAATTATTCGATCTGATCAGTTTGGTTAATTAATACTCTCTTTAATTAATTAATTCCTATATATATGGCCAGCTAGCTAGCAGCTCCTAATCGACTTCTTTCATGATAAAGTTCTGAAAACTCAAAATCAAAATCAAGAACGGAAAAGTACCATAATATCAAAATCAAAATGAATGATCATATCATCCCAATATTGTATCATATCTATATATAATATATATGTATGGACATGACATTGCCTGACACGAAAGACTGACTTCACTACATATATATGTACCATAATACCAACAACGTAATTAAGGCAATCAACCTCATGACAACCTTCAAACGAGTAACGACGTACGTACTAACACGAAAAACTTCTAGCTAGACAGTTAACGAGCACCTGCTAATTAATTAGGCAACCTCTCTGATCTCTCTCTACTATTAACCAAAATCGAGAGATTGTTAATTTGTTAGTGACTCAGAATGAATCGCTCGAGATCGATCCCACAACTTCCATCTCAATTCATTGCTCAATTAATTATCATTTGTGGTCCTCGATCTCTTTAAGGGCTTGAACACAGGCATTCTTCTCATGGACAAGACAAAGCAAAGTTCTCCACTGCGAACATGGCGGAACATCCACACCGTAACGAAATCTTCATACTTTCGCAGCTCATGTTCTTTGCAAAACTTATTCCACCCTTCCGTAAGAACGTGAAACTTGGAAGCCCAGCGCTTGAACGTCATCGAACACTCTTTACGGCCATTCATGTCATACACAGTGACCGGAGTTCCCCGAACAAGATCGTCGCTCTTGTTCAGCAGTGGCAAGAGGAAGTTCTCGACGTCTGCTTTGTTGAAAGACAATCTGCATTGGTCAGTCCTCACGTCAGTAGGTGTCAACTGCTTCTCAAAAGGCTTAGAGCACGCTCCTATGATCAGGCCGCTGAGGCTCGGCACCGGGGGGCAGTCTGGGGGACTGTAGGGGCCGAAATGTTGGTATGTCTGTGAATGTGAACTTTGAATGGGTTTTGGCTTGGTTTTTGCATGTTCCTCAGTAAATCTTGATCTTTTTGCACGTTCAAGCAAAGCCATGGCTATCTTTTCGTCTGCTTTTGCATGCTTTATCGCTAGAAGAGTCATAGCAGCTCTGAACTCCTCGCTAAACTCCTCAAGGTTAACTTCTTTGCCATTCACCCATTCACTTAACTTTCTTTTCCCGGCCATAATTCCTTTCCCCTCAAGGATTATCAGATCAGAGAGAGAGTGAGTGAGAGGCGAGTCTCTGAGAGGAGGCCGGCTGTGGTTCTAATTTATAACAAGCTTGAAGCCGAAGCAACAAACTAATTAAAGTACCATTGCGCGCGCGTCAATTAAAATCTGACAAGACTTCGACATTCAATTGGTCAGAATGACTTGGGGTCGTTATCCGTTCGTAACCGAATAAAATCTTCTCAGAATTTCTGAAGTATTTACACCTTTTATAATCAGGAACTCCTTTTTCAAGCTACATTATTGCATTATATAATGCATAGTTCAACTAGTACTAGGGTTAGATATAGTGATATAATATGCAACTCTCGCATCTTCTATTTAAAAAATATGGATGAAATCTATAATTAAAAAGTTTTTTTTTTTTTTTTTATATATAGATCCCATTATGGCCATTGAGGCTTCCATCCTATGCAAGCCCCCAAAAATAAAAGTGAAGGTGTGTTTTTTAAATCTTTTAAAAAAAAAATCCATTTCATTAAATAAAATTTTAAATCATTTTTATATTTTTCAATTTATGCAAAGCTCCATAATACTAAAATTAATATTTAATATAATGAATTATTTATATTTTTAAATAATTTTTTAAGATCTTGCTAAATTGAGGCACAAAATTTACATTGATGCCTCATTTTAACTTGTTGTATTAAATATAAATTCAAAAAAACTTTATTTAAATATTTAAAATAAAATCTCATTTTATTGAAAATTTTGAAAATATTTCATATAATAATTTATATTTTATTGTATTATAATTACGTATTGCTCATTTAAATTTTGTCTTGGGCCTTAATTTATATTGAGTTGTCCATGCATGATCCCATATTTACTCACTTTAAAAAAAAAAAAATACAAAACTTATACATCTTAAAACTACAAACATCGTTTATCTATTTTAATTAACTTTGTTAAATGCAACTTTTGAATTAAGTATTAGGTATCAATTCAATGAACGGATCCTGAAGAGATAAACGAAGCACACCGCTTAATCGATAGAGCTCTGAGTTACATGAGAAACCCGTTTGTTTTCAGAGATGAGATGAGATGAGATAAGTTGAGATTAAAGTTAAAAAGTTGAATAAAATATTGTTAAAATATATTTTTTAATATTATTGTTATTTTGGGATTTGAAAAAGTTGAATTGTTTATTTTATTTTGTGTGGAGATTTGAGAAAGTTGTAATGATGAGGTGAGATGAGATGAGATGTTTTTGGAAAACAAACAAGATAAATTCCTTGAAAAAAATTGGGTTCAATCAAAATTTTTTGCTGCTTGATTCTGGCACAGAATTTGATCATTAGAAAAATAAAAGAAGCGACAAATTATAGAGAAAATATACTTACAACCGTGAATTGTGTAACCGCAGCGTAATCGTTTTGAAAAAAATGAATAAAACATGGGACCTACATGAAAAAAATTAATTTTTTAATAGTGGACCCCACTCTTTTTCAAAACGATTACGCGGCGGTTACGCACTTCACGGTTGTATGTAAAATTACTCCAAATTATAATATATATATATCTACTTCCGGGGATATATTAAGAATATAATATTATTAGGAAACTGAAATATTAATGATAGCTTAAGCTTGGAGAAGACTGCACTAAAACATATATAGCTGTATCAAGTACTATAGTCACAGGGATTATTAACAAGTACTTGTCCCAGACAGGGCAAAGCAGCCATTTGAGGGAGCAGACAGATGGCAAAAATAGACAGCAAAGTGCTACATCCTAGACAATTTTTTTGCCAGAATATATCTAACCCAAGATTAATCATGTACGTAGCTCTACTTAATTTCTGCAAACATGTAGAGAACTTAGCTCTGCCGTTTGATTTTCTTCGCATGAATTTAGCTCAGCCTTCTTTCTGTTTGTCTCCAGTCTGTAACACAAAATGGAATAAATGGCAATGTGGGTTACACAATTCAGACAATCAAATAACATTGTCAAAGAAGCAAATTGAGCTACAGCTAACATACAATCTTAAAGCCAATAGTACAAATAAAGGCTATCATTTCTGTCCAAGCTACAAAAAATGGGTTTCACTCAGATGCAAATTATGCAAAGCAGAGAAGCGACTCCTACCATATAGTGCCAAGTTTCATATGAGAAGATGTACCTGCAGCTAGCTTTCTTAAGAATTAGGATAAGTGTGAAACAAATTGAGCAAACACCAATGCATTGTATATGCAGGTCGTATAACTTAGAAAATCAAACAACATTTTCAAAGAAGCAAACTGAGATGCACATAAACTTTCCTAACAAATGATGCAAAGCTGAGGAGTTGGCTGAAATAGAGAGCATGCAGTGAAGTAATACCGTCATTCTTAGGAATTAGGATAAGTTTTCATAATGCCACCCAAATGATGACCAGTAATAATGGTTAATTTTTGGGATGTGCTGAATCCTTGGGCGATCCACGCTTTCTTCTCCGCGTATGCGTTCAATGAGTTATTGCCGAACACTCGTTAAACTAATTTGTTGGACATTTGTAAGATGCTCGATACCTTGAGGCATCATCTTCAACTCCATGCATTTGCTAAACCATAGATTCTCAAGACTTTGCATAGCCCCTTTCTCAATGACTATGCCAATCAACTGAGGAAAATTACGCAAGATCAGACTTTTTAGATGACAGAAACCTGTACGAAAGCATAGCCAGTTTCCCACATAAGCATTGACAAGAGTAAGCCTACGCAGGTTAGGTAGCGATTGGATGTAAGGAAGTGGGTCTTCAGGCAGTCGTGACCAACTTAAGAACAAAGCCTTAAGGCTCTGAAGTGAGAAAAACCATGGTGGAACTTTGCCCAATTTCCCAATCAAGTTAAGTCTCCGAAGGTTGGGAGGAGGTGATGATAGTGCATCCAGATGAAGGACTTCATCCTCACTTGAAGCCATTAACATTAAGTGGCAAAGGCGATTCAACTTTTCAATTGAAGAGCACAGGACCCTCTCGTCCACTTCTCTTTCTTTCCTAATGCCAATGCAAGTGAGTTGGGTCAGTTTCTCCACATGTCTCGATATAGCATCATTCACTTTGACAAAATGCAGAACTTGAAGGCTCTTTAAATTTCTCACATTTGATGGTGCCGGTGATCCATTTATGTAGTTGAAATCATCAACTAATTCAAGATTGTAATGGCACACGATCAAATACCTCAAGTTTTGCAAATTGCATATTCCTCGGGGAAGTGCCTTTACTTTTGTCTGAAAAAGATTTAAACTCTGCAGGTTGCGAAGTCTCCCTATGGATTTTGGAAGCTCCTGTATGCAAGTTCCCTCCAAGTTCATGTTTCTTAAGTTGAACAAATTCCCTACTTCATCTGGCAACTTGCGGATTGGTACATATTGCACATCTATGACCCTTAGAAGCCTAAAACCAGATGGAAGTGAATATAGAGATGATGGAGAGTCAATTGTATCGAGGAAAACAAAGAAAGATCGAAGCCGAGAAATGCATGGCCATGACTCGAACTTCTTGTCACATTTTTTAGTCGACAATCGACGTGCCCCATTCTCTCTTAATGGTTCGCGGCCATCATGTATGAAACAAAGTTTTTCTCTTTCTGACTTCGTGAGAGCAAGTTCTCGCATAAGATCGTGCATCTTACATGATTTTGGCCGACCAGATGAGTTCTTGACAACTTGAAGCATGTTTCGGTGTCCAAGTTCGATAAGGTAGCTCTCACCAACTTCTTCTGGTGTCAGGCCTCTAACTTCTTCTATAAAACCTTCTGCCATCCAGAGCCTGATCAGTCTATTTCTCCGTATCAGATAATCTTCCGGGAATATGCAACAATACAAGAAACAATGCTTAAGTCGGTATGGCAAATCATCAAAGCTTAGCAACAACACGCTCTTGACTACTTCCAACATTGGATTGTTGCTTAATTCCCAATTCAAGCTATTCAAAACTGTTCTCCATTCCGTTTCAAACTTCTTGGAGGCCATCAGACCTCCTAAAGCTACAATTGCAAGTGGAAGGCCCTGGCATTTGCCCACGATGTCCCTTGCTATGAATTCAAGCTCGAGGGGACAGAGATTAGCAGGATTGCTTGAGAATGCTTTCAGACAAAACAGGGCCCAAGCCTCATCCTTTCCCAATGGTTGAATATGGTGAACATAGGTTTGTACTCCAAAGGAAGACGAAGCAATATTTTCTTTCCTCGTTGTAAGCAACACCCGACTTCCAAAATCACCATCTGGGAGTGATACTTTAATTTCAGTCCAAAGATTCACATTCCATACGTCATCTAAAACAACAACATACCTTAAAGGCCTTAGGAAATTAGCAAGCGTCTCTACCAACTGTCTGAAGCTCAAGGTGTTGAGATCCTTCGGTAAGAATTCCCTTGCAGCTTGGTAGAACTCCTGGATCATACCCCTAAGCAAGTCTTCAATGACATAAGTTTGGGACACCGAGATCCACGCATAGCAATCAAAATGTTGCTTCACTATAGGAGTATTGTAAACACTGGCAACAAGAGTTGTCTTACCTGAACCACCCATGCCAACAACTGAAATAACAGCGCGACGTGGTTCTTCATCCATCAATAACCGTAACAACGTTTCCTTGTCATGCTGAATCCCAACAAGCTCTTCGTTGCCCGTGAAGAGAGCCGACTCGCGAAGGTTCCGAACCCATTTTGGCTCATCATGGAGGGTTACGGTTACCCCTTCGACATGATGAACAGCATATCGCTGGTGTCTCTCCGGAATAGACTTGGTGATAGTACTGATTTTTCGTAATTTGATTGCAAGGCGATGCCTCAGCCAAATGTTCGGAAACTCGATGATTTTCTGGAGCAACCGTGTGAATTTGAGAGATTGTTGTGGCCGACTGATATGGTACATGAGCTCGTCGATGATGTCTTCGACATCGTATGCTACTTCCCTCACGTTCGCCACCCAAACCTTTTCACCTTCGGTGTAAGCTCCTTTGGTATCTGCATCCTCTAGAAAGGACCTCATGCTTGTTAACTCGTGCTTAATTTCGTGAAGCTCATAAGAAATCCCTGCCACCAAGGACACCTCGTTCTCGAGAATGGAAATTACTTTGCTAATGGTGTCGTCCACTGGAAAGGCCATATTATGCTATTTCCCCCCCCCCCCCCCCTCGATCTTTTCCCTCCGAGCACTCGACCTTCAATTGTAATTCGAGACATGATTAAGCCGGAGTTCCAGACTCCACACACACAGACCCACGTCGTTCGCGATTTTCTTAATCTAATTGGTTCCTTTCTGTTCAGATTAGTCGTGATTTTGTTTTGTTTTCTCTGCCTCCAGCATATCACTTCTAAGAATACCGATTTCAAATTCAGCATAGAGGGAGGCTGAGTAGATTTTCTCTCATAGAGTAAAAGAGTAATCATAAACACACTAGCAGTAGCAGCCGAATCGCTTACTTCCGTTGATTAGAATCTTAAAGATGGGGATTCGGTCAGTACCAAGTGTGTAAAATGGTGCACTGACTTCTTTCTTTCTTTCTTCTTTTTTCAATAATTGGAGGTGAGAATTTTAGTATGAGATTTGAGAGTCAAAATTTAATATTTACATGACGTTCTAGCTAGTGACAATAAATTATAGTGCATATGCCGTATGGGTGGGTTCTCAGCGACATTATGACTTTTGTGCGTTACTACAGATTTTTTCCAACACGGCATTGACATTTAATAGTAACACTAGGCCAGCCAGTGCCAAGAGGCAGAGAAAACAATAAGATTTGCCCACCTTGACCCAACAATCTTTTTGTCAGGTGGTGGAAAGACAAGATCTCACGTTTCATTCTTTTGAAGAGCATCCCTTTTTTTCTAACATGGCTCCTTTGGACAGTGATCACCCCATCAATTTTGGCCTTTGCGTAACCCGAATATATCAGTTTTTTTAGTTATGATTACTATTAAAAAAAACATAATTCGTAATTTTCATGTAATACTATAGAATTTTCCATTCGAATTGGGTTCATACAAAATTAGGAGTAAAACCCGAAATCGAAGTTGTCCTGAATTTTGAAATTCTCAACCTAGCTCTAGTTTCCGTACATGACAACAGAATGAGCATAAATAACCTCCAAAATTCTGTTTTGATTAGTTGAATGCCTTAAAACAATGACCTCGAGTGGGGAAAATTGATTTGGCTTTTTTCTCCTGCAAGATACTATAGACATTAAGTGTACAATACTTTTTTCTCTAAAGAATCGATCAAATCAGCTATACGTTTCATGCATATGCAACTTTGTTCGTCATAAAAGTTGCCCTTGAAGGTATTATGATAGAAATTGAAAATAAAAAATAAAATTGTGTTCGTTCAAGGCTCAGGAGATTTGGTTTCAGAGACACTGATGTTCAAAGATGACAACCCAATAGTATCAGGACTTTTGAGCTGATCAAGCTGTTTCTTACCTCGGCGAAGTAAGTACTCGATGTAGAGGAAGTTTTTGCGATCTATTTGCTTGGAATTATGACGGAACTCAGCTGACACAATGGATTCAATCTTTTGTCCATCTTCGGCAGATTTTGACCGAGCAGCTCGCAAAAACCCTCTGTATAGACTGAGTACTTGTTTCTGCATTCCAGAAAACCTCGGACCACTGGAGGCTCCCATGGCATCTTCTCGCCAAGTTTGTAACTGGATATGCTTTTCAAACAGAAGAACCAAAAAAAAAAATGCAATCAACACCCACACTGCAGAGCAATACAAAACAGTGTTTATTTGTTTTGTATACTTTAAATGATAACAATCACCAAGGAAATTCTCAAAATAAACTAAAGCAAAGCCTATTTGTAAGCAAAGAGAAGAGAACTCTTTACTTCTTACAGCTATAATGGTTACAAGAGAAAAGTTGATGAATACCAAAAGAACAGAAGATGTCCTATCCAAACTAAGACAACAAATCCAGAGGCTCAGAATGCGAGCACTGAGCATTCAAACATCTTATTAGCAATGTAAGTTAAAAGTAGTATATTATTGAATCAAGTTTCTCATAATGATGTTTTTTCTTTGAGTAGGCTAAGATAGCTTTTAGGGCTTGTGCACAATCACCAAAAATTCATCATAAGTCTCAAATTATACATGTAACGTAAGCACTTATCCACAAATACAGTCGCAACAGATACATGTTTCAAACTTCTAACCGACACATAAGTACTTATAACAAAACAAATCCAACCCACATTCAAGCTTAGGATCGTGGAAGCGCATCCATCAAAAACAGATAGCGAAAAATCCACAGAAAGTATTGAATCATATCAGCTACCATCTCGTTCTAGTCTCTTTCAATCACACAGCGTTCATAGAGGACTTTCCTCAAATATACGGTGAGCTTTACTTGTATACTTACAGAAGCCACCCGCATAGATCCATCGATCCGTGCATGCGTATATGTATAAATAGCATTCAGTCAGACCCATCAAATCAATGCGTTTATGCCAAAATGGTAACTAATACAAACTCCAAGCAATCAAACAAATCCCAGGTATTGGTACGGTGGTCTAACTTTAAGGGAAAAAAATTGACACTTCGAAACATGATGGCAAATAAACATTTGAAATGTTCTCAAAAAACAAAAAAACATTAGAAAAGGAAGTTATTCTCCACAGTGCATATGTCCGAGTCTAAACGATCTGACACAAGATCAAGAAGAATGAACAAACATGCCACAGACACATACCAACTAACCGTTCAGGCAGCCAGGTCATTCGCCTTCTCGTCAAACTACTCGCTCCTCCTCCTCTGCCCTATCAGTAGTGGAGTGTAGGAGTTAGGACCCAAGTGGAGGAGGAATCTCCTACGCCATCTTCTCACCCGGCAACACGTGACGTGACTACCAAATCTCCAAACCTCGACGCTCGAATTTCTTTGCCACCTGATATATCTACTATTTTTTTTTTAACACCAACTCTATCATATCACATAAATTTTACATTCTAAACACTACTTAAAAAATATATAATTTTATTATTTTTATTTTCATATTTTATATTTCCTATTTCATAAAATATGAAGGTAAAAAATTAGAATTTTTCTATTCTAATACGGACAATTTGCATTGATATAATAAATTATATATATTATTTTATACCCATAATCCATATTGATATTATAAATTATAAATAATTTTATAAATCAGCTGCCAAGAGCCCAGTGACTTGATGATATATAGTCTGATTCTTCAAATAAAAAATATGAATTCGAACCCCTACCTCTTATCAAAAAAATAAATAAATATAAATAAATAAATTAGCTAATGAAATAATATATATATTTAAAGAAAAATTATTTTCACCGGCCACTATTTACTACCTCATACTTAATAAAAAATATTCTTATATTCTATGAAAAATTATAAATGTGAGTGTAAGAGTAAATAATGATTGATGCATAATAAATTTCATGTTTAAATTATATAGTATATATATTATTTGTCATAAATCTCACACTAATTTTCTTGTGTGATATATACATGGGAAGACTTTTCCTAATAATAGAATTCACTGCAGAAACGTAATTATCTTTCCATTTTCCTTTTCTGACCTTGCAAATCTGTCGTCGTGAGATTTCTTTCAATTCTCAAATATTACATGAAATCTTTTGTATGATCTCCCAGTTTCGCGTTTACCGGTTGACCCGATTCTTGTCAACTCCATTCCTTCTCCTATAGGAAGAGTAACAGATTTTACACCGATATTCCTCCCCTTCAGAACTTCAGCAAATGATATTATTCCATCTCTTCTATGTTGTAGATTGCTTACTGCCACTATCGACCCACTTGGATTAAGGTTTATAGTCTTGAATAACTTGATGTGATCTTCAAGTTTGCAGTCGATAACTGCAAAATCAATGCTCTTGTATCTGTTTATCACTTCACAAGGACTCCCATACACAAAGTCGATCGTGTCTTCAAGATCATTCTCTGTAAGCCGAGCCTTGCTTTTCTCGATATCATGATCTTCATGAATAATACAAACAAGTCGCCCACTCGTTTGTTTGGCAGCAACAGCTAGTGCTAGTGTTAAGGGAGATATGCCATTTGAGGTGATTTCCACCATTAGTTTGGCCCGCTTTCCAGCTGCCAAAGCTGATATAAGCTCCACATATTTGGGTTCAATCAATCTTGTACTGGTTCCAAGTCCAAGGGTACAGTCGTGGATCTTACACTGGAGACAATTGCATGGGATCAACACATGTGGTCGATAACCTTGTTAGAAGCAAAGATGCTTTTCACCAACAAAATACAGAACTATTTGAATTATTTTTTGATATGATCGTAAAGCAGAGAATGTATTATTATATGATATGCATGCACTTTATTCACAAGTTAAAAGCAATTGGAAGCAGAAATTTACCAGCTGAATGGTGTGTAGGTAAGCTTTCATGGCATCTTCTGGAGACCAATCCATTGTCAAAGGAAATACAAGTACATGTAGAAGACTATCAAAATGGTCAAGTCCAAGATCGCTTGAAAGCTGGTTTTGGGCAAGGACTTGGGGACATACAAAGGCGATGGGCATATGAACAATTTCTTTTTCTTGGTGGCTTATTTTATAGCATTTGGAAGATTGTTTAATGTAGCCAATTTAAGCTTCTTACAACCAATTAGGGTGTTTTGGCAGCCAGACATATATCCTATGACATCAGGACAAGTGGCCGATCGAAAAGAAAACGAGGCATATTGGTTTGCATGTAGGTGAAGTCATGGCAGATTTTGAGCAGTTTCATGGGACCAATCTGGCTTCTTAAAATTCCTAGTAATGAGATAGGTCGGTTGTTTCTAGGCTATTCCGATTTAAGGAGGGACAGTTGGCACCTCCATACGGGCACGCAAAGTGAAACATGGAGACTTGTGGGCTTCAAAACCGAAGTACTTGCCCGAGAGCTTCAAAGCCACTTCATTACGCAAAGAAAACATAGCTGGATGGTTAGTTAAATCAAGACCCAATAACGCTGCATGTAGGGCTCTAAATGAATTAGTATGTTTAATAGCTCGTTCAGTTAAACTGGATTCGTAAAAAAAAAAAATCGTTCGTGAAAGTAAATATTCACTTGAATTGTAAATAATACATACTGGACAAAACTCGACTCAATTTGACTAAAGCTCGCTCGTTTATGCTCAAGTCGACTCGTTAGCTCAATTCGATTAAAACTCATTCATATATTAATAAATATATACATACACATATGTGTATATATATATACACACAAATATATGTAATAACTAATAATATAAGTATACCACTTTTATAATTAAATATATAATATGTAATCTAATTACTTATATTTATATAGTGAATATATTTCATAAATATATTTTATAATTTATATAATAATTAGTCGATAAAATTTAATAATTTCATATACTAGTATATAAAAACCATATATAAAATATATATATACTATCATATTAAGTGTATGTATTAATAATATATGTAGGCATATAACATATTGTTATTTTGGATAAATATCAACTAGTTAAATATTAATTATTTAAAAATTTTTTAAAAATTTATAATTTAATAGAAGTTCTACTTGTTAGTTGTATAAATTTAATATTAGATTTTTTATTTATTTATTTATTTTATTAATTATTAAATCTTATTCAAAATATAAAAAAATAAACAATTCGAACTCGAACTCAGCTCGACTCGAACTCGTTTGTGGGACGAACTCGAACTCGAGTTCGAGTTGAGAGTTTAGCTTATCAAGTCAAGTTCTTCGAACAAAGAATAAAAAAAAATCTCGAACTCGAGTATTTTGAATCGAGCCGAACTCAACAAGCTAAAGACCGGTTCGGCTCGGCTCGATTATAGCCCCAGCTGCATGGTTTAGTTAAAACTGAGTAGTGAGAGCTTTTCCTTTCCTAAATCTCTTTTTGCCGGTCTTTGTTTTTTGGCTTCATGCAGACGTTCGCTTTTTCCAAGGCCATCGCAAGTCAAGTATTGAAATATAATAACCATGTTTCTTTTTTATATGTACCATATATTGGATGATACACTTGAAAAAATCAAAGGGTTCCCGTTCGATTTGCTTCACATACTACAATGCACATGACCGATGCACCTGCTGCTCATGTTGCCGTTTCAAGTTGTTATCGACTCTCTGGGCATAAGCCACTCATATCTGCGTCTACTCAATGTCTTTTATAGCATCCTGCAATGTAATTATGTAAGTGCCAAAATGGAACGACTCAGCATGGTGAAAAAGTGATGGGCAAGCACTATGAATAGCTTCGGAATAAATAACACCAATCATCTACGTTGGCGAATGAGCAGTCAGGACAAGAACCACAAACATAATAGTGTTGGTGAAAAACAAAACACTGCTCCATAGGGGTATCACCTTTGCAAGCCGTGTCACATAAGTTGCAGCCAGTGCTGTGGCCAATAGTCCCAGCCCAAGTGTCAATAGCTGACCGTTTCCTCCCGGTAAACCAACTTCAGATTCTTCTTGCTGAAACATCACCCAAAGAAAAAATTAAAAGGCACGCTACCGGATTGAATCTGACTCTACCAATCATCCTCATAAATGGAAGTTCTTGATCCAAAAAAAGGGAAGAGTCTTGAATTTGATTTGTAATGTGCCGACATGTAATAAAACTTGAGAACTAAAAGGGAAAATAGTAAATGACTGCTAAATCTGGTAAAAACGAGAAGTCTTGCAGAATTTTATTTTTTCTTTTGATAAGGAATCAACTCATCTGAATGATTTAATTAAATCTAGAAGGTTGGAAGAAATTGTATTTAGCCAAGGTAAAAGGCTCACGCCTACTAAATGTAGGCTTTCTAGTTTACCAACCTATTTCTTATCTACTTTACACTATGCCCACCCATGTTAATCGTTAAAAAGACCCTATACCCACCCATGATGCTAATAAGTTGGGGAGTTAGGGCGGAATTTTTCAACAGAAGTGAATAGTGTCGATTAGTTGGTTAAAGTACTGCTGTGATTATCATATCTCTAGCCTATGTTGACTATCTAAAGTAACAAAGACCACTACTACATCTTAGGCAAACAAATCAGTCGCGTGCCTATAAATATCAGTGAAATTATAACAGGCGACACTCCTTCAAGGTATGACATCATACCATATGCATATATAATAGTATATCATTCGTGGATTTAAACTTTTCTTTTCAAATCTCACTTGAATCAGTGAAGAGTATACAATCCAGAAAACTAAACCTTGATTTTCTAATGTCTTGAATCCATAATTTTCCCCAACTATCCATCTTCTAAGAGATGTTTGCCCTATTGCATATTAAAGCTCTGACAAATGTCCACCAATGTACATTTGAAAAATGGTGACTGCACCAACCTTGCGAGGTGCTGTCTCATCATACTTTAGCCCTATTTGTCTGTGAGTGTGTGTGCATGTGAGTGTGTGTTCGTGTTATTGTTAGTATTTTGTGATTAGAATACATGCATACAGGTCTTTCAGCAAGAGGTAAAACCAATTAAAAACTCACAATAACAGCTCGCCCAAATGCACCAGCACTCACGTAAGCCCAAGTTCCTGGAAGCATCCCCAACCAACTGCACAAAAATTATTGTTTAAATTTAAATTAAAAAACAGTAAGATAGGAAGGACTTTACAAGCTCGTATGAAACCTATTACATCATAACTTATCATGCTGAATCCTATCACATTGTGCTCTTAGTTTGGTACTGTTTCTATCTTATTTATTCACCATGCATCGGCCCAATAGCAAGAATTTATGTTGGGAATTGGTAAGGAAGTTATGCCTGGTTTTTTTCTATAGGAAGAAAGTTATGCCTAGTGATTCAATAGATTACTTTACATAGCACAATCCTCCAGTCTTGGCTAGGTTACAAATCAAATTTCCTCATTTTGGCATCACCACAGCCTCCTAATTTTTTTGTTTTTGATAAGTAATAAGAGAACCACAGCTTCCTAATTCTGAATCGCATTCTACTTTAACAGGCAAAGTTTAATGAATGGACAAAATTGAACATCCCCCTTGTGTGTGTGTGTATTCTTCCCCCCATATATATAAATATATAATATTTGAAAGAAAAAGAAACAATAACTGGAGCCATGATTCAGCAAACAATGACTAGCTAGCCGATGCATAACACAGTCACATTTTAGCTCTTTATTTGCTAGCAAAGATTAGTCGATATAAACATCTCTATGAATTTCAAGCTAGAGGGGAAATTGTTTATAAAGTCTAGAGTGAAATCATCTTGAGGAATTCAGATGTCCATAAGCATGGCATTTAACTTCAGTCACTATAAAATCCAGAATCAACATTTAGAGTAAAGCAAAAACAATATTAGGCAAAAGCACTATAAGTGGATCAACAAGAAGCACACCTTCCCAACACATACGGTACAAACTTCACAGACGTTAATCCATATAAATAATTCCCCAGAGAAAATGGAAGTAAAGGGCTCAAACGAAGGAGGGTAACAATTCTGAAGCTATTTTCCCCTATTGCTTTGTCAATTGCTAGAAACTTTTTGTTTCCTTCAACAAGTTTAAGAATTCGCTCACGAGCAAAATATCTAGCAATTAAAAAGGCCACACTTGCTGCCACCTGAAACAGGATGAAGATATGAGAGAGAGAGAGAGAGAGAGAGAGAGAGAGATGGTTATCATTCATTGTTCTTTCTAACTTGCAAAAGAAAATGACTCACCGTGCCACTGATAGAGACAATGATAGTGCCAATAACAGAACCAAAAAGAAGACCAGCTGACATGGTCAGAGGAATGGCTGGAATCGCAAGTATCTAGGAACATAAACTATTCAAAGTCAGATTTATCAGATAATAGTGTGTGCCTGTGTGGGTGTGGGTGTGGGTGTGGGTGTGGGTGTTTGTGGTGCCATACTCAAGAAAGAGTTTTGAGTGCATACTTCCAATCCTGCATAAACCGCTACAAATAAAGCATATCCAGCAGGACCATAACCTGTTCAGTGAAAGAACTTTATAAGATTAAACTAAAAAGTGCATTCTTCTCTTAAGATGAGCTAATAGTTATATTGTTGTCCAGATACTAGCTGAAAATGTTGATATCAAGGGATGAGAAGAAACACGGTTTAGGAGTGCTTTTATAACCAGAAAAAAAAGCTGAATTTTTTTTCCACCCTAGTTGCTTCTATGGGTAATTTCTCAAACTATCTTCCAGAAAAAAGCGAATGAGGGTATTCGAGAGGGAAACTTTTCACGGGAATGCAAAGTTCCATTTCCTTTTCCTTTTCTCTTGGATAATTGATGCATACGCAAGCGGTCTTCAACTCATGATCTTAATTTCCAATCCATTCTTATGAGGGTAAGGAGGTGTCATTTGAACTATAATTTATTGAAAGGGGAAAGCAATTACATGCACAAAATCCCATTTTTTCTTATTTTTTCTCTTTCTCTATACTATACCTATAATCACCTTACGGGGAGGGGGTGCCTAGACAGAGGCACATGTAGACAGATATATCAAAGGGAATCCTTTTAATAAGGATTCTTTGAAATGTGAAACTTCATGTATGCCAACCATCCCGAAACACTGCACTTATGCCAACCATCTCGAAAGATGCACTTATATGGCTACTAACTACTAAGGATGTAATTATCATACCCAGCGGGATTACATACTGCTTCGACCTTCTGCAGTACTCGAATGGGTCTTGAACTTCGACAAAAATAACACCAACAAAGCAGATTCTAAAAGAATATACCAATTTCGTAGAAATCCTCAAAGAATTCTTGCAAAATATTAATCACCGAGACCCAAATCCTAATAAGAGGCAAGAAAATTATCACTAACTGAAAAATGGGTCCAAAGTTCTTCCACAAAATCCGTGAAACCCGAAGTCACAATTCCAATAGCGATCAATAAAACCGCCCCGAGTTCACATTAAAAAATGTCAGAAGAGTATTCTTGCGAAACTGCAATCGATTAACCAGAACTCCAACATTAAACAATAAAATTATCGCCAATTTCACATAAAGCCTTAAGAAGACGTGGAACTTTAATCAATCAACAGAATCCACATCAAACTCCAGCAAAACATCAAAAGAGTGGCAGAATCTGGAGAAAATCACATGGATAATTCCAGCAGAAACTAACAAAATCCAACCTGAATTGACAATAATTCTCAAAGGGTACAAAACTCTAGCAAAATTACCGTCAATAAAAGTCGAGAATTGACTCAAGAAAGCGTTGATCTGGTCCTTATAGACATACCCAACAGCGGCAAAGCCACCAACAAAACCCACCAACAACACACCAGCCAAAAGTGTACCCTTAAACGCAGTGTCACCCTCCATCTCCAACCCACCCTCATCGCCATCACTTCCTCGCTTATCACCACCTCCACCTCCACCTCCGCCGCCTTCTTCTTCACTCTTTGGATTGCTAAAGAACCACCTGAGGCTCTGTGGGGCAGTGCTGGGAGCAGTCCTGCTCCTCTGCTTCTTTGTCTGTTTCAAAGAAGAGCATGGAGTGAGGAAGTGGAAGCGCTTGTTTGGTCTGAAGCTGAAGAGGAATGAGGAAGAAGAAGAAGAAGAAGCAGGAGGAGGAGGAGGAGAAGGAGGAGAAGAGAAGCTGAAGAGGCATGGCGGTGGAGGTGGCCTGAGAGTGAGGAGGGTGCGCATTTTAAGGAGTAGGTGTGGCGTAGGATATGAGATGAACGCTCCAGTAGAAGGAATTGAAGAAGTAATGCCATGAGTGATGAGAAACGTGTGTTTAGTTTTACGTCCATGGGTTCGTTTAGATTAGATTTGGGGTGAGTGAGAGAATGTGGGGTTTCGTTTTGGGGGTTCCATAAGAAGAAAATTGTTTTGGTTACTGTGAGAGGGATTGGATTTTCATGCTTTTTACAGCGTTCGGCACCACGTGGAACCGTTATAGAAAAGGGCAAAAGGGGAAAGTTGCACGCTTTGTGTGGTGCAGTGAACGCTGGAAGCATTGGTCGAGGGAGTGCCATGTAGTGTTTGCGTCTGACTATGGGTTAATGGTCGAAGCTATGTAATGTTGGCCATCGGTATTCCTAGAAAAATATATCGTTTATAAGGATACGTGGGCTCCGCATATGCTGTCCCAGCCACCTATGGTTGGTAGTCAAGATTTTTTAAAAAGAATTCTAAAGTGTCCTGAAGTATTTATAGAATTTTTTTAAAAAACAAAAACAGTTATTATAATATTAATTCGTTTTCGTCTATTAACATTAGTAGGCCCGCCATTCCCTGAGGTGCGGAAAGTAGGCCTTTTGAGGAAAGGTTAAGAAAACTTAGAAAAGCCATTTTATGGGGCAATTGATGTTGGGGCTGGGCCGGACATACCCATAGCACTATTCAGTGCGGGGACTAACAGTAGCGTTAGAAAAATAATGTTAGAGAAAAATCATTACAACAGTATATATTTTACACTCACTACATGACTATTTATAGTTGATTATTCTTAATACTCACTTAAAAAAATATGTGATTTAGATAATACTACATCATATCTACAAAATAAATACTCTCAATAGTAACTTCTACCAGAAATTGAGACAAGGCCGACCTCGAAGTTGCAGCCTAAGCAACACGTGATAGTTGAGTCCATCACATGTTCATTTCTCCCCGTTGCCTGCGCAAAGTTTTTCATAGAAAACAGTCTTTAAGAAATTACAAAAGCATCGTCGGCTGGGCTAAAAGATGCTCACGCGGCATGTCATATAATCAGGAACTCAAAACAGCACTCACTGAATCTACATTCTTAAAAAGTTAAAAGTTACACTTTCCAATTGGGAAAATGCTTCGTACAGTTACAACCTCTCTGGTCTTTGACTCTTAAAGCCGCTTAGTAGATGAATCTACTATTAGCACCATATAACAAGACAGTGACCCTACAAACTAACTATGAAGTTATTAGCTACCAACACATTGCCCAGCAGGCAAAAAGGCCTGAAGGACAGGGGCTACAGATGGACCGTGCGTGTAATGATGTTACTAGGATGGAGCGCCAAGGTAAGAGGCGAGTTGCAATATGTCACTGAATACTCCACCAGCAGTGACTTCAGCCCCAGCACCTGGTCCACGGACTATCAAAGGCTGGTTTTTGTATCTTGTTGTCGTAAAGGCAATTATATTATCTGATCCAGAGAGTTGTGCAAATGGATGATCTTTCTTGTACCTTCGCAACTCCACCACACCTTTCACATTAACCACATCAACAACCCCGACGTATCTCAATACCTTCAAATATATTGTAGGCTCATCAGAAACAGGGTAAATACCGAAGCAGAATTTCAAAAGATAAAATCAAAAGAAAAATTCCTTAAGTCTCCCATATATGACCAAGGCTGCCACAGCAAACCCGCTGAACAAACCCTGCCCAAAGAAGTCTCATGAACTTACAGAGACACTCACACAATTAACCATGGTAAATCTAGAGATCTATGGCATACCTTCCACACGTCCCACTAACAAAGATACATATTTACCTACCCATTAATTCACCT
Organism: Juglans regia; assembly: GCF_001411555.2. Lineage (NCBI taxonomy): Eukaryota > Viridiplantae > Streptophyta > Magnoliopsida > Fagales > Juglandaceae > Juglans > Juglans regia. The sequence continues at coordinate 1,778,924 of NC_049901.1, read as the reverse complement.
AGTCTACTCTTTCAAATAGGTTAAAACAATAAATAGCATCTTAAAGATACTCACTTCCCCCGCATCCTCAGCATCCTGTTGGTTTTTAGCCATATCCTGATCAAATTGAGGTAGTTTTTGCATAAATTCCTCAGCAGAAGCACTAGCCTGCAGCCAATCATTGGGATATCCATATCAAAGGAAAATTTTGCTCAGTAAATAAACTCTATGAGCGTCAAAATTAGTTCTTACTCTTAATGGCTCAGGCACAAGGTTTTCAATGGGAATATCAGATAGTTCTAGCCTTAGACCAGACTCCCGAGCAAGAATTATCACCTACAACATGAAAAGAAATAAGAAAATGAGGGTAAAGTGCGGGCTTTTAGTAAGTATTATCAAACAGTCAAAGTAGCATATGTATTCAGACACCCAACTGATCCAATAAGTAGGCATAACCATGTATTCACCACAACGGGGACATGCCAGCCATCTGGCTAGCTCAAGCTCTCCAATGGAAATAATTTGAAATAGCAATAGGCATATGTCAACACAAGTTAAACAGTTTGTCTCAGAAAAGAAACATGTTAAAATTGAATCGTTAGGTAAGCATAATCAATTTTCTTAGGTATTTCAACACATATCACACTGCTTTCAAATGACCCCCTTTCAAATTTAGCAATAAGTGGTGGCTAACAGAAAAAATATTATACCATTCCACTCCACTCAAATTGCAGCTACAATAAATTAAGCATATAGTACCTTTCTAGCGACATCTGTTCCAGATAGATCATCCCTAGGATCTGGCTCAGTGTAACCGGCTTGTTTTGCTTCAGCCACCACCTCACTGAAAGCTCGTTTACCTATAAAGTTGTTGAAGATGTAACTCAAAGTCCCACTGCAATAACAAAATATAAGATAAGTATATCGGTACGCATGTAAAAATGAAATCTTTATTTTTTTAGAATCGAACTAGGTTCCGGTTTCTCTATATTTTTTTTACCTTGGGCCAGGAGAAGGGTGGGGAATGCTCAATATTATTTGAATCCCCCCCAAAAGAAATCTAAAATGCAGAAAGGCAAGAAAAAAGAAGGAAAAAGGAAATAAGGGTTCTACATAACAAAACCTGAAGATGCCTTCAATCCGCAATATTTTGTCCCCGGTTTCAAGGAGACCTCGTAAAGTGCTAATGATTGGAAGACCAGCTCCAACAGTAGCTTCATAGAAGTAATGCGTATAGGATCGCCGTTGAAGAGCTCTCAACTTCAAATACTAGAATATTGCAATATACCCATGATGAATAATTGCAAGGAAAAAGATAGCATTTTTAATTCAAGTAATTATCACTTCCTCTTTTGTAGTATTAAAAATCCCCCTTAGTTGCATTGGTTTACCCTTGTTATTTATTTTCAATCGAAAGTTGGTTTTTTTTACCATGTTTGTGGATCTCTGCTGAGATTTATAGTTGATTCCTTAAAACACAACTCATCATTTGCAAATTCTTAGGTTTATATTGCTGATACAAAAAAATGAGTCTACTAATCTTGAAAGTCTGACATCAAACTACCAAGATTACCTGATCAAGTGGTCCTGAATTTGCCTTTTTGTTGGGGGTAATTACATGAATTCCTTTCCGCAACCAATCATAGTAATGGCTTGCAACAATAGAGTCAGCTGTGCAGTCTACCAAAACAGTATTTGGAATTAAATGATTCCTATGCACATGTTGTGCAAAATTTTCCAAATCAGCCACTTCTCCTTTCTCCTTTTGAAGTTCTCTCCAACTAGATAATTCAATGCCCCTAAAACCAGAGATGATAACAATTCAAGATTAATCATCATAGGATGAGAAATGCCTGAATCACCATGAATCTTATTTGACAACTAATGCATCATTAGTTTAGCTTCAAGTCATTTCCTTTTGCCTTTGTGGTGGGCAATGCCATAAGAATGTAGTGACACAAACAGTGATTTCAAGAGAGAGCAAGATCAAGGAAAAGAGGCAGCTCTGATCAAATTACAATTTCGAATTTAAATGAGACCAAGCTTTAGAAAGTTAAAAGGTTTAATTCAATTGAAACATTTTAACTTACACATCACTCAAAAGCATTGTCCTTGAGCCAATGATTCCCATCACACGCAGATCAATATTAAATTCTTCCTTAAGGACAGCTGCCTGAATTAAAAGAAAGAAAGAAAATTTTTATAAGTAAAAGGAAAAAAAGAAAGAAAGAAAGAAAGAAAGAAAAGAAATAAACAAGATTATGTACATAAGTTCAAAAGGTTGGGGTTAATTAATAAAATTGGGGTACCATCCTCTTTAAAAAAATTTATACAAGTTCAAAAATGTAATAGCCTAAGGTCTATAACTTTAAAATCCAAAACCACTTAAGAATTGTCAGCAATATATACCTTCAGTTACTAGTCAAGAGATCAATAAAGAACAGAAAAGAAAACATTATTATGACAAGAATCGACCCCAAATCAGCACTGTAGGATCTTTCTCAAGTAATTTGATGTAAAAAATAAGACATTGTACGAGGAATTCTGACATATAATTGAAATATGGAACTAAATATTGAAGAAGAGAAAATTTCTCCAAAAAAAAAAAAAAAAACCTGATCCCTTAGCTGCTCAAGTAATGTGCTACCAATCAATCCAGGTCCAATGATACCCATTGCTATGGTGGTTCTTGAAAGATAAAATCTAGAGTGCACTGCTTTTAAGGCCTTTATACAATCTTCTCGCTTGACCACCACAGTAATATTGTACTCCGAACAACCTTGAGCTATAGCACGAACATTAATATTTGCCTGCATTGTTTACATTAAGAAAATAGATGGACAATGAGAAGGAAATCATAGGAAAATTGAAATAATGAGTATGACATGTCACTGATGAAATCAAGTAAACAAAAAAATGAAAAACAGAAAATCCCAACACAAAATTGTCCATTAAGTCTATGATTAGTTGAGCATGCACAGATCAAATAAGCTTAAGTTAGATAACAAGAACCCAAATTTATAAATCAAGACACAGCATATTGATTAATGCAAACATAGATAATACCCTCACCTTTGCCAGTGCATTGAAAAGACTGGCGCTAACACCAGGCGTACTTGCCATTTTCTGGCCAACAGCCGCTAAAATGCTACAGTCTGGAATAACTGCAACCTGACCAAGGGAATTGAAGTAGAAAAATAGGAAATCAGAAATTTAGAAACAAGTACAATTAACAATATAAGCAGGTGCTGCTCTTGTATGCGTCCCGTGTACCTGGGCTATGCCTAGTTCTCATCAATAAAATCCTTATTTATTGATTAAAAAAAACAATATAAGCAAGTGAACAAAAAGAGAGGAAAAATTATATGGCTTTGAGACTCATATTCTAAAAGGAGTTCAAAGCTGAGAAAGAATTGTCCTATGATAGAGAGTTTCCAGTAAATTGAACTCATTTTCTTACTATTATTATCTTTATAAGTACAAAATTTCATTAAAAAGTGCAAAAGGCATAACCTAGGTACATAGGATGTATAAATGAGAAATACTTATCAAGATGTAAATAAAGATATAAGAAAGAAGTTTAAGCCCATTAAACCCATTAAAGTCTTATTAGTCAATCTCTTGTAATTAGGTTGAGAAGTTGAATAAATCAAAGTATCCACCTGAGATAGACGCCCAGCATCCAAAGCTTGACGAAATCTAGACTTCAATGCCTCAGCAACTGCTTTTACTTCCTTCTCGGGCACAGCGAAACACACAGAATGCTCACTACTAGCCTACAACGCAAATTAAAGTGCATCGTCAATGTTGTACCATCACAAATACCATAAAATTAAAAGGGAAGATAAAGGTTTTTTTATCGGTAAAAACTGAAGATACAGTAACCTGAGATATCATAATAACATTAGCTCCCACATCTTTTACAGCACCAAAAATAGCATGAGCTGTACCTGGAACACCAGCCATTCCAGTTCTGAAAAGAAAAACAAAAAGTTAGAAGGAATGTAGTAAGTGGAGGTAAAAAGAAAACACAATACTTTTTATAGTGCAAGTACAGGAAATTTATCAATTCAAAAAATAGGCAGCGAAAATCACTACAATCCGTGGCTCACCCCTCAACATTTACAAGGGCTAAATTGTCTATTGTTGCAAATCCTTTGACAAGAGACTCCACACTTTGGCCATCTTCTTCATTGACCATAGGGTGGCATATCTTTGTTCCAGGAGAGGAGAGGTTGAAAATATTCCTTATTTTAATTGGAATGTTATACCGCATCACTGGAATTATGGTACGCGGGTGTAACACATTCGCCCCAAAATATGACTGCACATTTTTTGAAGTTTGTGTTAAAATGTGTATAGAAATTCTCAACTTTGAGGGAGATGCGTGTGCTCAAGCTCACCATTTCCCATGCCTCTTGATAAGACAGTGTCTGGAGAACTACTGCCTCGCTGACTGCAGATGAGATGATTATCAGCATTAAATTAAAATGACAATAATATTGTTTCTGAACATCCAGAAAGGCATTAACTCAATATTTGAATGATTTTGCAAGCAACATATGGAAAGGTAGATCCTTAGAACTAATAAATTTTTCAGGCATGGATTCAAATCTTAATGTGATTGGTAATACAGTAGACAAGCATCAATATGAGGGCCATTACAAACCTTTTCTGGGATCTGCACTGTACACACCATCAACATCTGTCCAAATTGTGACTTGACGGGCCCTGAACAGAGCACCCATGATGGCAGCAGAGAAGTCACTCCCATCTCTCTTTAAGGTAGTAGGAATATTTTGTGGTGTGCTGGCAATAAAACCTGTCGCAATGATTATCTTAGATGGATTTTGGTGATACCACTTCTCAAGTCTTTTTTCTGATTCCAAGTAATCAGGATCAACTTGGTTAGCACCAGTAGGATTTACTATAAGGACTTCTCTTGTATCCATCCATTTGCTGTCCATTCCCTTCTGCAGGAGCCAACACAAAAATAAACGGGTATGAATAAGATAGTTGGAAAAGTGACATCTAGCAGATTCTTTAAAAAATGGGCGAATAATCACCCAACCTTTCTAATAACAGACGACAACATCTGAGCAGACCACAGCTCTCCGTGTCCAACAACAAAATCCATAAAAGATTCTGTTACATGACCAGCTGTAAGTCATGAAGCATGTAAGTCAATACTATTTGTGGAAACCCTAATCTCCCCAAAATGAACCAAAATATCAATAAATATAGTGTGACTGTGTCAGTAGATGAAATCGGATAACAAAATATAAGAAGGAATCATTCACAAGCAAGTTGCAAGTAAAAGATCGTGAAACAGGCAAGGGTTTTTTTTTTTTATCTTAAGCCGAAGAAGAAAAAATTAGGCATGGGTTTGGCATATAGTAAAAGGATGGAGGTACACAAGCACAGATGTGCACGTGTGTATGTGTGTGAAGCAAAAGGGAGATTGAAAATGGTCCAATACCTATATATATTGCACGAAGCATTGCTTTAAGGTTACTGATGTCATCATGCAACTGTGATAAGAAACTACCAAGCTCATCCCCATCTAGTAGGTCAAGCGCAACTGATCTATGTTTTTCTAAAACAGCATCCAATGCAGATACATAGGAGTCATCTCGTGATTGAGCTTTTTCGATGAGGTCATACATCATATCTGTGACCTTTGACATTGCAGAGACAACCACCAACTTCCTTTCTGAATCATCCTCAACAATAATATCTGCAACATTCTTAATTCTTTCTGAGCTTGCAACACAGGTACCACCAAATTTATGAACAGACCATGTGTCACCTTTGGGGAGCTGAACTTTTTCCGCCGATTCATCCAGTAAAACATCTGCTAGTAAATAGACAACATTAGAATTATAGTCCACAAAATCATAAGCATGAGTTCAAATATCTTGTGACACAGAAGTAGATAAAGAACCTGTAACTGAAGTAAAGATACGAGTATTTGAAGTCTCTTTGCTTCCCCGACAAGAAACAAAACCCATTCTGAAAAATTAAAAGTAAAGAAGCTGGCTTCATAAATATATAAACCACAAAACAATAGAAACACAATATTTGCAGAAAACATAGAACTGAATAGCTTCTTTAGAAGAAAGGACAATATGAGGATGTCTTCATATAATTTACGTATGATATAGGATTTCCCATCTGAACTGCAAGATATTGTTCAATTAAGAAATTGCAGCAACAGATAGTGTTCAATTAAGAAATTGCAGCGACCTAATATGAATAATTGAATAAAACAAGTACAATTATCAAGCATACACATGACATCTTACAACGTGAATATTGTTCAATTAAGAAATTGCAGCAACAGATAGTGTTCAATTAAGAAATTGCAGTGACCTAATATGAATAATTGAATAAAACAAGTACAATTATCAAGCATACACATGACATCTTACAACGTGACCCTAAGCATGATAGTATCACAAACATAAAACATGGAATTACAATTTCGAAATTTGTTCTACAAATTATATACAGTTCAAGTAAAGAAAAGAAACCTCACAAACAGACTTTGATTAGTTTCTCCCTGGCAGCCCCCCCCCCCCCCAAAAAAAAAAAAAAATCAAATTCAAACACAGCTAGACACAGAACTTAAGATCAATTATGATCCCATCTAATGTCATTACTCCATATTAGTTCAGGGACAAAAGTAGAGAAGGTCATTATCTTAAAATCCAATTCAATTATTAGGGGTCAGACTTCCATTCTATCCAAACTATCTTTATAATCTGCCTCACCTTCCTATTTGTTATATCATTCTTCGCTCCATCAATCCATGTTGTTTTAGGACTCTCTCTACCTCTTTTGACTCCTTCAACTGACCTAAATTGCTCTCATCTTGTACGGTAAATCCACTTTCAAGAACTGCTCTACCTTGCATCAGGCAAATGACACCTAATTCTAATCCATCTCCTACATTAGTTCAGCTGTAGCTAGGGTCCGGTTCTACGCTTTGATGAGGTGACTGCAATTGGTATAGCGGAATAACTATAAGGAAACCACAGCCAGTCCATCCAATACTAAAGCTTATATTCAAAATTAACCAAAATCCCGTTTGCTTTCGGAGAAAATGCAGGAAAACAAACCAAACCAAAACTCGAGATCTTATACATTTGTGAGTTTTCCATAAATACCTGAGAACTGTTTGAAAATCCGTTCATTCGTTTCCTTTAGTTTCTCGGGAACCAAGCAGAATCTAAAGTTGGGAAATAATAAGGGAAAGTAAAAACAAAGCGAGCATACCGGAAAATAGAAGAACGGAGAGGAAGGAAGAATGAACGGTATTGGCAGATCTTCTTCGTCTTCGTGTCGCGAGCCAATGAGTTCGGTGACAGAATGTGCGGAGAGTGAGAGATGGCAACTGAGAGCGAAGGCATGGCTGCGTCGCGAGGAGGGGGCCGGGGGGTGGTTTGGCTTCTGGCGAGTTGGGAAACTTGGGACTCTGACTGGCAGCCTTTCGCTATGAACTTTGCTGACGGTGGTGATACGTGATACATTAATTTTATAATTAATAATTCCGATATATTAATAATCTTTCAATCTTTTCATAATTTCTATATTTTGCGGTTCAATTAGGCTAATTAAAATTATAATTTCACTTTAATTAGTAAACAAAATCTCATAATCTTAATGTCTTTCATTTTCCTTTCCATATTACTCCACTGTCCGAGATTGTTTTATAATATATGAACAAATAAAATCTTGCCACGTTAGATTCGGAGCTCAGTCATTCGTGCTACGGTGATCAGTTCAGCACTTTCAGTGGCTCGGATCAGGTGGACTGCTCTGACTCTCTGCGTGGTCCCGTTTGAATGTGACTCCACTTTTATTTCTATATATATATATATATATATATATATATTAACAGTTATATAACGTGTAAAACATGTTTATCTATTTGTTTAATTAAAAATAATGTGTTTAAAAATAATATGATTTATAAAATAATATATTTTTTTAAAGAAAATTAATTAGTTAACAAGCATCATAATGATAACAAAACGTTACAGTAATATGAGTAATATAAAAATTAAAAAATTTTGAATATTTAACGATAATTTTCTTAACAAAATATATTAATTGTGTAGAATTCAACCACAATACTCAATGACTCACGGCGTATTGAAAAAATATTGAATCTTTTATTTTTATATTACTCTTACATTTTTTCATTATTAAAGTAAATCTTTTCTATTTTAAAAATTTTAAAAATATTATAATGGTAGAAAATCAATTTATCTAAATAATTTTAGTTAATTAAGAATATTATGAGATTTAAATTATATTAAAAACTCTAATTATTTATATAATTTTACTCTCTTAAAAATATTTAATAAAAGTCTATCATTTATTTTACTGTATAGTATTGTTTGCGATCACTGTTCATACTGTAGCACTGTTCGGCACTGTTGACTACTGTAGCATGTTCATGCTATTCGCAATGTTTATTACTGTAGCACTATATACTATTTATTACTGTTCACGTCGTTTATAGCCACTTAAAGGAGATACTAGTGGTTATATAACGTGCAAAGCACGTTTATCTATTTGTCTAATTGAAAATGATAAGTCTAAAAAAATAATATGATGTGTAAAAATAATAGGTTTTTGTAAAGAAAATTAATTAGTTAATAATTTATTGCACAAGAGTAGGAAAATAAATTTTAACAAACATTATAATGATAACAAAACGTTACAGTAATATGAGTAATATGAAAATTAAAAAATTTTAGATATTTTAACAATAGTTTTCTTAGCAAAACATATGAATTGTGTATAATTCAACCATAATACTTAATGACCCAGAGATAACTGAAAAAATAGATAATCTTTTATTTCTATATTGCTCTCGCATTTTTTTATCATTAAAGTAAGTATTTTATATTTTAAAAACTCTAAAAATATTATAATAGTAAAAAATCATTTTATCTAAATAATTTTAGTTAATTAAGAATATTATGAGATTTAAATTATATTAAAAAATCTAATTATTTATATGATTTTACTCTCTTAAAAATATTTAATAAAATTCTATCATTTATTTTACTGTTTAGCACTGTTTATTACTATCCATGAGCACTGTTTATCATTGTAGCATATTACTGTAACATTGTTCGATACTGTTGATTAATGTAGCATGTTTCAAACTATTTATTATTATAGCACCATGCACTATTTGTTACTGTTCATATTGTTATAGCTACTTTTAAGTTGAAGGAAATATAATATATATATATATATATATATTAAAGAATTCATTTTTGTACAGAGAATAAAGACTCCATTTGGATTTTTTTTTTGGCTGTAAAAATGGCGTCACCTATATATGCATTGTAATTGATTATATAAATACAATTTTCAAAAATTTTACTAAATATCTGCAATTGATCAAAGCCATTCACTGTGGAGTACGCTTTTTTATCTTAAATATATCTAAGAAAAAAATGTCATTTAAAAAAAAGAAAGAAGTAAAAGGACTCTCACAGTATTTCAAAAATTATAGACAGACTTTTATTAATAATAAACAAACAAAATATGACATCAAATCCACCTAACAAGCTTAGTAACACAGCTACAAAATAAAATTGGGTAAGTTTTGACTTGACCTTTTGCTTATGTAAAGGAAATTAAAATCGAGAGTTTCTCTTAATTGGCAATGATATATTTTTATTATCCTTTTTTCATCACTATATGTAATATTAAATAATAGAAAAAATATCTCTAGTATTATTTGTGACAACGTAGAGCCACAAATAAATTAGATTGTTACTACATTTATCCTCCGTTAATATTTAAGACTCATTTAGATATTAAAATGAGTTGAATCTTTTATAAATAATAATTAATTAAGATGGTAGAGTGAGTTTTATGAAATTCACTTAAGATAATTTTAGATTTGTTTAGTTTTTTTTTTTTTTTAAATAAACTAATATATTTTAATATTAAGATGAATTTAAATATATTTATAAAAAGTTAAAAAAAATTATGAGTCTCAATATAAAGAAGTATTGAGTTGAATGATGTTTAAAGACTTAATTATATGTTTAGACGTTGAGTTAGATTTAAATTTAAACTCAATTCCGATGAATTAAGATGAGTCCATTCTGAACAAGGGCTTAATCGTCATGTATTCAAGCATGCAGCATTGACTATGGAATCGTTAATGAGGTAAAGGATGACGTTTTTCAGCCACGTAGAGAGTCACGAGACATGATTACGTAAAGTTAATGTAGTTGGTGCGTGCAACCATCGGCATTTGACACCATTTTCTTCTTTGATGGGGGAGCTTTGTCAAAAGACAATGGCAAGCAGCTCATTTCAACTAATTCAATTGGCTAAATGGAACGTAATTACAAGAGTGATTTGATTCTTCATCCTTCACTAGTACGTGTTTGTTCATTGCACAATGATCTATGAGAAACATTCAATATATGACCTTCAATAGACTGTTATACTTTGAAGTACACGTGTTCTGGAATAATTTTTTCTTGCATAAAACATGTTTGCCACTCTGTTTTATAGTGAAAAAAAAAAGGATAGACATATATATTAACGAACAAATAATTGACTAGTATGAGTACAGTAGTTACCGGCTCTTCTTTTACTTTATTTCTTAAATAATTAACCTGTCTCTTATATTAATTATTAAGTATCCAACCATTAATTTAAAAATATTAATACTGTTAGATATTAATTTAATTAAATATTTAACCTTCGTAATCATAACTACAATAATACAAGTGTTAAATAAATTAGTATAGATTGTTTTGTTTTTATTGGGTTGGGCTGCAGTATCGATAGCTTGGTCAAACATTTCCTTTCCGGATAGGGCTAAATATCGCCCATAAAAAAATGTAATGGAATTAATGAAATAAATTTGGACATTCCAAACATAAGTTTTTGCGTGACTTCTTCCTTGGCATTGAAAGTTTCAAAAGCTCCTGATTTGGGTTTCCTTATAAAACATGTTTTTGTATTACAGTTGTCAGTTGGATAGGGTCTTCCCCTCTGACCCGTCAATGATCATTGTTTTATGTTTCTCTCTCCCTCCTTAGTCCTGGCCCCCCCAAGCCAATCTATAAGGACCCCTCCCCTGTTCACACATATTTCGTTTTATGAAAACCAACCCCATTCTTCTGCGAATCCCATCACCTGCGATTTTTCTGGGATCCACGTAAAAAGTTAGCACACTTATTTTTACGCATGTGATAGAATTTAATTTCTTTGGGGTTTGCCACTATCCATATCTCTATTGCTTTATACCTTCTTGAAGCCCTCAGAAAGGCCATTTTTATGGCTCTCACCCTTACTTCCCCTTCACACTATCATTTCATGACTCCTCTTTCTCGTGTCGGCAACATTTTTGTTGGACGAAAAGGAGGGTCGTCTTTGATCTTTGAGAGTTTGAATCCTGAGATTTCAAAAAACTCAACCCTAACACGCGAAGAAAGCCCTCGAGGAGATCAGAAACTTCCTCGTGTTACATGCCAACAAGAGAATCCCCTGCAAGAATATATAGGTGGCCTTGGTGATCAAGTAGACGCAACACGTTTTTACGGAGAAAGGGCTCAAGACAAATCTGGTATTTTGATGATTGATATACCATTCCACGAAGAGAAAATCATGCAAGAAAATAAACATCATATAATATTTCAAAAGGGTATAATGCATGATATGGACACGAAAGATCAGAACTCCAGCGCTTTGGTGAATGATCAAGGATCGGATTCTTTTGAAACGACGAAATTTGGGGGGGTTAAGGCCGGGGCTCTCAAGTCGCGGAAGAGGCCTGCCAGGCTGGTTGTGCCGGCTGCATATTGTCCTGAGATCGAATCTGGTGAAATGGGTAGGAAGTTGGAGAACAAGGAATTTGAGGTCGAAGGGAGAAATTTCGTATTGGCAAGCAGGAAAGGAAGAAGAATGGTCATGGAAGATGGGTATGGGGCTATGCTTGATATTCTGGGAGATCCTAAGCAGGTAGGTAATCGTATATCATGTGCTCATAATTTCAGAAGAATGTGATCTTTAAGCTCTTCCGTATCTCATTTATAAGTTAATGATCAAAAGCGTGGCGATTATTAGTCTTGGAAAGCTTTATATATATAATTACTACGCATATATATTCCTTATTTTTGGAGTAATATTTTCGCTACATATATACTAATTATTGCCCTTAATAATATCAATGAATTCCAAACATGCAATGATCACTTGCTCAGTATCGATCTCGATAACTGTAAAACCTCTCCCTTTTTTCAGCTTCATTTGTTTTTTCAGGCCATTTGGTTTTGGAACTTAGTCTATCTTTTCATATATATGATCAACAAATTAGACTAGTTTGATTATATTCAAATGAAATAAGAAGAGATATTTTGTTAACGTATAGTTGAATAAAATATTGTACATTATAATATAATTTTTATTTTGAAATTTAAAAAAATTGAATTATTTATTATATTTTATTTAAAAGTTTAAAAAAATTATAATGATTATATGATATGAGATTAGATGAGATAGTTTAGTTTTGTATAATCAAACCAGCCCAATGAATATGGTACATATATTTCATCTGCAGGCACTTTTTGCCGTGATTGATGGGCATGGAGGTCATGCTGCCGCCGATTATGTTGCCAAAAACTTAGGAAGGAACATTGTAGAAGCCCTTGATAATGTCGGCGAAGAAGATGATCAGTTGGAAAAAGCTATTCGCAAAGGCTACTCGGTCACCGACGAGGAATTTCTCAGTCAGGTACATATAAATTTAACTGCATTTAACATGTACATTGAGCTTTTCAACCCCATCATGAGTTCATAATGGTATATATATATATATATATATATATATATATATGAAGTATTTAAGTAATTAACTTGACTCGGTCTTTATAAACTAGAAGATTCAGTACGCTAGCTTCTGGGCGGGCATTCCACGTACAGCGCATTCAATTTTATATTGGATTTACCGGCACATTCAATATTCGAAAGAACTGGAGAGAGTTGACCACGTCCTTTTCCCTCTTAAAAAAGTCTCGCCTAATTAACAAAGTGCATGCATGCCTAAAACATGATCAGTACTCATGCATGATTACAACATGTATCATAATACCACTCGATCGTAGAGAATATATATGGATTTACGTACGTACGTACGTACGTACGTACATTGAATCATCCATGAATTAATTTACATGATTTGTCGACAATACACGTAAATTTACTTGCATGAAATGATCTTTAATTACCCTCATGCAGGAGATAAGTAGTGGAGCATGTGTAGCTAGCGTGCTATTAAAGGACGGAGAGTTGCATGTAGCAAGTGCGGGTGACTGCAGAGTAGTTTTGAGTCGAGAAGGATTAGCTACTGTTTTGACAAATGACCACCGTCCAAGTAGGGAAGATGAGCGTCTTCGAATCCAAAACTCCGTAAGTATTTATTGATCAATATTCATGTCTCCTTTTATTCTTCGGTTCGTAGCTACAGCCTTTTCTTTTCCCACCCTCTGGCCTCGTAATTAATTAAGTTAAAAAGAGTATATTATACTGAGCTATATTGTATATATTTATGACGCGTACGTACTGTTGCAGGGTGGTTTTGTGCATTGCCGGAATGGAGTGTGGAGAGTTCAAGGATCACTTGCAGTATCTAGAGCCATCGGGGACCTACATTTGAAAGACTGGGTCATATCCGAACCCGATATTAAAAGCCTTCGTATAACTTCGGACTACGACTTCTTGATAATGGCTTCTGATGGATTGTGGGATAAGGTACAGTACTAATATATACCTTTCAGGGCAAAGCAAAATACTTAATTAGCGAAAACATGAACTAGACTATATATATATATATATAGTTCCCTAGCAAGTCGAATTAATTGTCCTTGCGTCTGTGATCGATCAGGTAAATGATCAGGAGGCAGTTGATGTGGTTTCGAGAGAGAAGAATCTGCTAAAGTCTTGCAAACAACTTGTAGATATTTCTTGTAGCCGAGGCAACATAGATGACATAACTGTTATGGTGATCAATCTTCAATATTTTGCTGTATCCGGTTCATGTTGATCACGCATCTCAGCTTGCATGCACCTACGGGATCGCGAAGGATATTGATGGAACAATGCTGTATGTAGATGGTTTTGCACCTACGGGCAAATGCTAATTCAACAGAGTAAAGGCAATATTAAGGGTAAAAGTGTGACTAAGGAACAATCAAGGAAGAAAAGAATTGCCAGCTTGCAGACATTGCAAGAAAACTGTTTGGCTGTGGAAGAGTCTGATAAGGGAGAAAATGAAGTACCCTTGGGTCAATGATGGGAGGAGGTTTAAAACTTGGTTTGCCCTCTTGCTTGTTCCTTTTTTTAGTCAAAAAAGTATCAGAATTTTGATGGATTTGTTTAATTCGTCGTTGCAGTCCATTTATTCAAGTTTGTAATAATATTGATGACTCAACCCATTGTTTTGTTGATGGTGTGGGTTATGAAAGTGATCTAAGTTGCTTATACTACTACCTATCACAATATTTTTTAAGGGGGAAAAAAAAAAAAAAAAAAAAAGGAAGAAGAAGAAGATGGTTTTGCACCGTCGTACCGCCAGACAATTTTGCCAACAAATAAAAAATAATAATTTTTACAGTTCTAAAATAGATAAGTCCGCTCATTTATAAAAAAAATGGATTATATTTTTAAAAAGTAAAAAAAAAAAACTATTCTTTATTAGTGATCAATTCACTTTTTTACAAAAAAAAAAAACTTATACAAAATTTATTTATTTAAAATTTGTACCAGTCATAATTAGATGGGGATAGAATTCAAGTTTATATTTATTTTAAATAATCTTTTGTTTTCTTTTTATTCTCCTATATATTGTCAAATCAATTCTTTGATTCACTTGTTACCGGAGACAAGAAAGTCTTATAGTCAAGATTATAATTTGCAATCCCAAAAGAGTGTATAAAGAAAATGATATCCTAATTTTATGGATATACCGACAATTTTAGCATAATACACGTACTTTTTATATTTGTGAGCATAGAAGTTGAAAAAAATCTCAAAACTAATTAACTATTGTAAAAATTAAATCCTCTTATACTATCATGTACATTAAGAACCAAAATGAAGAACAAAAATATATTAGGGCCTATAAGCCTAAAAGGCTAAACTCAAAAGAGGCATTATTAATTTTGGGCCCTTGGCCATCAAAAGGTCTGTTGATGTCGTAGTTTGCAGTCTAAGCAATTATGCGTTGAGTCAATCCGTTCTTATAAATATGGAGAAATGAGGGCTCGAGATCAATGTTTTGAATACCGTACCGGACGTCGTACCGGTCAAGGCACTAGAACGAAATATTTCGATACCGGTACCGTTTCGGGATAGCGTTTCGAGATAACATTTCGGGATAGTCGATATATAAATAAATTATATATATAAATATATATAAAAATTATAAATAATCTAGTCTAAATTAGGGATTAAAAAATAAATTTGTAGTTTGAAAAAATGAAAAAAAAAAAAAAACATACAGGCCGAAATATCGGCCGGTATTGGCCGGTATTGGCCAAAATATAGGCCGGTACAGGCCGAAATTCAGTCCAAAATAGCCGATACAGGCCGAAATTCAGTCCAAAATAGCCGTACCGGCCGGTACGGTACGAAATTTAAAACTTTGCTCGAGATGGTGAAAATCACCTCTAATCATGCCTAAGTCAGTTTGGGTTCTCAGTCTATAATTTAAACGCATTCAAATGAAAATGCTTATAGAGTTTTTTGCCTCTACGAGAGGGGTATATATCTAGTTAGGGTGGTTTCTTGGCAAGTCGATCGTGGTGGTGTTGCTTTGTACTCAAGTCGTGCCATCTCCCGACATTCTATCATGCGACAGGTCATCCATGCTTGATCGTGGCAGCCGCTGCCAGTCTAGGGTTCACGTTGTGATGTGTCCGTCCTCGACCTTTATTAAATACGACATGGTCTCAGCATGACACACTGATGGGGATCAAGGTGGGCCTACTCTTAAAGATCCTTTGCAAGTTTCAGATTGACCAATTACAAAATCAAGGGCCAAGAAGATCAAGGAAGCAATGCAATGATTGTTGCAATCCACTTGGGATGAAGTTAGAAAGAGCCCAACACTCAAAATGGGTTTGAAAGAAAGAAAACCAGTTTTGATCTACTTGATTCAAACTATGGAATACATGACTTAAAGATAAGGCCTATTGTTATTGGAAGCTTCCAATTTTATTAAATAATTTATTTTATTAGTTTAGAAGTGGGTTTGAAGATGCCTGACCCAGATGTCTTGTTTCTTATGAACTAAGATTTTCGGGAATGCCTTGTATTTTGGCCAATAATTTATTTGGAAAGTTACTTTTTAAGAACTAGGGTTTCAAGAGATTACTGTAGCGTTACTGTAGACGCGACATTGTTCATCCAGGGGCATTTTGGGTAAAATGGGCTTTATTTTGGTTAAGATTTTAATTATGTTTGGTTTAAATACTCTTTTATAGCCTCATTTGAAGTTTTAGACAATATTGAATTTTATTTGTGAGTTGAGTTTACTCCTCTTGTTCTTGATTGAATTTTTGAACTTATCAAAGGTAAATCACAATCTTTGTGGCGTTCATCCTTGTAATTTGAGTTCTTGATACGAGTTATTCAACGGGTCTAGATTTTAATATAATCTAGGTTTTCTCATCGAGTTTAGATTCTCCATCCATTGACTTGATTTTAGATTTCTTATGGAGTTTTCAAATTGATTGTGGGTTCAAGGGATTTCATTCACATGGGTTCATATCACACGCCCACCTTCCAGGTTTGTCCAGTCTTTGGCGCCTAAGAATCAGGATTGTCTCTGACATTGCGTATGTGGATTGTTGGCCAGTAGTGGTGTCAGGCCTTCTAACTCAAGGATCCACGTTCTGCGCGTGCAACTTTACTGCTCCTTTATAGTCTTCCTGGGCCAAACTCGCTCTTCTCGGCCTGGCTCATCCTATCATTTCATACCGATTTTCTACTATCTGGCTACCCTTAGACCCGTTGGTGTCTCATGGACTGGGCCCGTGTGGTTCCGCCAAACCCTGGGAACGGTCTTCCTCACAGGTTGGAATGCCTAGATTATGAATGCCCCCCTTTATTGTTATTACGAGATTATCTTATAATTATTTTCACATACACGTGGTATTAAAAAAAAAGTACTAAATTCCTAGTGCAATCTAAAGGGCTGAAAGTCACTCTTGTAGAAAAGGCTAGGCTTGAACTTGTGTTTTTGGTTTTCACTTTTGTTTCCACCTATATATAATGTTGTTATGTTTCGTACACTTGGAATAAGCTCCAACAATCTGGATCAAGATCTTTTAACCTACAGTCAGAGAGATGAAGGTGGACTTGATGGTGATTCGGGGGAGCTTTCAATACTAAAGTCAATACTTATTCTCAAAAAATTGTAGGAGAATTGAAGAATTTAGAGAGAGTTATTTGTACCTGAAGGACAACTGTTGTACGAGTTTTGGGGGAACATCTCGTACCTTATGTCAAGGGTTTGCGTCATGCTCACTGTTGCCAAAGTATGACCTTTAATGCAGTGTGGCGTTTGCAGTGGAACCATTAATTGGGCGTGGCTCTATGGGTGGCGTCTCGACAGTAGGTGGTCAGTGCTTCACTTCTCATCTCCATCATCAAATAATGGAAGGTTGTCCATGTTCTCCATTTATTTGCTGGCGTAGATCTTTTAATGCTAAGTGTCATATGCGAGTATTAGGGTCAGCGCATCCCGTCTTTCCTCCCGACTTGTTTCCCGTGCAATATATCCTCTTTCTACTAATACAGTTCGTGGATTGGACTCTGTTGGCGATTCTTAGACTATAGGAGAAAATGATTCGGGTCAAGATGGATTTTAGTGTCTTGTCCCGAACGAACCCAATGAGCCAGGAGGAGAATATCCATTCCAAATAAATTTATAAAATCTAATTAATAAACATCAATCTGCCAAACCTTTAGAGGCATACATGATTATTGGAATACTCCCACCCCGCTGTTTTAGCAACAGTCTATTTGACAAGACAATGAAAATGATCATGATTTACATTTGGATGAAGATGCTAAATGCTTTCTTTTTGTCTTCCTTAAAACCATTTTATGGTCAGTATTAAATAATCACTTCAAGCACATGTTTTCCATGGATATATATATTTTTAAATAGAATTAATTTCATTTGTAAGAGGAAAATTAATAACTTAATCGATCTAATGTTTGGTTCCCACTTGAATCAAAAGATATTTGGACTATGTTTGGATGTCAATATCATTTCAAATCAATTATTAATGAAATTTATTATCTTTTTAATTTTTAATAAAAAAAACTCATTTCAATTTATTTAATACGTTCAAATAAATATTTCAATATATTTATATTTAAAAAAATAATTTATATAAATTTTAAATAGATAAATTTCATACAAATTTTTATATAAAAAAAACTCCATCTAAAAAAAATATATAAACAAAATTATTATTTATTAATAAAAGTCAAATTTTTACTAGAATTTTATATAAAATTATACCTAATACTAGTCTTACATTTAAAATGCATGTTAATACAACTTCTTAAATATTACTATTAATAAATCAAAGGATCTTACATCACCACAGCGTCCAACTGACAGAGGGGTCGACTAAAGACAGCGTGAAGCCCAAGTCAAGCGAAACCCTAACGCCTGCACCAGTCGTTGCAGCCGAAACACTCTCATTTGTCTTTGAGATTCGAAAAGCAATGGCGGAAAGAGCCGAAGCCCCTGTGATAACCTTAGGAGGCAAGGGCTCAAATCTCTCATCATCCTCACTATACGCCATCGCCACCGGCCTCGCTCGGGTGAGCATAGACTCGTCTGCGCTCGATAGGCTCGTCGCCGCCTCCTCTAAATGCTGCCCGCCATCTATCAATTACCGAATCAAACTCTCCGAAAACCTGACCCTACCTGAATCCCGCGCTTTCCTCACCGTCGCTATTAACAAGCTCCTCCTTTATGGTTCCTCAAACGTTCGTACGGTCCTTCCAGTTAGAATCTCCGAAGTCCTGAATTACAACTCTAAAACCCTCGAATTCGAACCCCTCTATTGTACCGAGGACGAGATCTTTGTGCTGGAGAGATCATACGCAGCTTTGCACGGCATTTCTGCCATTTTGGACCATGAGTTCACGGCGTTATCGTCCATTGTCGATGCCGTTGCCGCGATTTCGTGCGAGGCAGCCAGAGCCGACGTGGCAGCATTCAATTCGATGGACTCGGGGGACGGGTTTTCGTCCAAGGAGGAAGTTGGGGTTGCCAGTGATATGAAGGTTTTACTCAATGGGTCTAAGTTGGTGGGTAAGGTTGAGAGAGTGTGGTTCTCAAAAATCCCCAAAGTTCACGGGAGTTGGAGGGAGATAGTGAAGTTGGTGCACTCCAAGGTGCGAATCGAGTTGAATTCGGGCATGAAGTTGGCGAATGCGGAATGTTCGGCAGTGC
The DNA here is from genome assembly GCF_001411555.2 of Juglans regia. Classification (NCBI taxonomy): domain Eukaryota; kingdom Viridiplantae; phylum Streptophyta; class Magnoliopsida; order Fagales; family Juglandaceae; genus Juglans; species Juglans regia. The sequence goes on along the minus strand of NC_049901.1, from coordinate 1,759,417 downwards.
GGTCAGTGTTATTGCCGCTATATGACTTAGGGAAGTGTAGCTTGAGCCGCGCTAAATCGAATTTGGAGTCGACAGATGATGGTGATTTGCAGACGACTCTGGGGGACTTGTTTGGCGGGAAATGCCCGAGGAGCGACAGTTTTACAGATGGTTTTAAGTTGGTCTCGGAATTGGGATTAGAAGAGGATCATGAAAAATTTGTGCACGAGGTGAATGTGTTGTTGGGAATGGTGTGGAAGATTGTTGCGTGGGAGTCGATAACGGGTTTCTTTGCTCTTGAGGGTGTGGAATGGTTTGGAAAGAGTGAAAAGGGCGTTGACGCGAATGGAGTAGGGAATGTCAAGGCGGAGAAGAAGAGCGAGAAGAAGAAGAAGAAGGTGGTTTTGGGGAAAGGGACTAGTGTGATTGTGCAAATGATTAAGGATAGGTTGCAAAGTAAGGGAGGGGGTGGGATTGGGGGTTTGGAGTTGTTGGAGAAATGGGTAGAGGATCTTTTGTTGTTTTTGGATCCCAAGGACCAGGATTTTGGCAGTTTGTTGCTGAGAGTGAAGGAGATTGTGGAAAGCAATGAAAGTAGAAGACTGCCCAAGCTTCCAAAGGTGACAATGTTGCTGAAATTTTGTCATTCACTTTTTTGGAATTGGTGTGCATGGTTTATATTGTACATGCTTTGTAGCTAATGGGAGAAATAGAATACTGAAAACATTACTCTTATCAAATCAGAATAGTGAGGTTTTATTTTATTTTTTCCTTTTTTATTGGAAACAACTACAGCATTTATGTTTCTTCAAATAATTGAGAATGTCGCTTAGAAACAGTCTTGAGTTTAAGCTAAAAGTGGGGATTTGTTTGGGCATATTGAAAGCTTAGCGTCTTTTTTTCTGTAATTATGTTGTGTGACCCTTCGGCGTTTATTACTGATATAGGTGCTCTTTGGAGCTGTTGGTATTATGTCTGATTTTTGGTTCATAAACTTCGAATTAATTGAAACTATGGCAAAGAGCTCTTATTAATTCTCAACTCTATTGAGAAGTTTTGAAAATTGCAAGGATGGAGGTGCTTAAAATACTCTATATTTCTGGGCAGCTTTTACAGATTTTATTGGGCGGAGTTTCTGTGACTTTCTTGTCTCTTATTTTATTATTATTTATAGTCAGACATTCTTCTTGTATACCTCCCGTGTACTTGGGTTTAAGCTAGTTGTATTTTTAAATAAAATCTCCAATAAATTAAAAACAATCCGTACTCTATTAATCAATCAAAATTTCAATGCTCACAATTCATTTTAACTTTTGAAGTGCCTTTTGTTTTACTTATCAAAAAAAAGTTTTTACAAAGATTCTGTTGTGTTGATTCTGTTTTTTTACTTGAGATATTTTTAAAAAGAATTTATAACTGTATTAGTTTTTTCTCTTGCAATGCATCACTAACTAGCATGCTGACTTGTGAGCATATTATTTTACAAATTAGGGTACTCGTGATTTTGCGAAAGAACAGATGACAATAAGAAAGAAAGCTTTTTCAATTATCGAGGAGGTCTTCGAGAGGCACGGTGCTACGGCCTTGGATACTCCAGCTTTTGAGCTGAGAGAAACTCTTATGGGAAAATATGGGGAAGATTCAAAGTTGATTTATGATCTTGCTGACCAGGTATATATTTTATATTCAGTTGGTTCAACTAAAATCACATTTCTTTTTTCATTCTATCTATGAGTTGGTTTAGTTTCCTATGATGATAAAAGGTGAATTAAGTCACTCCATTTCATCTTTTGGCACATAAATGTAATTTTATGTTAAGCTTGTTGGCAGGGTGGAGAGCTTTGTTCTTTGCGATATGACTTGACGGTACCGTTTGCTAGATATGTGGCTATGAATGGTCTAACATCATTTAAAAGGTACCAGATAGCTAAGGTTTACAGGAGGGACAACCCATCTAAGGGAAGATATCGTGAATTTTATCAGTGTGATTTTGACATTGCTGGCCAATATGAAAAGATGGGGCCAGATTTTGAGGTCGTTAAAATTTTGACTGAACTTCTCGATGAACTTAACATTGGAGACTATGAGGTAACCTCAATTTTCCTCCTATCTATGTTAGTACAGAATTTCATTTTTAACACGCTCTTCTTCCTTTCAACAACTTCTATAGACTTTAATGGGCTTAACTTTCATGATTTTTTTGTATCTTTTTCTCTTCCTAGATAGGTTCTCTCTTATATATATTCTGGGCACTAGGGTTGCACCTTTTGTGCTTTTCAACAATATTTTATTAAAATTTGTTATTACTTATAAAAAAAGTGTAATACATGGAATTTAATTACGGGTCACATATTATACTTTATTTTCTCTTTTACATTGATACTGGCTCGTGGTTGGGCATATATGATACATCTAACATTTAGCTGTACAGTGGAATTTTAAACATGAATAAATCTAAAGTATTAAAGCATCAAAGAATAACTTTAAAAAAGTGGAGGAACTTCAATCTGTTCTTGGGGTGTCTTGTCCGTGATTTGAAGAACAATTCAGGGCTCTTCTTGTTGCCATCGAAGATAGTCGTTCGAAGTCCGCCACTAAGAGAGATAGGAAACTTAAAAGGCTTGAATGCTCTATAAAGTATGAAGTGAAGGAGGGGAGTAGCGGAATGGATAGAATGAAAGGGAGGGGAGTTTCTATTGTCCATGAAACCTAAGATCCTCTCATGGAACGTGCGGGGGCTTAATGATCGTAATAAGCGCCTTCGCATTAAATATTTATTGCTATCGTGGAAGGTTGATGTGGTATGTATTCAAGAAACAAAATTGAGGACCATTGATAGAAGACTAATTTGCAGCTTGTGGGGATGATTGTATGTCGGTTGGTCTTATTTGCCTTCGGAAGGAGCGGCCGGGGGCGTTCTCTTAATGTGGGAGAAAAGGGTTGTGGAGGTGACTGAGGAATGCATTGGGACTTATTCAGTTGCTAATCTTTTTAAAAATGTAGTAGATGAGCCTAATTTGGATAGTGAGAGGAGAAGACTTTGGGAGGAGTTGGCGGGTGTACATTGTCTATGGGACGTGCCATGGTGTATGGGTGGAGATTTTAACATCACTTGCTTTCTGAATGAGAGATCAGGCAACTCTCGCATTTCTACAACTATAGAGGAGTTTTCTGAGTTTATGTTTGATTTGGATCTTATGGATCTTCTCCTTATTAGGGGTGAGTTCACATGGTCCAATAGCAGGGGATGGTCGAGACTTGACAGGTTTATTATTTCTCCTTCTTGGGAAGCTTACTTTCCGGACTTGAGGCAGAAGCGGTTGGCTCGGGTCTGTTCGGATCATTTATCTATCTTGTTAGATTGCGGAGGAGTTCATAGGGGCCGCCAGTATTTCAAGTTCGAAAATATGTGGTTAATAGCGGAAGGATTTGGTGAGAAAGTTCGTTCTTGGTGGTCTTCTTTCCAGCTCATGGGTACACCTAGCTTCATTCTTGCAGGCAAGCTTAAAGCTTTAAAGCAAGATTTAAAGAGGTGGAACATGGACATCTTTGGCAGTATTGACAACCAGAAGACTACCCGTATGGAGGAATTACAGGAGTTGGAGGGGCAGGCATCAAGGGGAGATACTTCCGAAGAGGCTCTGTTGAGGAAGAATGTGGTGGAGACTGAACTCGAGAGGGTGTTGTTGATGGAGGAGACCTCGTGGCGACAAAAATCCAGGGCTCTTTAGTTAAAAGAAGGAGATAAATGTACAAAGTTTTTTCATAGAGTGACTAACTCACATAGGCGCAATAACACTATTGAGACACTCAGGACAGGTAATATAGTTCTCTCTTCCCCTATTGAACTAGAGGATCATATTGTGAATTACTATGAGAATTTGCTTACGGAACCGGCTAGCTGGAGGCCGAAGCTCGATTTGCCTTTTGAGTCAATTGACATACATAGTGTGAATTGGCTGGAAATATCTTTTGAAGAGGATGAGGTGTATAAGGTCATTAGCAGTTTGGCTAAAGACAAAGCGCCTGGGCCGGATGGTTTTTCGATGGGTTTTTTCCAACATTGCTGGGAGATTGTGAAAGGTCATGTAATGTAGGTTTTTCTTGAATTCCATGCTTTCAAAAAATTTGAGAAATGCCTTAATGCGACGTTCCTAGCTCTCATACCGAAGAAACGTGGGGCGATGGAAGTGGAGAATTTCCATCCTATAAGCTTGGTTAGTGGGGTTTACAAAATTATTTTGAAGGTTCTTGCTAATTGGTTAAGCGTGGTGATGGAGCAAATTATTTCAAAACCCCAAAATGCATTTGTACGGGGGCGGCAGATCCTTGATTCGGTTCTTATTGCCAATGAGTGTTTGGATCACAGGTTGAAGGAGGGCACACTGGGTATCCTATGTAAGCTTGATATGGAGAAAGCATATGACCACGTAAATTGGAATTTCCTTCTATACTCTATTGGGAGATGCGGTTTTGGTGATAGGTGGATTTCATGGATTCGCCATTGTATTACTACTGCTTGATTCTCAGTGTTAGTTAATGGTACCCCTGCATGCTTCTTTAATAGATCGCGTGGACTGAGGCAAAGGGACCCTTTGTCTCCATTCCTTTTTGTTATTGTCATGGAGGCACTTGGCCAGATGGTGAAGGCTGCGGTTGAGGGTGGTTTCTTTTCTAGACTTTCGGTGGGTAATGAAACAAATGGTTCTATTATGATCTCACATCTTCTATTTGCAGATGATACACTCCTTTTTGTGATGCGGAGTTGGCTCAAATTCAAGCTCTACGAGCACTCTTGTTATGCTTTGAAGCCGTGTCAGGGCTTAAGGTCAACCTTGGCAAATCTGAGATGGTGGCGGTGGGTGAGGTGCCTCAAATAAGCAATCTAGCAGCTCTCTTGGGGTGCAATGTGTCTTCTCTGCCCATGAAATATTTGGGCCTCCCTTTGGGGGCGCCTTTCAAAGCAAGAGCTATTTGGGAAGGGGTTATTCAGAAAGTGGTGAAAAGGTTGGCTTGGTGGAAACGGTTGTATCTTTCTAAGGGAGGGCGGATTACACTAATCACAAGCACTTTATCTAATCTTCCGACCTATTTCTTATCTTTTTTTTTCGTTGCCTGCTGGGGTGGCTAACAGGATCGAGAAGTTATTTCGGGCTTTTTTGTGGGGTGGGTTGGGGGAGGAAAACAAATTTCATCTTGTCAATTGGAATAAAGTTTGTTCCCCAATAGCGAATGGAGGTTTGGGTGTGCGTAATGTAATCTAAGGACTTTCAACAAAGCGTTATTGGGGAAATGGTTATGGAGGTATCATTTGGAGGGTGAGTCTTTGTGGAAGGAAGTTGTTAACTCTAGACATGGAGGTGCTTGGGGTGGTTGGTGCACTAATTTAGTGAGGGGGCAGTATGGTGTGGGTTTGTGGAGATATATTAGGGGGGTTTGCCGTGTTTTGAAAACAACATCCGTTATGTGGTTGGCTAGGGTACTAGAATCAGGTTTTGGCAGAATGTTTGGTGTGGTGAACGCTCTTTGGAGAGGGCCTTCCCAGCGCTCTATAGCATTACAGCTAATAGGGAGGCTACGGTGGCAGATGTGTTAGTGTTTGCTCATGGTATCTATCAGTGGAACATTCTATTCACTCGGGATAATCATGACTGGGAGCTATCTACCGTTGCAGAATTTTTCGGCTTACTACATTCCTCAGGAGATCTCGCAAGAAGTTCTATAGCACAGGTTGATAGAATACAATGGAGAACCAGTAGTAGCAAGAAGTTCATAGTGAGGGCATACTATAAAAGGCTAGCTTCACAAGGTAATGTACCTTTCCCGTGGAAGAGCATTTGGAGATCACGCGTACCCTCCAAAGTAGCTTTCTTTGTGTGGACTGCAGCCCTGAGGAATATTTTAACCACGGACAACTTGCGGAAGAGGGGCCTCATTGTGATAGATTGGTGTTATATGTGCAAAAAACACGGGGAATCAGTAAACCACCTTTTATTGCATTATGAGGTGACAAGAGAGTTGTGGGATGGGATATTTAGTAGAGTGAATGTTGCTTGGGTTATGCCGTCAAAGGTGGCTGATATGCTTGCCTGCTGGAAGGATATTCAAGGTTGTCCCCAGGTGGCCGCAGTTTGGAAGATGATACCTTTATGCATTTTGTGGTGTATTTGGATGGAGAGGAATGCGAGGTGTTTTGAAGATAGAGAGAGAACAATAGCGGAGCTCCAGAATTTTTTTCTACACACTTTACTTCAATGGTTTTCAGCTATTGTCCTTAATGGAAACAATGTGCATGATTTCTTATCTTTAATGTAGTTCTTTTAGAATGTATTTAGGCGTTTTCTTTTGTATACTCCCTGTTTACTTGGGCTATGACTATCTTTCATTCATATCAATGAAACTTACTTCTTACTTATAAAAAAAAAAAACTTTAAAGTTATGAGTTGTAACTAGAAGTAGTTTTGATATTTAAGTCTTTTGGAAGTTAGAATTTCCTTTATTTTCAATGAATAGAAATTGAAACCAAGATGCTTCCTGTATTCATAGATTCCTTTACTACTGTGTGATACATCAATGGTGTTGAGTTAGGCCTCGTTTGAGGAATGAGATGAGAAATCTGTGAATAGTAGTGAAATAATTTGAATTAAGATATTTTATTGGGTTTTGAGAAATGAGAGAGAAAAAGTTGAATTAAAATATTATAAAGTTAAAATATTGTTAGAATATTATTTTTTAATATTATTATTTTTTTTAAATTTGAAAAAATTGAATTGTTTTTGTATTTTGTTTGGAACTTTGGAAAAGTTGTAATGATTAGATATAATTAGATGAAGAAGTTGAATATTTGAAATTAAAAATTGTTTGTGTTCGAGTGATGTTTGGGAAGGCCTTAGGTATCGTTTGTTTTCGCATATGAGATGAGATGAGATGAGTTGATATGAAAGTTGAATAAAATATTGTTAGAATACATTTTTTTAATATTATTTTTGTCATGAAATTTTAAAAAGTTGAATTGTTTATTTTATTTTGTGTGAGAATTTGAAAAAGTTGTAATGATTAGATGAGATGAGTTGCGAAAACGAACGAGACCTTAGTCTTTTCATACTTGCAATCTTGATATAAAGCAATTTGGACCCAGACCTTATCTTGGAACCATCACCTCATCAAATATGCTTATTCGATATGTTTCCTTGCATATCTGGGTTTAAAATCTTACCTAAAGTGCTTTGCTGAACACTTTTTAATAATTGATTTCTTTTGTATTCTTCCACAGATAAAATTGAATCATCGAAAGTTACTCGATGGAATGTTGGAAATATGCGGAGTGCCGCCAGAAAAATTCAGAACCATATGTTCTAGTGTTGACAAGTTAGATAAGCAATCTTTCGAGCAGATAAAGAAAGAGATGGTAAGAGCACTTGCATGCATAGGGTGTTGTCGTCTGTATATATGTGACTATGCCCTGCTGCTGCTTATAGGGAGGAGTATAGACCACAATGTACTAATGACCTATCAATAAATATTGATTTTATTCGATAAGGATTTTTTTATATAGTGATTTCTTTTTGTTTGATAATGATTATACTATGTTCTCTTTTCTTAACTGTTTTTAATATATTTATCAAGAGCAATAATAATGGATCCCAGTTATTTTCCATTTTTACTTCTATAAGGATAGTTCTGTTAATATATTTTTTATAAGAAAATTCTATTTATAAGCTAGTGTGTAGATCATACCATCCAAAATGCTTACATGACATAATTTGATTTGGAAGATAAATTTTGAGAATAGAATAACTCTTTTTATAATATGTTGATTTAATATCTTTTATTATATGTATCTCTGCATGAAGTATTTTTGTTTTATTCATATGTATTTCTTTTACTTATTGTTAGGTGGAGGAAAAGGGTTTAACTGTTGAGACAGCTGATGCAATTGGCACTTTTGTGAAGGAAAGGGGATCCCCTTTGAGCTTATTATCTAAACTTAAGCTGGAGGGAAGCAAGTTCCTAGGACACAATGGATCAGTTGATGCACTGAATGAACTGGATATTTTATTCAAAGCTCTTGAAAGATCGAAGTGTATTGGCAAAGTCGTTTTTGACTTGAGTCTTGCTAGAGGTCTTGATTATTACACTGGAGTTATATTTGAGGCTGTTTTTAAAGGGGGTACACAGGTAAGTTGTAGGAAAAAACATGATTATTAATTGCCTTCATTTTGCTTTCTATGGGAATGTATAATTGGTGTGTTATGTTTCATTTATATGTTCAAACATTGTGCAATAGGTAATCTGCATTCATTTTTCAGAAAAAAGTAATAGGTTAATGGTATTCCTCTAGCATATCTTTTCTCAATTATTTTACATTTTAGGAACTTGAACAACAAAGTTAAACTGACAATAATCTTGTATGCCCATTTATAGTTGTTGTATTTAAAGGACTTTGTGCTGTAGTAGGTTTTCGAGATTTATTGTCCTTAATTTGTAGTGCAAAATGCTCTCTTAGGTCTGATAAGTCTCAAAATTGACCAAGCTCTCTTAGGAAAATGGCTATGGTGTTATGCATATGAAAGAGTGTTTTGATCCAGTGAATGAAATGCTCATAGGGTTAATTAATTAAGTAGTACTCTTCATTATCCCAAAGTGGTGGAGGCGGAAGAGGAGTGTGTTGGTACTTTCTCGGTCGCTAGCCATTTTAAATATGTGGTAGATGGGTGGGAGTGGGCTTGGGCTTTTGTAGGCATTTATGAGCCTAACATGGATAGAGATAGGAGAAGGCTTTGGGAGGAATTGGCGGGTTTATATTGGTTATGGGAGGTGCCGTGGTGTATGTGTGGGGACATCACTCGCTTTTTTAACGAGCGATCGGGGAATTATTGAATCTCTCTAGCCATGGAGGAGTTCTCAGAGTTCATTTTTTATCTAGATATCATGGATCTCCCCATGGTGGGCGGTGAGTTCACATGGTCTAATTGTTGGGGTTGGTCAAGATCAGATAGATTTCTTGTTTCTCCTTCGCGGGAGGCCCATTTTATGGGGTTGTGTCAGAAGAGGCTGTCCCGTATATGCTCGGACCACTTTCCTATCTTGTTAGATTGTGGGGGTATTCATGGGGGGCATCGGTATTTTAAGTTTGAAAGTATGTGGTTAGCAAATGATGGTTTTGTAGAAAAGGTGCATATTGGTGGGCTTCTTATCAATTTACAGGCACTCCTAGTTTCATTCTTGCAGGCAAGTTTAAGGCTTTGAAGCTCAAACTTGGAAGTTTTTGGTAACGTTGACAACCAAAAGACTACTCTTATGGAGGGACTACAGGAGTTAATGGGGATGGAGATGGGAGACACCTTGGAAGAGGTATCATCTAGGAAGAGTTCGACAGTGACAGATTGGAGAGGTTACTGTTGATGGAGGAGACTTTGTGGCGACAAAAATCCAGAGCCCTTTGGTTGAAAGAAGACAATAAATGTATAAAGTTATTTCATAAAGTGGTTAATTCATATAGGTGCAACAATGCCATGGAGATATTTCTTTCAGGTACTCAAGTGCTTACTTCCCCCTATGAATTAGAAAACCATATTGTTCATTACTATGAGAACCTCCTCATGGAACCGGCCTATTGGAGGCCGAAGCTTGATAATCTGTTGTTTAAGTCTATTGATTCACAAAGTGCGAATTGGCTGGAAAGACCTTTTGATGAAGATGAGATTTATAAGGTCATTCTTAGCATGGCCAAGGACAAAGCACCAGGTCCGGATAGCTTTTCGATGGGATTCTTTCAAGCCTGTTGGGATATTATAAAATGTGATGTATTGCAGGTCTTTGGGGGAGTTCCACTCCTTTAAAAATTTCAAAAAGTGCCTCAATGCGACATTCATTGCTCTTATTCTAAAGAAATATGGGGTTACGACAGTTGAGTAGTTCCATCCCATAAGCCTTGTAAGTGGAGTATACAAGATCATTTCGAAGGTTCTTGCTAACCGTCTAAGCCTGGTATTGGAACAAATTATTTCTAAGCCTCAAAATGCGTTTGTTTGGGAGAGACAAATTCTAGACAAGGTTCTTATTGCCAACGAGTGCTTGGATCATAGGCTGTGGGAGGGAGTTCCTGGTATTCCATGCAAGCTTGATATGGAAAATGCTTATGATTATGTGAATTGAGATTTTCTTATATACTTGCTAGGGAGGTGTGGCTTTGGTGATAGGTGGATTTCATGGATTCATCATAGTATTTCCATCGCCCGTTTCTCTATGCTAGTGAATGGCACCCCTGCTGGTTTTTTTAATAGTTCTCGTGGATTGATGCAAGGAGATCCACTATCTCAGGAGATCCACTATCTCATTTTCTCTTTGTTATAATTATGGAGGCACTTGGTCGGATGGTAAAGGTGGCTGTTGGAGGTGGCTTTCTATCAGGATTTTCGGTGGGTAATGGTATTAATAGCTCAATCATAATTTCACATCTCTTGTTTGCAGATGATACTCTACTTTTTTGTGAAGCGGATCATGGTCAGATTCAATCTCTGCAAGCACTGTTATTACGTTTTGAAGCCGTGTCAAGGCTTAAGTTGAATTTGAGTAAGTCCAAGATGGTTGCGGTGGGTGTGGTGCCCAGTATCAATAGCTTGGTGAGCCTCTTGGAGTGTAAAGTGTCCTCACTGCCTATGAAATATTTGGGCCCTCTGTTGGGGGCGACTTTTAAGGCTAGAGCCATTTGGGATGGGGTTGTGGAGAAAATAGAAAAAATATTGGCTGGTTGGAAACAAATATATTTATCGAAAGGAGGTCGACTCACATTACTAAATTGAGAAATTATTCCCACCTATTTTTTTTTTATCTTTGTTCCCTTTGCCTGCAGGGGTGGCGAATAAGATTGAGAAATTATTTCAGACCTTCGTGTGGGGGGGAGTGGAGGAGGAAAAGAAATTCCATCTTGTTCAATTGGGGGAGTGGGCTTCAGAATTTTTTTATACACACTTTAATGCTTTGGTTTTCAGTCATCGTACTTAATGGAAACAATGTGCACGGTTTCTTGTCTTTAATCTCTTGATCTTAGAATTTATTTAGGTGTTCTTTTGTATACTTCATGTGTGCTCGGGCTATGCCTATTTCATTCGTATTAATAAATTTACTCTTACTTATCAAAAAAATAAGTAATATCATCTCACCAAAATATGTTACTCAAATTACAATTTATAACTCTTAATGTCATCTCACTGCTTGCATTGGCTTGTATGTATTTCTAGGTATGTATGTATTTCTAGGTATGTCATTGATTTTTGGATGTCCTCAGGTTGGTGCAATTGCTGCCGGTGGACGTTATGACAACCTTATAGGTATGTTTGGCACAAAGCAGGTGCCAGCAGTTGGTGTCAGCCTTGGGATTGAACGTGTATTTGCTATAATGGAGCAGCTTCAGAAAGACCAGAACCAGGTGATAATAATACTCGGTTTGGTTTTCATAATACGTGCATGTGATTGCTAAACCTGTACTTGGTTGAACTTCTCACACTTACAGATATATGGTATTGTAAAAAAAAAAACCATTAGAGAGTACATTTCTGGACTGGTCTTCAAATAAATTCACTTTCTTCTTCCTAAGAAGGGTTGAAGGTTGATATCATGAGTTATAGGTATGCGGTTTTCGGGTGATAGGTGCACAATAAGAGACATATACATGAATGAACATACATAATTACGCATCATAAAAAAAAAAAATTAAATAACAATTACATCATGAAATTTATGCATGCCGTGGGAAGAATCTTGCAATTGCTCTTTTTTGGAAATCATTCTAGCAACAGTTGCATTTGCCCTTTTGGCAAGTCTCTCATTTGTTTATTTATATATTTTTAGCAAGATAATAAAACATTCCAGCAACCTCTGGTTGAGGCTGATGTGTTATATCTTCCACTTCTTGTTTGGGTGTTTTGGCAGACAACACGAGCTACAAAGACAGAAGTTCTAGTGAGTATACTTGGGGATGACCTGACTCAAGCTGCAGAACTGGCAACCGAACTGTGGAATGCCAGACTGAAAGCAGAATATCTGGTCAATAAAAGAGTGATGAAGCACATTGACCGTGCTAGAGAGTCGAGGATCCCATATATGGTAATTGTGGGTGAGCGGGAACTGAATGAAGGGATTGTGAAGCTAAAAGACGTCGAGGCTGCTAAAGAAGAAGAAATTCCTCGGAGCAAACTTGTGGAGGAACTCAAACGGCGGTTGAACCAATGAAAAATAATATTTGGCCAACCCACAACTCCAAAGCCAGACTTTTGTTCTCTGTATTAAGACAATGCTTTTGGAGGGTATGTACACATTATTCTTTACCCATAATCATTAAGTGGCGTATGTTTGTTGTTATATGGTTTATAGAGAAACACTGTTTATTTTATTTGTTTGGGATGAGAGACCTCATGAATCTAAACTATCAACTAGGCCTGTGCAAAAACACAATGGGCCCGACCCATTCGACAAAATCGATCCGACCAGCTCCGATAAAATCGAGTTGAAATAGATGCTCTCTCGCGCGAGCAAAAAGACCCTAGTGGATGAAACCTCTCTTCGAAAGCCATCTCTTGTGGTTCTCTCCTACTCTATCGTGTGCTTCTCACACATTCTCATCCTCACTGAGACCGGAGCGTTCGAGAATCTTGTGCTGAAACTCCAATGACAAGTTGAAATCCCCAGTGAGTTTGGAGTGCTCCATGAACTGTTGAAACTTGACCTGGAGATGCGACGGCGAGCGATAGCATGAGTAGTTGGCGAGAGGTAAACAGATCTCGGGCGGCTCATGATGTAGCGAATACGAGAACAAGGAAAAGATAACGATGGTGACTAGGTTGTATTGGAGATGGAGTCAGAGTTGATGAACATTCAACTGGGTTGAGCTAGGAGCCTTGGATGATAATGATAGCTATGAGAGGGACCAAATAGAGGGTCAAGAGATGGGTTTTTTGGGATTTCAGATTTGGGTTCGAGATTTGAGGTGTGTGTTTTGGAACTGCGATGGGGCTAATACATAACATTGTTTGACGTATTCGAGATTTGTGATTTGATGTATTCGAGCCTTTGCTTGACGGTTTTATTTCAAGCCTTTGCTTTAGTTTGTTGTAGATAACATTGTTTGCCTGCTTATGTGTGCTTTATTCATGATATGTTGTGAGTTGATCACATGAAAGTTTCCTACTTTTTACACCCGAGTCTGATTCTTGAAATTTCTGAAGCCTGGTTTGACAGTCCTGCAAAAATTTGGGTGTCACACTTCGGACCATGCTTATGACATTGGGGGCAAATTCTGACTAGAAATTGGGACACTTATGCATACACTGAATTTTTAAAAGGAACAGAAGCTATCATGGAGCTTGGAATTTCTAATTAATAAAGTTATAGATACACATTAAAGTATCCTAGGTTGACAACCTCAAGCTCTTTGTATAAACTGATAAACAAGGATGGTACATGATCCACTGGCCTTATCTAGATTCTTATGTTGGGGTTGTTTCCATGGGAAATCTGTTGACGTGCAGCTCAGTAAGAAATTGGAAAACTCCCCTGGTGAAGAAGGTAGCCACGTCCTATTTTCTTTACTGCTTTGATGGCTTATCTTTCTTCATTTCTTTCTAATTATTTCATCTTTCTGAATCATTTTAAATACACATGACTATAAGTATTGGTAGTCCTCAATTTCTTTCTTCCCAGTGTATGTGACAGCAGATTCCCACACCTAGCATGCACATGGACCTGCTTTCACTTTAGTTCTGCTTGCTTTTCTTGAATTTATTATTTAGTTTTGGGTTGATACGCGATAGTTAGTTGGATTAATTCCTTTTATGCTTGAACCACCATGGAAAAGGGCTTACCGTTAGGAGGATACAAAATTGAAAATATAATGCTTACTTATGTTATGGATGTTTATTGTTTATGTCATGAATGGCCTATGGGATGTCTGTTTGATATGATTTTTGAGTTTTCAAGATTGGAAATAGAGAAGGGCTTTTAAGCAATGATTTAAAAAAAAAACAAAAACAAAACAATAAAATTTTAAAAAAATAAAATAAAATAAAAATTTTGAAAAAAATTGTTTACCCAACCTGAATCGTATGGGTCGGGTTATTTTTCATGATCGTGGGTGCGGGCCAAGTCGGGTTGGGCCAATGTGCAGGCCTACGAGTATCAATAATAAGTTTCAAGAACTTCCATTCACGAACGTCCATCAGGCAAAAACGGGTCCATGACATAAACAGCAAAAACGGGTCCATTCACAACCAGGTTCAAGAGTTTTACACATGACACACACACATATAGATGCGGGTGGGCAAGCAGCAAAAACGGATTCAATTGGGCAGTCCAGCGATTACCCGATAGCGCCTAGCCGTGTCATCTACGTTTGTAACAAAAATTTTAAACATAAGCTTCACACTCTACACACCCACTTAAAAATATGTGATTTTATTTTTTTATCTTTATATTTTATATTAAATTCTTTGTATCACAACTCACGTTTGTAATTTACCCGCATTATACTTCGTCGGTTGTCTTGTTCCCCTCCTCTTCGAGATTCCTGTCTGTCAAGAAAACGATGTCCAAGTCTTTCCACTGTAAAATTCCATCACTTGTGATGTCATTCGTCCTCGTCACGTGTCTTCTAGCTATTGGTCTATATCCAAAAAAGTCCGTGTAATTATCTCTGACCGTCTCTAAGTGATGGAGAATCTATAGAGTAAAATCTAGAGAGAATGTGGAGTCGGTATGAAAAGCATCAACTAACTTTACCTTTTCCTACCAATAAGAGGGGCTTCTATATCTAATTGTTAGGGTTAGGGTTAGGGGTTAGGGATTTTTTCCTTTGTTTGTTCGGTTTGATCCTCTAAAACAAACAAACCAACAAACAGGATGGAAGGAGAGGCTGGCGAGTTCCAAGACTGGGAGGTGCTTCACAACTCCGATACTGTACTGGTTAAGTCGGACGGTGCTGCTACTGTTGACCCGTCCAAGTCGGATGAAACACCCAGAAATTTTGAGGGAATCGATGGTGATTCGGAGGGCATGATCAGGTCCGATTACTTCTCGCTTGAGAGTAAGGAGAGGTATGCCAAGACTGCTACAGAGGGTGATGTGAGCGGAGTTGACTCTGACAATCCGAGTTGGATCGATCCCGGGTGCGAGACACGGTATGCGAGGAAGAACTCGGGTGAGTTCTGGTCCGATTCGAGCAGCGATCGTTCCGATGATCGTAAACTTGGTGATTTTGACGCTAAACACGGACTAGGTATCGCAGCAACTGCGAAAAGCCAAATGGCTTTTGAAGGATTTGTGGAAATAAAACCCGAGAATGGAAATTTGGCTAAGTTGGCCACCTATGAGACTAAATTTAGCGACTTTGATGTGATACGGGAATTTGGCTCCGCGGAAAACGCGAAAATCCAAGGTGGTTTTGAAGAATTCGGAGAAATTCAGACCGAGGATAAGCCTTCGAGCAACTTCTGGTCTGATTCTGGCGGAGACGCTTTGGTTTCGATGAAATTTGGGGAAAATTACGAGAAACAACGAGACTTTTCAAAGATTTCGGGTGATTTGGACGGTGGAAATAGTTCGATCGAGCACAAAGCTGATGCGATTACAGAATTGAAATCTGATGCAGAATCGGGCGGCGAGGGAGAGAAGGGGAGGGGAGTTTGGTGGAAGGTTCCTCTTGAAATCTTGAAGTATTGTGTTTTTAGAGTGAGCCCGGTTTGGTCGTTCTCCGTGGTGGCTGCTGTGATGGGGTTCGTTATCTTGGGACGGAGACTGTATAAGATGAAGAGGAAGAGCCACAGCTTGCAGCTGAAGGTTACGGTTGATGATAAGGTCAGTTTTTGCATTTCGTTGACTTTTTATTGTTATTTTAGGTGGCTTTGTTTATTGCATGGCGTGTTACGTGTTTTCTAGATCACATTCTGCTATTGAGGTAATCGAGGAAGTATGCTAGCGTATTGCTAAACACGATGTTTTATGTTCTCATAAGCAGTTGTTTGTACTTGTAGCGATGTATTTGTTAGTCGACTAGAGCAGACTAAGAAAAAAGATACTGTGGTGGAATGAGTTTTACGAGGTCTGTCAGAATACTTTAGACTTTACTTGTTATGGCCGTTTGATGTCTGATGCCTAAAATATGTCTTAAATCCAACTTGGTATGTTGCTGAAGGCGCATGTTTTCCGCTTGACATTTGTAAATTGAAAATTATGAATGGTGGGAGCTTTGACCGGTGGAAATCAAAACAGAGTGGGTCTTTTCTGGTAATCTTGATATATTGATTATTAGGAGATATCCTAGTGGTCCTTGAATTGGGGACTTGAAGCAAAGCCAGTTGGCAAGAAAAGGGAATTTTGAGTTTATGTGGAGTAGTAGTTGTATTGAGGTTCTTATAATCCATGTCAAGTGCAAGTAAGTTGCTGATTTAATCATTCTTTTTCTTCTCTTTCCTTGCCTTTTCTTTTATTCTTTTTTACTTGTTCTTCTCTTTTGTTGGCTTTTAAAGGGGGTGAGTATTTCTCTTCTTTTTTTTTCATTGTCTTCATTTTTGGACAGTAGTTCTACACCTATTTTAGTGAAACTAGGCTCTGGAAACTTTTTGGATCATGGCATATGATATCAGAAATTACTTCAGATACATTTTCCTTTGATTTGGAAGCTGTTTGATAATTATTAGGTACCTTTTTCCTCTATTTCACCGAGTGCTTTTCTTAGTTCCATTTATCTCATCTTGGATTTGACATGAATGCTGAAAGCATCAAGGCATCAAAATGTGTTGTCAGTCATCCAAGGAAATGTGGTTTGTTTCATATTTCGTGTGGGTGTTGCTGGGTCTGATTTTTGATGCAGATTAGTGATTCAATTGTTACGTGGCACAAGCTACATTTTTTGCGATTACTTTCTGTTCAAAATAGTCTTGTGAGATTTGATGAAAGGTAGATTGTCAACCTTGCATATTTTACCGAACACTTTATGCAGAAGATGTCGCAGTTCATGAGCCGTGCTGCACGTCTTAATGAAGCGTTTTCTGTGGTGAGGCGGGTCCCAATTATACGACCTCAGCTGGCAGCCCCTGGCGTGACTCCGTGGCCTGCAATGAGTTTGAGATAAATTCTTGTAGAACAGTTGGGAAAACAACGCAGTATCTACCAAGATGGTATATAAGATTTATATGTGGGTTTGTGTGAGATAGTGTGAACCAACTTTCCCCTTCATGTTTGATCTCTGAAGTCGTCGAGACACTTGCGGATCAAATCGTGTACACGTGCAGACTACTTTTTATTTCTTTCGGTGCACATTGTTTACTTCCTCTCTGTCATGATGCTTAAATTATGCATTCAACTCTTTTATAAGATGTGGTTATTTTATACCAATTTAAAGCTAAGAATGTTATCTGGTATCTGGTTTGTGACATTAAACAAACTCCTCCGGTCCGAAGATCTGTATCTTTGTCCATTCTGCCGTTTCGGCGGAAAAGGATTGTCTTGCAGATATCTTTCAGTCGAGCTATTTGCTCTTTGGAATAATTCTTATTTTTTCTCGAGTGTCTAATGCTATTTCTAAACGAGGCGAGGAAGCTTATTTGGTAGAGAAAACTATAAAATGAATGTAAGGAGAGCTCGGTAACTTTGACGAGAGTATGAATTGCCTAGGGTGATAATAAAGTAAAACAATATGCATTTTGTTGGCATTTGAGCATTCATGGCATTGGGATTTGGGCGGAACTGTTCTAGGATTAGGAAGTGTTTTTCTCAAAAGAAAGGTGGGGTGCGTGGGTGAAGATTGACGCTTTTACGAAAGCTCATTTTTTGTCAACCAGACAAAACGAGTTATATGGTCTTGAGTGGGTGGATTGCCGCTCACAAGCATTTGTTTTAGGTAAAGAAACACACAAAACACTCGAGCAAATGGTTGGCTAGTCTAGCTCAGGCATTTACTAGCCGCCCCTTTTTTTGGCCTTTTTGCGCAGGGAATAGTAATGGTTGATTTTAATGGGTGCTGGTGAACGTGATGGTCGGGGGTGGAATATTAGCCACGTCTCTTCTTCTCAAGAGTTTAGTGGGTGCAACTGTTTGAAGAATAAATGCTTTCAAATTTAAAGAGGACCACCAAATCTGACCTAAATATCCAATTCCAAGCTACAGGAGATTTGACTCCTTTGCTATTACCCACTGATTTCTATCGACTCTTTCTCACGATCACCACTTCCAGATCATTGGACTTGTTCACCTTCCTCAACTGCGTGCTTGTCCTTTTAATAAATTTTCTTCTTTTTCTGTTGTTTTTTTCTTTTGCCGACTACAAATGGGTCCTGAATGATGTATTACAGCCTAACTAGTTGAATGACTTGTCTTCAATATCAGTATCTTTATTTCAAGTTGTTTCTACTTTCTACAATAGACGTGTCGTTTAACATCTTCACAGGCATTTTCTTTTTACCACCTCAACTGCAACGGTGATAAGTATTTTTATAGATAAGATAAGATGAGTTAAAATTAAAATTAAAAGAAATATTGTTAAAATATATATTTTTAATATTATTTTTATTTTAAGATTTGATAAAGTTGAATTATTTATTTTATTTTGTTAAAAAAATTGATAAAATTATAAAGATTAGATGAAATGCGATAAGTTGTAAGGAATTGTGAAAACATACGAAGTCTTGAGAGTTAAATGGACTGGCCAAGACAAGAAAAGAAGGACAAAATATATATTAAAAAAACAATCAAAGATACTGATGGAAGATGTCTCTCATCAATAACGAGATGACCTTCAAAGGAATTCGGTGAATTCCGTCTTTTTTTAGCTTTGATCTTCGGCCAGAGTTATTTCTTTTGATATTGGGAAAGACTTGAACCATATTCATATACTTTTTGTACTCAACTTCAACTAGTTCGCAGAGTAAACAGTAGGAGCTCGGATGACTTTCATAGCCATGATTCAGAGCTACGGTGCCACTGTGGATCTGAATAGGGGCAAAGAGTAACATGGGGCACTTTTGTTTCTAATGACTGAAGATTGTATCCACTTTCTAATTAAATGGATGTCATTTTTAAAAAAATAATACATAGCTGATACTACTATATTACTCACAACACTGCAACAACTACGTCTTACAGAACTACACTAGTGCTGAACCCTAGTTGTTAACATGGTTCTGCAAAAACAACTTAGCTCAGAAAAAAGATTGGGGGGAAAATAATCCCCAATTCATAGTTAGTTATGGAATGCTAAAGAGTCGTTGAACTTAGTACTTACTTTACAATAGGTGTCTGGGCCAACTGTTGCAGCTGATGAACAACATGAGACATTCTGGGACGCATAGATGGAACATGCTGTGTACAAGCATAAACAAGATCTACCACCTTCTGAATAACACCAGCCTCAGGAATATCCAAGGAGGATGAAGAAGATATGTGAGGATCCAAGAGGTCTGGGTACCGATGAGCCTGAACCAGAGGTGTGGCCCATTCAAATATACTCTGCCAACCAACTGAATCAACTGCCTGTGCAGGCCTGCGGCCACTTACAATTTCAAGCAGCAGTACACCAAAACTATACACGTCACTCTTTGTTGTAAGTTCATTTCTGTAGACAAATTCAGGGGCTAGGTATCCATATGTGCCACCAGCCATCACAGTCCGCTCTTGCATCACTTCATATGGGACAAACTTTGAGAGGCCAACCCCCATTAAATGTGCTCCAAAGTCTTCATCGAGTAGTACATTACTGGCACGTATATCTCGATGCACGACATGCGGCTTAACCTTGTCATGCAGGAACCTGTTTCGAATAAAAAAGTGAGACTACAATTTAAACCACATTATGTATCAACTATACCACCACACCAAAATAAAATTATTTGGTCATATTTGAACAACTGCATAAGAAGGAACTTCGAAGCAAGGAAATATAACATATGGTTCACCCATCATTATCGATGTTGTTCTTGTCACTATGGTTACTATTATCCGTTGTGTAATTGTTAATCTGTTGCTACTATCATTATTAAGCAGCTAGAAGCGCTCACTTTTAGCCCTGGAATTTATTATGGCTAAAGATTTCGATGTGGGAAACAGTAACACATTAGAAGCATCCATCAGTTGTCAAAGTTTGGAAACAAGATGCATCATATCCGATTCTTACAGATAAAACATGTGACAAACGCACCGACTCAAGTTCTGTACAAGAATACCATGCCTAGAGACTTGAGAGCGACCATATAGTGTCAACTACCCGTAACTAATATGGATAAAACTAGAATTACAAAGTAAGAAGTTCCTTTTTTACTAAAGAAAGAACTAAGGATGTATACTTACGCAATTCCTTGAGCCAGAGTCGTGGCAATTTTCATTCTCATAGCCCAGTCTAAGCTCCGACCCCCCCTTGGTATGTGGTGTAGCCATCTATCCAAGGGCCCATTAACTATGAACTCATAAACAATGTAGCGATCACCATGATCATAGCAGCATCCTTTCACAGCCACCAAGTTTGGATGGTGAAGCCTTGCAACCCTTCCAATTTCAGAATAGAACTCCTTTTTCCTCTGAAAGCTAGATCTCTTCAACCTTTTAACTGCCACTCTTGAGCCATCAGGTAGAAGGCCGCTAAATGTTCCACCTGTCTTGGCATCTCCGACTAGACGGTTTCCTTCACTAAAGTTCTTTGTAATTGACTTCAGTTCCTCTTTGGTGAAGACTTTCCATGACGGGGGCACTAATGCAGAAGCTGCTGGATTAGATAGCTTGCGAGACCGCCTGCGCTTCTTGCTCCGCTTGTATGCGAGAAGCCAAACTACAACAGCCAACGTAGTACAGAGAATCAATGCACTTACAACTGCAAGGATGATAAGATATTCCTTGTGGCAGTGCATGTGGTGGCATATGCTCCCTGTAAGAAATGGAAAATTAGGTCCACGTAGTTAGCATGTATACATAGAAAATAACAAATCATAACGGATAAGAACAATATTGAAACAAGCAAGCAACTTGAGAGAGATAAAAAGTGCATACCTATATCAAGCATGCATATAAAAGCATGAGACATGTTGCATCTCTCACTAATGAGAGATGTTGATCCATTAGTTACCAATGTACATAGATCAAACGAATTGTTGGTGTGGCAGGAAGAATTGGTGCAACCGGATGGAACAGGTGCCCCAAGAAAGATGGACTCGTTCCAATATGAAGTATTATCTGACCATGTCCAACCGAAACCAACAGTAGAGTTGATGCCTCTTCCTCCAACCCAACAGCCATTAATGACTTCACCACATAGCTTAAGAGCAAAGTTCAGTTCTTGAAATGATGTTAATGCCGCCAAATGCCCACCATATTCGTTACAGAGGGCCTCTGACTCATTCCATGACTTGGGACTTCTCATATAACCAAAGCATTTACTTTTATCAGGGTCAGATACCCAACCAGCAGGACATGGTGCTGTCCACAGGAGAGGGAGAGAGAGGCACTTCAATATAGTAACTAGTGCAAAGTTGAGAGAAACATAAACAGAACACAAATACAATACAAAAAGACATTTCTATATCTGCAATTATTCAGAATACCATTTATTGTGCAAGATATAAATATGTTTTAGCTGCTGAATCAACAGGTTGCATGTCATTAGAGTTGAGGATTTACATTAAAGAACACAAATAAGCACAACATATGAGGAAACAACAGCATTCCTCTCTCAGTCCAGCTGATCGGCCTTATGCGAATCTTGTTAATGTATTCATGCATTGCATAGCTACACTAGCACTCTAGTCTCTCGGAACAGCAAGGGTTTATCCTGTATAAAACTTTTGCTGGTGCAAAGTACCTAATGTGTAATGCAAAACATATTTACCTCTACTTATGCTTATTTTGCCATTCATTATACATAAAAACTACTCTCATTTCATTTTTAGGTGGTAACTAAAAATTTCCGTGGGAAGAAAAAGAAGAAGTAATTTTTCTTAAAGACTTTCAAGTACAAACAAAAAGACTAACTCGACAAAAGAAAAAAGGAAGCAGTAAGTTACACTTTGACAAATACCTTTACTGGCTTGACTCCCTGAAGCAGCAACGTTACCAGGATCCGAACCGTTAAATCCCTAAAAATCCAAGAATAGAAAGTTCGATTCAGCTTTTATGAACAATGTGAATTCCTTCAATCGTAATACACAGAGAATGTTCTTTTTTACCGTATTCACCGAAGCTTGTAGGTGGAGCACGGCGCAAGAAATCAGAAGCAAAAAAAGTTGCATGGCAGATACTTTCAGTTCCATCAGAACCATTTCGAAAAACCCTAGAAAGGAAAATTGGAACCCTCAGTCACCATGCAAGTTGCAGATAAGATTAAAAACAATTCCACAAAGTAAATTACTTACCAGAGCAAGAATATCAGCACAATCCGACTATTTTTTTTTTTTTTCACTTTATTGGGAAGTAAATAGAGTACTACAAGAGAAAATCAGATTGAACGGACTTCCAAGCTCGTTTCCCTTTCTTCCAGTCAGACTGTCGGTACACACTGTAATCAACCATGGGTGGAGGTAGGTCTGACCAAGTGCTAGGCTGGGCCGAGATCGGGCCTACTGTGGCCTGGTTCTTTGAAAACTACCCAGCCCAGTACATCCATTCGTTTTTTTCTTTTTTCGGTAGATATTGAAGAAAAATTATATCAATAAAGCACCCTTCCCACCGATGCGATTTATAGCTTTTCTCATGGAAAGAAAATGATATATACTCTGCCCCAGTTCGTCACATTGCAGTTGCACAAGTCAATATTTAGGAACGCTAGTATATAAGATTATTACAGAAAAGTTATTCTATTCTCAAGTGAGCAGACAGTTCACATCATATTTTTTTTTTTATAAATGACGACGATATTTTAATTTTATTGATTGCTCTCGCTTAAATAATAAAATTTATTATAATATGTAAATTTTAAAATTTATCTTTCAAATTAAATTATATTATATAAATATTTTATTAAATGTACTCTACGTATCGATTTGATAATAGAATTATATCGTCCCAACTTTCAAGCCAAAACGTCCAAACGTAACATCCTTGTCAAGTTGTCCATTGATTATATATGTAGACATGCTGTGTGCTTATAAGTAAGCAAACAAAGGAAAACTCTTCTAAAAGGAAAAACAATGGTTTGCATTTCCAAAACAATAGTAAACAAACTTAAAGTGGCATCGTTTTCATGAAATCCGAGGTTTATTTCGAATGAAATATTGAATGGACACATTTTGCAGTGAACGTTACATGAGGAGAAAAAAATAAATAAAAAAAACTAGCCACCACTAATGGGAGGTATAATTGCCAACTCATCTCTGTCTTTGAGTATTGCCGACTCGGTGGTGTATTCTTCGTTTAGTGCAAGAACCATACAGCCACGGATCTCTTCCAAGCTTGGAAACCTGGCGACGAGATCGTTCAAACAATCCTGGACAGAACTACCTGACGACACCTCCAATGGCATCTCTGTCAAGCCAGTAAGATCTCGAGCTCTTGCAAAGAACAGAATCTTCGTCTTGACAGATGAAGCTTCGTTTCCCTTGTCTGTAGGGTCCGCGGTTTGAGTGTTGATCTTTCCTTCAACTGTATCCATTACAGAAAACACGAACTAATGGCTTATTGGAGATTATACATGTTTCCCCACGACAGTAACTCTGCAATTTCAAATTTAGAAAACCATGGCAAAGATTAATGCCCATAAACTATAGATTCAAATTACAAAACAATCAAAGCAAATGGGCAAATTGATTTTCATGTAGGAGTACCAATCACGAAGATGCTGAATAGATTCTGGCCCTACGACTTGAAGAATAAATTAAAACTCAAGCCTATCTAAAATATGGCTTAGGATCGTAGAAGGAAAACCCACCCAAAAAAATATGCCCACCTTGGGATAACAGGACATAATTTCTACATTATCAGGGGTTCTGACAAACATATTACAGTATATATCATCGGTGCCACAACAGGCTAAAAGTTCCATTTCTTCAATGAAGATAAATTTAAAATGAAAATGAGGGAAAAGCAAACAACACTGCGGTATTCTAATCAGCATTCAACGCATCTTTATCTAGACTACTTCTCAAGATATTTATAGAATGACCACCATACTGGTGAGAACAAATAAAAGCTTGGAGCTTTAGCACAAGCCCGAGAAAAGAATTGAAACCCAACTTTGATTCAACACAGACACTCACATGTATCGTCACGAGTCTGGCACAGAGAGATGGTGCAAACCAGAGAACAATTTGGATTGCAGTAGTCATTGCCCAACAAATTTTTCATAGAGAAATACTACGTCTATACAAGCTTCTTACAAAAGGTAAGTTACTGACTAGGTAAATCTTAACTTGGTAAACATATAAGCTAAAAATTCAACTCATAAAAAAACCGACTTGATAAATCAGTGTATAAAATCTGCGAAGCTCATGGTTTAATGTGCTAGTGATTCCAATGGAAGAAAAAGGATGAAGCAAACTTGAGACAGATTCGATCGTTCACAAGACTTAAGATCAGCTTATATATATGTTTCACAATTATATTATGTCTGAAACATGTAGTGCAGAATCCGAGAGAGAGAGAATTGCGCATTTGGGAAAAAGCTATACACCCAATAATCAATTAGTGTCACAGTGATTTGCTACAAATGCCAACAGACACATAAAGGTTCTCTAAACTCCACCCTGCATTGTGTTTACTCTTCCAAATCCATAATTTTTTTCAGAACACTCTGACTATAAGCACATCCACCATCTTTCTGAAATATCGTGTTCATAAGGCATGTAACAAATCCAACGTAACAAAAGAGTAATTTACCCATAATCTAATTAGCGCATCTGTTAGGAAATATGATTGTAGACGCTTTAATGCACAAGAAGTTTGTAACAAAAAATGCCCATATCACAAATACCTTACCTGAAACAAGAAGAACCGAGAGCCTAGATCTGGACAAGCTCAAACTTGGGTGCCCATATCACCAAATCCAAGAATCACAACTTATGAGGAACAATTACAAAATTATTGGAAGCTCATCCTAATTTTTTTAGGAATTTTTTTTTTTTTTAATAAATGGAAGCTCATCCTAACCCAAGGAACACCTAACCCCACCTCAAAGAAGCTCCCAACACAACTTATGTCCCAAAACAGGACGGCAAGATTAATTCACTTACAGCTAATAAACAATAGATTTTGGGCATAATAGAATTTACATGAGAGCGGAGAAGCCAAAGAACACTCAAATGAAGTTTCAACTTTCAATTAGCTTCAGTTTGGATTGGAAACTCATCTTAATTCATATCATCTCATAATTACAATTTTTTCAAATTCTCACACACAATATAATAAATAATTTAACTTTTTCAAATCTTGAAATAATAATAATATTAAAAAATAATATTTTAGTAATATTTTATTCAAATCATCTAAAACTATTTCAATTCATCTCTAAATCCAAACGGAACTAAATCCCTGACATTTAAAAGCTCTCTTTAAACCAAAAATCTATTACTGAGATAGCTCAAACTTCCACAACTATATAATCGACAAAATAGCATCACAAGTACATGAAAAATTAATACCTAACAAAGCTGCCCTTCTGATCTGAGAAAGGAGAACAGAATCCAAAGGACGAAGAAGTATAGAGAGAGAGAGAGAGAAAACCTGAAACAGCAGAGAAAATATAGAGGGGAGAGGCTGTGTTAAATCTAAATTCCAATCAAGTCCTTTTTTTCCCTTCTTATCCCCTTGCATTATCATTCGATTCATTCCACATCTCTCCCTCTCTCAGTTTATTGATTTTCACATGCTCGTACCGATCTAATTTTGGGTTTTTCCTCTCGAATTGAGCGTCTTAATAAGCTCTTGTTTTCTGAGCGAACCTTGTGATGTTGGTTAGTATAAGAATATAGATCATCTAGTGGACTGTAATTTGTAAAAAGGGGCAAAAACTAAAGCAGGGATGAAATATATATATATATATATATATATATATATATATATATTATAAGTAAAGCTGGGTAATATCGTCAATCGTAATGATTCCATGTTCGGTGAACAATTATCATCAAAACAGAGTAACTGTTTTGCTTAGTATCATTCATAAGTACAGTTTCGGCTCAATTATGCTAAATAAAACAAAAAATTCAAGCTTTAGACTCGATTCAAAGGTGCGTCAGTATGGACAGAGTAATCGTCCCAGTTTCTCAAAGTGCAGTAGCACAAAAGAAAGTCAATTTCTTCACTATTTGATTTCAAGTTTCAATATACCAGCTACATATGTTTGGTGAGACCCAATCAGAAAAAATTACAAATTTTTGTTTCAATAAAGGCAAGTCGGGGAAATCTCAATACCCGGCTGAACGACAAAGTAGAGAAATTTGATCAGTACGTAGTGAATCAGAAGCAAAGAATCTACAACAAAGTGATAGAACGGTTACCTGGAGGCTGAAAGCGGCAAGGGAGGGTAAATGCAAGAGCAAGAGGGGGAACGAGAGGCCACTACAGAATAGAGGTCCACGAGACGATCGGGAGAGGAGTGAGGCCTGTCATTTGTCAGCCGAAGTCTCCAGCTAAAATTAAATTGTATTACCTTCTTTTTTTAATTTAATGGTCTCCACGTTTCATATGCGCATTTAAGGTCCCAGCTAAGGGGAAAAAATCTCTCCTTTTGTTTACTCTTTCGCCAGTGTAGCATCAACGTTTTCCTATCATCATCTCTCCCACATCCATATCTGGTCCAAAAGCTATTATCTTTTGTTCGTGTTCTTTTGTTTTTTTTTTTTTTTTTTTTTTTTTTTCCTTTCCTTGAGACCCAATTCTTCTGTCTGAAAGATCCCCAGCCCCAGGAGCCTAGAAAATGAAAAGAGTCGCAGAATAGAATAGAAGAAATGAATGATAAATGGCAATAGAAATTAGCACTTCTTTCGATAAAAGCATTTCCAAAGACTATATGCCTGTCAAGACCATATTAACTTCAAACGAAAAGGAAGAGCAAACGTGAAAATTTTATTGGGTTTTCCTAGGTTTCTGGTGTCTCCGCCAACATGTTCCACTTTTGCTACACTTTGCAAATAGCTAGCGGAGAGCCACATAAACAGTCATTTCCCAGAAACGCACTCTTCGGGAACTTCGTAACCGGAAGTTGCCCACACAAGTGATTATAACTAACGTTCAATCTCTCAAGCCCGGAAACAGCCTCGGGCACTTTCCCATACACCAAATTCCTCGACAGATCCAAGTGCTTCAACGTCTTTACAATCCTCAAATCCTCCAATTTGAACCTCAGCCGATTCCCCGAGGCCCAAAACCCAACCAGGTAATCGGTACTGTTCAGCAACCCAATTGCACTCCCCGATATCTCATTCTCCGAAAAATCAATATAATCGTAGAAATAAGTCTCCGACGGCTTCCAATCCTCCAAACTCATTTTGATTCCACACTTGGATAGCTTTAGAGAGTAAATTATCCGTGACGACGTTACCCATTTTGGGATTGCCTTAAGATGAAAATTGTTGTACGACAGATCAAGGGATTCTATGCCTTTCACGTTCATCTCCGGGAAAGGGTCGACCAGGTGATTGTAAGAAAGATCGAGGTTAAATATCTTTGTCAGATTCCTGAAGCTCGCGGGGACGACTCCCGAGAACCCGTTGGCTGAGAGATCCAACGTGTCTAGCGCCTTGAAATTTCCGAGAAAATCTGGGATTTGGCCCTTCAGAGCGTTGTGGCCGAGTTCAAGGTAGGCCAGTTTGGGCGCGAGGGCAGCAATGGAGGCCGGGATTTTCCCGGTAAATTTGTTATGGGAAAGTCTGAGGATTCGGAGATCCGGGAATGACTGGAAAAAATCGGGTATGGAGCCGAAGAGGCGGTTTCGCTCGAGAGACAAAAAGGTAAGGTTCTTGAGTTGACGAATCCCGTAAGGTATCAGGCCGTGGAGGCGGTTTTGGCCGAGCTTGAGCTGAGTCAGTCCAGTCAAGTAGGAGATTGAACTCGGGATCCGCCCGGTGAAGCGGTTACCGGCTAGACTGAGTGCACTGAGTCGGGTCAGGTTGCCGATAGATGCGGGTAGCTGACCCGAGAGCTTGTTGTTTTCAATGTAGACGTAATTGAGCGCTGGTAATCCGAAAAGGAGGCCTGGAAAAGGACCTGAAAGGTTACGGAGATTCTGGAGGTAGATTCCCCATACGAATTTAAGTTTGGAGAGGGAGGGTGAGATTTCGCCGGATAAGAATGAGTTGGGCTTGTCGAGTTGGCCGTAGAGAGATAGACTTGTGACCCGGTTGCCCGAACATGTAATACCCGCCCAGGAGCAGCAGTCGGTACCTGGCTTCCAGGAGCTAAGCATCCCGGACGGGTCCGCATTGATGCCGGATTTAAACCCCAAAAGACCAGCCTCGTCGTCGACGTGACAGGTGGTCGATACGACTGCGAATAACTGGAGAATGAAGATAAAGGAGAAGAGGAGGAGGTGAGAGAAACAGAGCTTCTTCATGCTGGTTTTGTTGTGGGAATGGAACTGGAAATGATTTTGGGAGGGAAAGAGCCATGGGCATTTATAGGGATTTTGGGTACACAGGTTTTGACTCCAGTTGCTTCCGAGTTTGGTCCATCCCACCTAGATCTATCGATAATCGTATTGTAATGCTGGAGGAAGGACGCCCTGGCATCTGGCTTCTTAACGCACTTGACTTGAGTTGAATAAAATCTAATGATTGCTAAAATTTTGTTGATTAATTACATTTTGTCTTTTGAAGTCTTAGTAAATTTATAATTTATTTTTTAAATAATGTATTTTTTGAATTAATAATTGTATGAGAAAAACTTGGGCCGGATGATTGTGAAAAATACTTTTCTATCGGCCAATAACAAATAGACATAGAGACAATCTATTTATCACTAAAATGC
Organism: Juglans regia; assembly: GCF_001411555.2. Classification (NCBI taxonomy): domain Eukaryota; kingdom Viridiplantae; phylum Streptophyta; class Magnoliopsida; order Fagales; family Juglandaceae; genus Juglans; species Juglans regia. Next base: position 1,730,509 of record NC_049901.1, on the reverse strand, counting down.
ACTCGTATGTATGAGAAAAACACCCATAGCATCCTCTCCCTCTCCCTCCCATATTCATTCTCTCTTTCTCGCCTAGCCCTCTTCTTTCTCTTCTTCCCATCTGCGACGCACCATGCCGACGGATCCACATCGATCCCATTTTGTGTTTCTCTTTTCTTCCCTTTGTTTGATTTCGTCCGTCTGGCCGAGTGCATTTGTTTGGTCCCTTGGTTGCGATTTCGTCCTTGGCTGACCGAGTACGAGCTCGGTTTCTCCTCTTCTTCGTTCATCAACTCTCGTTTGCCTATTTCTCTCAGAATTTTAGGAGGAGTTTACTTTGAGGAGAGATTTGTCTTTGTAGTTGTTACTTCAGGTGGGTGGGGCTAGCACTATTCATCCAGGCCGGGTTTTTTCCCGGCCTGGTCCGAAACCCAGGAAACCGGATTCCGGTTCCGGGTTTCAGCCCGGATCATAACGGATCCGAAACCCGGACCAACACGGTCCGGGTACGGGTTAGGGACCCGGGTACCGGGTCGGGTCCTTTAAAAAAAACCAAATAAACCTCACATGCAAGCTCATTAATTACTCTCGGAATTCTGGCTCTACCTCTCTCTCTTCTCCTCTCGCTTTCACGGGCTGTCCACGCTATCTCTCTCTCTCGTTTCGCTGCCGAGCAGAAACCCTAGTCTCTTGCCGCTGCCATCGCGACGCCGTTGCCACATCTCTGTCGCCGTCGACCTTAGATCGTTATTCCAGTAAACCCCCCGACTCATATATATATATATATATATATCTCTCTCTCTCTCTCTCTCTCGTTGCGCTGCCGCAGAAGTAGAAACCCTAGGTCCCTAGCCGCCGCCATCGTAATCCCGTCGGGCGCATCTCCTTCGCCGTCGCTGCATCTGTTTGCCGTTGAGATGGGTCGTGCAGTGGTGGATGGCTGCTTTGATTTGCTGGTGACCGTGTATTTTTGGAATGTTTGGAAACTTGTTTTTTGTTTTAATCTGTATTGGGTATCGACTTTCTATATTTTATCTGTTTGGTTATTGAGAAACTTGAAGGAAAAAAACTCAAATTTATTTCCTTCGTCATTTTCACTCTCTGTTTGTATAAATAATGTACTCATCCATGCTTGTTTCAGTCCAAGAAAATTTCCATAAACATCACAGTTGAGTCCAGTGTATCTGGAAATTTTTTTTTTTTTGAAAGTGTATCTGGAATTTGAAGTCAATGAAAGGCTTCTTTCATCTTTGTCTAAAATCCGGATACGATCCGGAACCCGGATTTCCGGGTTTTAAAAACCCGGATTCACCCGGGTTTCGGCCCGGATCTGACCCGGATCAATCCGGTCCGGATTTGAGATCCGGGTTCCGGTCCGGGTATACCCGGGTTCCCGGGTTGGAACCCGGACGAACACGCCTAGGTGGGGCCGTGCTTACCTTTTTCTTTTTCTTTGAGTTTTTGATTTCTTGAGAAAACCATTTGGATCTGGAAAGGGATAAAATATTATTTGTAATAAACAATGAAAGTCTGAAACAACAATTCAAAAATAGAAAATGACGAGCAGCGAACTTGGGCAAGATAAATAGGACTAACACAGTGATAGAGAGGGACAGACACATGGAGTTCGAAATAGGGAGCCGGTTTGGTGTTGCCGAGTGCAGGAAAATTGTATTAGTAATGCCTATGTGTCACGATATTAGTGGTTGGTGTGAAAATGGGATTCAAACTCATCCGGTTGTGAGCTTTTCTCTAATTGTATTAAAGTAGACACACTTACTTTTAAAACTTACCGATCCCCCATTCATCTACCAACAACGTCAAATGTAACAGAAATTCACTACACGTGTTGCTCATGTACATAACATTTACTGTAAAGATGTAATTTTTATATAATTTATTATCATTGACCATGTAAAATATAAAATAATATATGTTATCAATTAATAATAAATCATAAATCATTAACCATATATAAAATTTATGATATTATTAATAATAAATTATACTAAATAGTAAAGTCTAAATTAGTAAGTAGTAACTATCAACATCATAAATGTAATTATAGTAAAATATTTTTTAAATGAGTTAGTTACATAATCCACATTAATAATTCACTTAATTTTAATTTAATAATTTAAATAATTTTTTTATTAATTTATATATGGTTAATGAATATCAAATAAATAATTTTATTGTGTATATAGATTATTCATACTTACTTACAACTTAGGTATCAAATAATTTGATATATGGTTAATGATTTATAATTTATTATTAATTGGCAGCATATATTATTTTATATTTTATATGGTCAATTATAATAAATTAGATAAAAATTACATCTTTACAGTGAATTTTCTTTAGATTTAACGCTGCTGGTAGACGGAATGAGGGATTGCAGGATTAGTAAGTTTTGAAAGTAAATGGGTCCACTTTGATGCAATTATTAGTTTTAAAGGTAGAATTAAGTGAAAGTTCGAGAGAGTAAAGTGTAATTAACTCATTTAGTTAATATGTACCAAAAAGACTCCACATTGAATGGCTTATTGCTAAAAAGATTTAGATGTTAACTACATTAAAATACTATTTTCTCACTCCAAGCAAATATGCGAGAACCCTCCCGCTAAAACCCTTCCAATTTATTCTCTTCATTCTCCCCCTCAACTCCCGTAACTCTCTCTCTCTCACTCCCGCTCTCAATTCGCTCAAGCACCCCGATTGAGCCATTCCACTCTCACTATCAATCACTCACAGCGAGCCCCCACGACCGGCTGAGTCCCCTCCCAGCACCACTGAGCCCCCTCCCGTAACATTCACGACCAACCACGACTAAGCCTCTTCCTACCGTAAAACGTCTCCTCCTTGAAGACAACCACAAAACCCTCGACAACAGCACCAATTGTTAATTTTTGTGGTTTATCTTTTCTCCTAACTCTCTCATAATTTCGATCATTGTTTGCTTTTTATTATTGTGATTTGTAAAATTTCTCTTTAGCATAGTTATTATTGTGATTTGGAAAAAAAAATTATTTACTGGTGACTAAGGTTTTTTTTTGTGCCTATTTTTTCTAGTTTCTTTCCATATCTGAGATCGACCAGTACTTTAATTTACATGTAATTGTAAGTTGGTAAGTGTTAGGAGCTACAATAGGTTTCTTTCCATATCTGTACTTTAATTGCCATATTGATCAGTGCTTTAATTTACATGTAATTGTAAGTTTCTTTCCACATCTCAAATCAATTAGTACCTGGGTGTGTGTGTGTGTGTGAGAGATATGAATGGAATATTGTGGTGGCGTAGGTTGGGACCCTGTGTTGGAATTTTGGTTTCACAATTAAGTTTCAGAATTATCTTTTGCAATATTTCACATTCCAAGCATCTGAAATTGAATTTAAAAACTAAACAATCGGTATGAAACAAAACAAATGTAAAGCAAAAAAAATTACAAGTTTTATCATTGAAGTTGAAAAAGAGATTAGAGAACAAATCTTCTGGGTACTAATCTTAAAGCATGATCTGCTTGATGTAGTGGCTACAGAAAATCATGCTCTATTTGTTGAAGTTTTCCAAGAAACTTTGTCATGGCAAAAACTAAAATTCAAGCATACAACATCACAAAGGGGAATTGTTGTCATGTATAGTACTTTTATGCTTTGCTGTTTTATGGTTATATTATTATGCTTTTGAAAGTAATTTTATGGGGCTTTGTGACTTTGTTGCTTGCTTACTATTTTATGAATGATTAATTCACAAATAATAGAAGATTTTTTTTTTTACAACACTCTTGCAAAGTGGTGGATAATGTATTAGTCACCCCACATGGCTAGTGTCTTGTAAGATAATGTTGAGGTCGAGGTTAAAGTGACACAACTTGAAGGGAAAATAAGAACACAAACTAAAAAATTTTAACGGGGTGTGTCATTCACTATGGAGGAAGACAACCTCCTTGTATCAGGGTGGCTTAACATTAACATAGACGCTATTAGGGGGATTGACTAAAAGTCAACCCAACTGTGGATAAGAATCCATGATTATTTCGATACTTTTAAAAAACCTAATTGGCCTAAACATTCTATGGGCTCATTGACTAATCAATGTTTAACCATCCAAAAAGTCACAAACAAGTTGTGTGGTTGCTTGACCCAAGTTGAATCAATGCATCAAAGCGGTACCAATGAACAAGACAAATAATGTTTCGAATTATTATAAATTTTCATTGAAATATGTATTAATATTTTTATGCTTATTGTTTAGATTGAGAATGCAAAGGTAATGTACTGATCAACACAAGAAGCCACCTATAATTTGGACCATTGTTGGAACCTATTGAGGCACCGACAAAGTGGTAAGTGCATATGCATAAGTTGTCAACAAAAAATAAAGGGAAGTTGTTGTACCGTTCCAGCTGCCAATGCTAGGGATGACAACATTTGTGAGAACATGTCTATCAATGTGGAGAGGCCACTAGGCAAGCAAGCTAAAAAAGAAAGGAAAAGAAAAAAGAAACGTAAAGAATCTTCACCTCCCGAGTTTGATGAAAGGTTGAGTCACATAGAAAGTGATAGGAAGATAATAGTGATTGAGCGATGAGAAGCGATAAGCCAGACTGAAAGGGACAGAACTGAGATGATAGACCTAACAAATAAGAAGATGGAGATGAAAATCATGAGTTTGAATCTTGATAACATGAATGCGGTGTAGCGAGAATACTTTAGGTCACTTCAAGTGAAAATCCTAGAGAAACATAAGAATTGATCACCATCTCAATCTTAATATATTTTGTTTGGCTGTTTTTGTATAGTGGCTAGGGTAACTTGATGTTTTAATCCATCTACTTTGAGTTGTTGTTTTGATCCACCTACTTGTTATGCTGTTTTGATGATTTGCCTATACTTGGTTGGATAGAAATGAACTTTTGATGAGCCTATACTCGATGTTTTGATGGCTGGACAGATTTGGTCATAGTTGGATAGTAATGTAGTAACTTGATGGTTGTTTTGATGGTATGATAGATTATGTATTAGATTGATAGATGGAAATGTATGAAATTTTGATATATTAGTATGAAGTTACGTAATAACTGTAAATGTATGGATTTTATGATAAAAATCCATACATTTTATTGTTTGTTATGGTTTTTATGTAATTATTTTTTATGGTTTTTTGATGTATTGAGTATATGGTTTTTTTAATGAAAGCGGTACCAATGGTATGATATGGTTTTTTATTGTTTGTTATTGAATTGTATGTAAGTGAAACATGATTGTTGTAGTCGGCTGATCAGTTTTGTGGATGATGAATATCAGAGATTCCATAATCATCTGTGATAGCAGCAAGTAAAAGATAGGTTTTTAGGATTGATAATCTCAAACTTTTTTGGTTTGAAGAAGAGTGATGGAACTGTGATACTAAAGCCTGCAGGATTAGTTTTTAATGGGGTTTTTGATGTATTGAGTATATCTGTCATTTTCTTGATATAGAGATGGTTGGAAATTATGAAAATTAAAATAAAAAATATTTTAAAATTAATTAAATAATGCATTAAAATTATATACAAAAATTAAAAAATTAGTATGATTATATTATTATAGAGAATAAGATAATTAATCCAATGTAAAGTCTAAATTTTGAGTGATTAGTGTAAGGCAGAAAGTGACATATTAGTCAAATTTGTTTTAAAACTTTGCTCAAACTATGTTCTTAGTAGCATGCACTTGTTTCTATTATTTCAGAAAAGGAACACACAATAACATATGACAGCAAGTGCAATTTTCAAACAAAAAACAAAAGGATCCTAAAAATAACATATATTGAAAAAAAATTAATATTATTTTATAACTCTATTTTAAATATATGAAAATTAAAAATTTCAATAAAAAAAACTGTATAATTATCATTATATTATAAAAAAAATCTATATTTAAAATAAAGTTATAACGAGATTATGCCTTTATCTTTATTGCTTAATTAATTACTCATGTGCTTAAAATTCTGTAAATGGCAATAAAAGAGAGACGTGCTTTCCAATTTGTAAATTTTTTTTTTCATATACGTTCAATAATTTAGAGATATATAAATACAAAATATAAATATTTAATATTATGAATGGCATCTTCCGTAAAAAAAAAAAAAAAAAAGCAACAACAACAACATCTAATACTTTAAAATTCACAAATTGTATTAATCTCTCTTCAAATTATTAAATCTAGATCGTGAAATGGTAAAGAGGATTTCGATCCATTTAGCTTGCAAAACAGAAACAAAAACAATGCAATGCCCAAGACCTTGAGACGAATGCGGGATATAATTGGCAGACGAGGCGTTGCCCGATGAGACCGAGTTACAGAGGATAACAACCAGCATTTCAGCGAACCAAATCCCAATGATTTTTTTTTGTTTATAACAAATCCCAATGATTTGACTGTACGTATATATTGGCATATTGCTGAAGGGAAGAAATGAGGAACCGAACTGCTTTAAGGGTAGTGATAGGCTTACAACCTATCTACTACCCATCTATTATTTGTAGTGTTTTTATTTTTTTATTATTTTATTTTAAGCATTTTTTTAATATGTTTTTATTTTTTTATTATTTTATTTTAAGCATTTTTTTAATATCTTTAATCATTAAGAAAAAATTAAAAAAATATATAAATTTACTAATTATCACTTCTTTAACTATTAAGTAAAATAAAAAATTATAAAAAAAATTAAATATAAAAAGAATAGTAAATAAGTAGTAAGAGGGTAGTAATTCTATCATTTTTCCTGCTTTAAATGGTGGACACTGCACATTGAATGGTCAAAGTCAATCCCGTCGGCTTTGCTCATCATAGTCAAACTCAAAATTCATTTGATGTCCTCTTTTTTTAAAAACAAGCGTTCGATATTGTTTGTCTTGTGAATAATGATAGGATTACTATTCTACTACTACTTATTTATTATTTTTTTTTATATTTAATTTTTTTTAATTTTTTAATTTTACTTAATGATTAAGGAATTATGTATTAGTAAATATATATATTTTTTTAATTTTTTTTAATGATTAAGGATGTTAAAAAAATACTTAAAAAAATGATAAAAAAAATAAAAAAAATTTAAAATACCTTTTGGTAGTAGATAGGTAGTAATAGGGTAGTAGGCCTATCACTACCCTTATCCTATTACGTATAGTTCTCTTTTATATATGTATTTCTCTTCCAGCCAACATAAAATTATGTGAATTGTGCCTTATTTGAAGATATAGTTACCTAATAATGTTAGATATAGTTATGTAGTATATAAATTATTAGAATGCGCAATAGAAAAGTATTTCAAGTTCAGTTTATAAAATTACTTCACAAGTTTTTTCAGATTAATAAATCTCAATAGTTTTTACTTAGTGGCGAAAGTGTACTACGTAGTATAAAACTAGAACAACACTTAATAAATTCACAGTCTAAATATTTTATTAAGAGAGAACAAAAAGAGAAAGAATTTTCTTTTATATATCAGATGATGCCAAAACACAATTGAGGAATAGTCCTCCTCTACACGACTGGCCTTAAAGGTCAGCCTTTAATTACGTTTTTAAAAGACAATAACGCATGCGTTACACTGCAGGAGGGGGTCAGCCCCACGTGGCCGGCGCCCCTCCATCTAACATAAATATTGTATAATTCTTATAAAAAAATAAGATCTATTGTTAAAAAATTTAATTTCTTTTATATGAATCTTTGTATTTACTCATATGCCTAACAGTTATACTTGACATATATTTGTGCATCAGTCAATTTAAATCTAGCCGTGGGTTACAAAATGAAGAAAAAAAAGAACCATATTAGAGGAGTATGGGATAGTGAGGGAAGATGGCAAGACGGTGAAGGGAGAGATGATGTGATTCTGCAGTTATTTTAAGAGGTTGTTTACTGCATCAAAACAGTGGGATGACATGAATATTATGAATGGATTTGAAGGAAGAGTCAATGATGAAATGAACATGGAACTGATCCAACCTTTTTCTGAAGAGAAAGTGTATAATGCCTTTCAATAAATGCATCCTATCAAAACACCTGGACCTAATGGCATGCCGTCCATTTTCTATAAAAATTATTAGAGCATTGTGGAGAGAGATGTTATTACTGCTGTGTTGGAAACTTTTAATTCTGGTGTGTTTCATAATTCTATTAATCATACTTTTATTTCTTTGATTCCAATGAAGACAAAATCTAAGTATGTTGCTGATTTAGACCAATAAATTTTTATAATATCTTTTATAAATTGGCCTAAATAATCTTAGCTAATCGGCTGAACAGTATCTTATATGTTGTAATTTTACAGTCTCAATGTGCTTTTGTTCCGAATAGGGTGATTATTGATAATGTTATAATAATTGATGAGATGGTACATTATTTTCGCCATAAGCGAAATGGCAAAGATATTTATATGTTTCTAAAACTATATATGAATAAGATCTATAATAGAGTGAAGTGTGATCGTAATCGAGCTAGCTACCACTAATTATGTCCCAATAAAGAAATTTGTGTGCCCCTATCTCACAAACAACGACTAGGACGGAAAAATTGATATATATGTTAGCTATGTCTGAAAAACGACTACTGATCAGTCCCTAAAAATAAAAATAAAAATTAAATTAAATTAAATGAACTCGAAGATCAAAATTAATAAAAAAAACTAAGCTCGTTTTTATTTTTAAATACTTATCATCTTATTTAATTATTAAAATTTTTTAAAATTTTTATTTAAAATAAAATAAAAAATTTAATTTTTTAAAATTTTAAAATAATAATAATATTAAAAAATATATATTTTAATAATATTTTATTTTAATTCATCGTGTTTGTAAAAATAAATAAAGCGTAATTATTAGCTATGAGAGATTTTTTAGCATGTGCTAGCTAGCTATAGGGAGAGAGGATCGAAGTAGCTAGTGGAGTTAGAGCGAGTGTGTAGTTCGGCAAGATCAGATAGGCAGATATTTAGGGTGAGTTTAGATTTTCAAACCATCTTAATTAATTATTATGATTTTTTTAAATTTTAATATAAAATATAATAAATAATTTAATTTTTTTAAATTTTAAAATAATAATATAACAATATTTTATTATTTCAATTCAACTCATTTCAACATCTAAACACAATTTTATAAGTAGATATCAGTAGAGATCTCGTTGATCCCTTTCAAACATCCCGTACAAATTATTTTTTTAATTATTTTTATTTAATAATTAAGAAAATATTATTTAATAATATTATAAAAAAAAATTTAAAAATATTTTCTTGATCATTTGTAAAAAAAACTAAAAAAAATTAGAACGATATTTGAAAGGGATCCCAGCGTTTTTCATTTGAGAAATGATAAACTATCAACTAATTTATTACTCTTAAATTATTATTGACTAAAATAATATTTTTTTAAATTTTAAATTTGATTTGATATATCTAAAATTTGAAAAAAATTATATTTTATAAGAAAGTAGTAGATAAATTATAAACGAATTGTCAATGTATCATTACTCTTTCTATTTATTATTCAACTGAATTTAGTTGAATTTAATTTAATTTTAAGTTGAGTCTAACATTTAAACACTTAATTATCAAATTATTAAATTCATCTAAATTCAAAACCTTTTTACACATAAAATCTACAATATTTTTTAATTTAAAATATTTTTATACGTAAAATTTATAATTTTTTTAATTTTTTATAAAAAAATATTAAATTTATCTTAATATTTAAATATATTATAAATTTAATTTAAATAAATATTAATACAATTTAACTCAATTCAATATCAATCGATCAAAATGAAAGCCAATCTATCTATAGCAAAAGAGAGTCAAGATTGGAGTCTATGTTTGGGAGAAGAACACGCGTCTCGGAGCGTCATTAGCTAAAGTTAAATTTATGGTATATTTAATTATTAAATAATAAAAATCTACTGCAATAAATTAGTTAAAGTCAAAAAATTTGGATTTTATCTGCACTAACTTCCAAAATAAACTGGCACCATCAGAGAAAAATTAGGGTGGGATCGGTCTTTTTGCTCCATGTTGTCGGCATATAACTGTCGGTGAGAGAGTAGCATTTTTCTTATCTTTCCTTTTTTGGTGTCAGCATGACAGGAGAGCAGAAAAATATTGAAGATTCCAAGGCATGCAGCGCGTGTAATGCACGTGTAATTATAAAGGTGCAAGCTAGAGTTTTTCAAAATATTTTTTCATAAAAATAATTTCGATATTTCAAATACAAAAAATCTACTCAACCTCCTACTATTCACACAATCTCCACACTCCACATTATTTTTAATTTTTATTATTTTTTTCTTTTATTAAATATTTATTATATAAATAATGAATAAAAAATTTGAAATAATTTAAAAAGAATAAACTCAAAAAAAAATTTTAAAAAAATATTAAAAATTTAAAAAATTTAAAAAAGTGTGGAGTGTGGAGTGTGGTGGAGGTTGTGTAGCAAAGCTCTTTCAAATACGGGGGAGGAATATTTTCTTTTAACTAATTTTCTAAAATATACATAAAAAATTATTAAAAATAGACACAAATAAAAAACAGATTGGCAATAATGTTCGATTCACTACTACTTCTGCGCTCCATCCCTCAAGTTTGGAGTTAATTATTAGTTGAGCCTGTTGTGTGTATTAGTTTTAGATCGTCATTGTTGTAAAGACTTTTGGAAGGTCTAGAGTAAAATTAAAAATATGCATGTGACTCGTGTATTATAAATTTCATAAAAATTAATAGGATCAACTATAAGATAGAGCTAAACTATTATTTTACTTTTAAAAATCATGTAGATAATAACAGAAGTTGCGTGTTGTTTTCTTTGTAACGCAAAAATTAATTGCTCTTATATTTGAGGTTGAATATTATAATATTGAAATAATTTAATTTAACTCACAGATAAACAAGTATTCTCTAAAACTTGTTAGTATGTATGGCAAGTGAGGACATTAAAATCTAAGTGTACAAGAGTGTTGAGGATATTCTTGATTGTTATATTCATTTTAGAAGTTTTAACAATGCACCCATCTCTGGTATTAGTACTGGTAATCTTATTTAAGTTTTATTTCTCTCTTTCGAGAACAAATAGGTTCTTACAAATATATGAACTTAAGAGCACCCATTGAAAGTAATGTAATACCAAGCACTTTTGAGGTTTGCATTGTAATTGTGGCAAAAAATAATTAGGTACAACTTAATTAAGCCTAAAAATATTATTCGTGGTTGCACTGATGCAATATAAGTTTTAAGCTAAGATAATTTATTGTACAATTTTTATTTTCTATCCTACAGTGGATTGGAGAATATAAAAATTATTAAATAAGTGATAAATATGGATATATCGCTAGTTAGCAGTTAAAACTTCACATACTGCATTTGTTGCACAAAACGATATTTTTTTAGCTCTTTTAATGCGATATTAGATAAGCCTATACCGAATTTGATTTAGTACTCATTGAAAACAGTGGTATTAGTGAGAATTTCTATAAATTTTTAGAAGTTAGATGGTCACTTATTGAGCCAGTGATATTATTTCTTGAGTTGAAAGATGATATGCTAAAATGTGTTATGAAGACATATGATGAAAGATGTGAAACTTGAGAAATTAAATGTATTATCGCTAATGAGATTTTTCTCATTTATTTAGAAAAATCAAAGAGAAAATACAATATGTACATTTTCTACGTTAAAGTTCGTATACATGCACACTAAGGACATGAAATAATAAATATGATCTATAAACGCGATTCCAGAGTTTCTTTTTTTTAACCATAAGGAAAATATATTTTTTAGATAAAATATTTTATAAATTGTAAATTGTATAAGTTATATGATGAGACTAATTATCTCACAGTTTTATGACTTTTTGAAAATGAAGTTATAAGTGAATTATAGCGCAAAACTATTATTACATCACACTTGGGTTGATATAATAAGGGGTTGCGACATTAATTATGACTTGTGGTCCTTAAATCAAGTTCATTCACCTTTAAGTAAGGTTGAGTGATTATTTTTGAGTATACGTGAATTCAATTAAGATGGAATTGAGAAGGATCTAAGATTGAATATTTTTGGTTGAATAAAAAAAATTACTCATATTTTCGACGATGATGGGATATTGTGAATTTTTGTAACACTTATTTTTTGGAAAGAACATTTCGTTACGTTTCATTCCACATTACCTTAATATTATTTTTTCAAAACTTTTTATAAAAGAATGCATAAAATAGTGTGAGTAATTCATCAATTAGCAAAGATGTATCATTAGTGATAGTGACTTCCAAAAGTTATAGTATATAAAGATTCTCATATATAGCGTTGAAGCTATATATAAGTAATCTCCAGTCTTTTAGAGATTATATGAGAATATTTGTAATATAACTCCGCTAAAGGTATTGATTTCACATAGTAGGAACCCCAACATAGAATTTTAGATTCACTTCACTTATATGATTCAACTTGGGGCTGTTGATCTGATTGACAAAGGAAAAATAGAGTTAATATAGGTATAGATCCATCTCTTGGCATTAACTGAGTTACATTTAGATAACCATTGATCACGCATTTATTGACACTTTTCTAGAAAGAGTCAAATACTTGATTCTTGCATAAAAATTATATGGTTAGTTTTTTGTGATGTTCAGTGGCAAAGTACTTTAAGTGTATAATTGTTGCTTATACTATTTTTGTACAAAAAACGAATGAATGATGCTGGTACTTTTTTTGTGCGACCTAAGCCAATCATCTATTCAAAGATATCCAATATACCTAATCGTTTTTATTAATGAACTATTGAATTAAATGGGTTCTTTGAACACTGTTGGCAATCCTATAAAAGTGTTTTTTTAAGGAGAGTTGATGCCGATGACGATTTAGTTGTCTTAAATTATTAATTGTTGCCTAATGAGACGTTTTGCATACTACGGAGTAGTGGATACGAGTTTATGAAAAGTAGCTCAAATATCTTTTATTGTGATACTGTTTATGAGAAAAACAACATCTAGGAGCTCTTGTTCAGAATCTATAGACAATTAATGAAATAGAAAATACTAAATAATCTAGTTTTGCTTATACTATTTGATATTTCCGTTATAGTTTGCTTGGGAGTTAGAGGTTGAAATTTTGTTAAGGGGTAAATATAGCTTACTTGATAAATTGAGTTCGTGATGCGATTTAGACAAGTCATTATAAGTAATGGCTAGATTGTTATGATTGTCTTTGGAGGCAAAGACCCTAATCATTTTATCCTTGATGAAAAAAATAAAAATTGGTATCTCACATGCTGTTGTTAAGTGCAAGAGATTTATATGAAATCTTGAAGTCGCAAATTTAGTTTGCTGGATGACATTTGAGGTCACCTTGTAGATTCTTAAAAGTCACAATAAGACTTGCTGACTAAAATTTAAAATTTATATTGTGAATTTGACCTTAAATGAGATTCGCGATGAGTCGTCGCTGACTTCATGCTTGTGCGAATAATTTTTATATATAAAAGTAGAATCTCTTGATCATGTGGTGTTGTTAGAAGTATTTTTTGGTAAGTATACACATTCACCATAAATATGATAGTTATGGTGAAAAATGTATATCAATAGGTTTAGATTGGCCCACTCAAACGAGTGATCGTCTTTGGCGCTACAAAAGGGCAGCGAGCAAAGATGAGATAATGTGTCACTCGGTACTTGTCCAGAAAGGAATAAGTTGTAAGACACAAAAGATATGTCGCCTTAGTGAGAGTTAAGATAAGGTTCATCATATTTAAAAGGATCGTACATGGTTACCCATAATCCATGTAACCAGTGGTTTAGTCAGATGTGAGATCCTATTTGACGCTTTGGATATCAAGTAAATGGAATGACTCAGGTTAAGTGCTAAGATAGCGACTAGAGATTTGTACGGTGTATTGAGATTAGATATACGCTATTTCTTTAGAAATAGAACTCCGTCGTAGCATGTATTTCATACTACATGTGCTTTTGCGACAAATAATCAATGTTTTGAATACCGTACCGGACGCCGTACCGGTCAAAGCACTGGAATGAAATATTTTTGGCATCGATACCGTTTCGGGATAGTGTTTTGGGATAACATTTCGGGATAGTTGATATATAAATAAATTATATTCCAAAATAATAGTCTATATATAAATAAATTATATATAAATACATATATATAAATTATAAATAGTCTAGTCTGAATTGGGGGTTAAAAAATAAGCTTGTAGTTTGAAAAAATGAAAAAAAAAAGGGCCGAGATATCGATCGGTACAGGCCGAAATTGAGGTCGGTACAGGCCGAAATTAAGGCCGGTACGAAACAGATATAGTACCTGTACCGGCTGGATGGCCGGTACGAAAAATTTCTACCGTACCGACCGGTACGGTACGAAATTCACAACTATGCAAATAATAGAAGTGAGTGAATGGATCCCTGCTTCCTCACAGTGTGTCCTGTAGGTCATAATTGATGACTTTAATTTATTTATGCCCTTAGTATACCTTTGACTATGTCACGTGGTTGATATTTTAGTGTCTGTTACTTTGACATGTTATCTATGACCATAAAAGATACGGTCTAAAGAGATATTGCTGGGAAAACGACTGGACTAAAACTGAATAACATAAAGGCGAAGAGAAAATTATTTGATAACACATCGATAATAGTATGTACTCACTGCTGACAAGTTATGTTGCTTATTGGGAATTGCGACATAGCTATAAGTACATAATATTTTATGATGATTGAGTATTGCTCTGAGTCAATTTGACTCAAAATGGATTAAATATGCTTAATTTGATGTGATCAAATGAGTTGGGGTATAACGAGACACTTTTAGAGATGTTGCTATATCGATTTTCTCTTAGAGATATTTGGTATAGTGTTCCCATTTTTCTTTTATAGGTGTGCTCAATGGTCGTACAACCTATTTGCCAGTATGAACAAGATTGAAAATATATTAAGAGAATCAAACCTGAGGTCTTACCCACTGTGTGCGAGTGAGAGATGTAATATAGAGGCACCCTTAGTAGACACCCCTTGCTATTCATATGCATAGTAGTTATGCTTGGCATATTTATTTGTGCATTATGGTTGGGCATTTAAGCCCATATGTGTGTTACAAAATGGAGGGCTATATAGCCCCTCCTCCCTTAGTGAAAAAGATGGATATGTGGCATAAAAGTAAAAAATTTCTCTCTAGTATAATTCTATCTAATCCCGGCATTTAGGATGTGAAATATACGGGTGTTGCTCTGGTCTTACCACGTAGTACACTCCATTATCGATACGTGAAAATCTCAGATGAACAATGATGACGGAAAATCTGTGGAATAACTGCACTAGATCTAAGATATTTCTGACGAGGTAATATCACTTCCACTGTATATTATAATCTAATATTTTTAACATATTATGTATCTGAGTCCAGAATGGGTGAGAAAAGCAAGGCAAACATGGGACAATGAGATCACTCTCTTATAAATATAGTGCCAAAATTTAGATTAGTTTGGGTGATTGGAATGCACAATGACTGATTGGGTGGCACAATTTCCTTTGGCAAATTTAGTGAGGTCAATTCCGTTTTTTAACCAATGAATTAAGTTCTATACGGGGTGCTATTGTTTTTTATTGCTCTCAGGTGGACAACGCATATCAATCTCATTACTTTCGATCTTCATGCTTCAAATGCATGAGTAGTTACATTATCTTCTCTAATGAATTAAGCTTTATTTGGACGAGCAATTCCCGATGGTGCTTGGACGGTGGTGTAGTGTTTGAAATGTTCCTCTATAGTTTGAACACTTGGTAAAGTTCAAGAAATTAAGTTATTAAAAGTTATAATAATCTGCATGATTTGGCACACTAAGGCTTACATTCACGAGTCTTGTAAGCATAAACCTACTACTTGTTGTGTTTATACAAACTTCCATAATCACTTTTAACTCACTAATATAATGATGATGGAACTAGAAATGAAAGGTAAACGAAAGGTTAAAAAAGATGTCCAAATTGTGTATAAGTGAATAAGTAACATCGTGATATGTGTCGTGCATTTTTAATCTTATTTCCCTTCTTTTACGTCTTTTTTTTTTCAAGCTATAATCAATTCAGCCATTTTTAATTACTATCTGCCACATTGTTTTAAATATATTTTAAACTTTGGGTTCGTTTAAATAGTGAGACGATATGAGATTAGTTGAGATGATTTATAAATAATAATAAGATTATTTGTTAAAATTAAATGAGATGAGATGAGATTACCTCTGTATCCAAATAGACCCTTTATGTCATCTTATAATTGTTAGAGGTGTACGGGAACTGCCAGAACTGGCTTGGAATCGATCAGACAGGCTGCTGAAGCACAGAACAAGCCAGAACCAGTCGGCGGGCGAGAGGATTTGAGGGAAAATCTTTATTGGCAGTTTGGCACCAGTTTGAACCCTTCGGCCGATCGAGTATATTTTTTTTGAATATATGTATATATAACGGTGCCGTTTCACTAATTACCAAGTGGAAGTTAAAAAAAATATATATAGAAAGTCAAACGACACCGTTTTGAATTAGATTTAATAATCCCCATTCTTTTCTTTTTCTTCCTCATGTCTTATTCTTATTCCTTTGCAACCCTAAACCAGCCTTCTACTCTCACTTGACAATAGATGCGACATTCCTACTCTGCCACAGAGATGTAGACGGCAGACAAAAGAATCGAACCGCGCCGCATCGAGACCAATAATATCGATTTTCTTTTCCTAATCGACCCATTTCGGTGCTGAGCTCTCATGAAAGATGTCGGTAGGGTCTCGGTTTTGCTTGAAAACTACGTCGAAGACGTTGGTTGACACCCCTAATAACTGTATGGTATACCTCTCTTTATCTTATTTATCTTTCTCTCCCGACTTCATCATGAACTTTCATTCTCTCGGGCTGGAGATACATTTTGATCTTTACTCAATTTAGATCCAACAAACTAATTATTATTAAAAAACTGATTAACAACATTTAAAAAATAAAAATAAAATATGAGATAAACATAACGAGAACTAATACGCAATCTTTTGTTGGGGGTAGATCCGTTTAGACGGCCCGAGTCGACGTGAAGTTTGATAAACACTTGTCCTGCCGCGGTATTAAGACCTTCTTAAGATGGGCCGTGGCCTAAGCTTATCGAGCCCACTATGAGGCCGACCTGGGTGGGCTCCCACGTGTGACCGAGTCATTCCACCCAATGAAGAATCAAGCCAACCGAAAACAACGAATGAACCATGCTGACAGACAGGGAGAGAGAAGGTTCCCAAAAATTAATAATTAAAAGAAAAATGCAACAATAGAAAAACAAAACAAAATAAAATACACTTCAGTTCCGCCAAGTCGCAGAGAGAGAGAGAGAGAGAGAGAGAGATGTGGAAATGTTAGCCCTCTTTTGATCCAGCAACAAAGCTTCAATTCCCTCCATCTTCTTCCTCCTCACCCTCCTAGATATATTGATTGTTTATATTCGTACATATATATAGACCAAATTGTATGCCATTTATTCATTTCGTTCTTGTATATATACGGTCAATCAAGCAAGAACAATGTCTCTGAACATGAAAACCCTAACCCAAGCCTTTGCGAAGACCGCCGCGGTCATCGAAAAGACCGTTCAGACCACCGTACAGGAGGTCACCGGACCCAAACCCCTCCAGGATTACGACCTACTCGACCAGATCGGCTCGGCAGGCCCTAGCCTCGTGTGGAAGCTCTACTCGGCCAAGGCTCGGGATTCCACGAGGCCCCAACAGTACCCGATCGTGTGCGTCTGGGTCTTGGATAAGAGGGTGCTTTCGGAGGCACGCGCGCGTGCGGGGTTGTCCAAGGCGGCCGAGGATGCTTTCTTCGACTTAATTAGGGCCGATGCGGGGAGGCTGGTGAGGCTGAGGCATCCCGGGGTTGTACACGTGGTGCAGGCCCTGGACGAGAACAAGAATGCGATGGCGATGGTGACGGAGCCGCTCTTTGCGTCGGTGGCGAACGCGCTGGGGAATGTGGAGAATGTGGCTAAAGTGCCTAAGGAGCTCAAGGGAATGGTAGGTACCAAAGCTTCAGTGGGCGATCTCGTTTTTAGTTTGAATTTTGGAATCAGTTTCTAATTAGAGAGCTTCCTTCTGACTATCTTAGTACCTTTTTTTGATTCACTAAACCCCCATTTGAAAAACAACTCTCTTTCTGATCGTGTTAAGGCTATCTCAAGTGTGAGACCTTATAAGCGCTTTACTGGGCATCCGTTTGAAAAAGTATGATTGATTTAGTGAATGCCCACTCGAAGAAATCTAATATGTATACCTGAATTATTGGATGCCCATTAGAAAAGCTTAGTAGTGCTACCTGAACTTCATTTTGTGCGGGTATGTTTTGATTGATGATGGCGAATATGCACACCATAGTTGTTTAGGACAGAACGACTTGAAAGCTTTTAAAACATATATAACACAGCGTGGGCGTGTTCTTTGGTGCGAGGAAAGAGAAGTCACAGGATTAGACAATATTTTTCCAAAAATGGAAAAAAATTATATCTTAAGAAAAATGCATTATCTTAATGTTTTTAACTTGCTATTTTGTGTTTTGGATTTTTGTAGTGGCCTGTAAACTTTTCAGCTGTTTCTTTTAGGGCCTGTTTGGAAACACAACTGTTCTTAGATATCCTTAGACTACTTTGTTATTATTTACAAACCATTCACAACTATTTCACTATTATTCATAAATTATTTCGCTAATATTAACAGATGATCTGAAATACTCTTAGCATCTAAACGGAGCCTTAAGCTTCTTTCTGTGAAGTACTGATCTTTTCTGCACTATGTTCTACCTTGGCAATTCATCAAGTCAGCAATGTAGTTAACTGGAAATTCTTTTTACATTCCAGGAAATGGGTTTGTTGGAGGTTAAGCATGGTTTGCTTCAGATAGCAGAATCCTTGGACTTTCTACACAACAATGCGCATCTCATTCATCGGGCTATATCACCTGAGGTTGCAACTTGTTTACTTAATTATTTTTTATCAATAAATTTCCTGCTAAGTGGAAGGTATAAACTTTATAAGCTGGAATCACATATTTATTTTTCATTTTTCTTGATTTTGCAAGTTGTTCTAATAAAGAGCATACTGTTTAATACCATACTGGTTAATAGGGATTTATGTTTCTGGTTCTGGTTTGGAAAGAAAACTTTATCAGAAGAGAAGGAAGCACATATCCATACAGGGAGTGTATCAAAATTACTTTTAAGCAATTATATTATGTAATTCAGAAGATATAAACATTACAAAACAGTCGTGGAATCATATATAATGAAGACTTAATTATATGCTGAGGAAGTTCAGCACCTGTAAAAGTCTACTATTTCTCTCTCCAGATTGTCCACATAACATGCAAACGAATCATATTCAAAATGTATGACTCTTAAGTTGGCCAAATTTCCCTTGCAAATACATGAGTGTCTGAATCAATTCTTTGACATTGCTAGAAGACACCAAATAAAAACACAAGTTACCAAGTATCTCTTGTAGAGAATCCTATATTTGTAAGATGATTCCTCCGTGCTTGATGTGGTGCTTATGGTTGGAGAGGAATCGGAAGTGCTTTGAAGATAGTGAAGGCTCGATGGGAGAACTTGGGGAGTTTTTCTTTAATACCTTGAGTTTTTGGGCTAAGGCTCTTGTATTGAATGGAGATAATTTTCTTGATTTGCTTTAGTCATTTTCAGTTTCTAGAGTGTATGTTGGTTTTTCCTCTTGTATTCTTCCTGTGTACTTGGGCTATGCCTACCCTTGGTAATAAAATCTTATTAATTATCAAAAGCAAGAATTATTAAAAGAAAGAATCCTATATTTTTTTGATAAGTTAATAGAGAATCCTATATTATTTATAATGCTTTTCTAAAACTCCTGGTCTTTGTACTTTAGCTTGTGTTCATTATGTATTGGATATGCATGTGGAATGATGTAGCACATACTCTGCAGAATGTTCTTATTACTTCAAGTGGAGCTTGGAAGCTTGGGGGGTTTGGTTTTGCAATCTCGACAGATCAGACCTCTGGCGATATGGCAAGTGGGCAGGCTTTCCATTATGCTGTGAGTGAAGCTTTTTATTGGATTAAGAAATAAAATATTCTTCAATTTGATTTTACCTAGATACTTTTTTTGTTCATTAAATAGGCTCGAGTTATGGTTTCTCTGGTAGATCTTTTATTTACAAATAGTATTTGGGATTTGTTTATCTTTTATGTTAGTGCCAGGAATACTAGGAAAGATTATGGAACATCTGTTTCCACATGTTCAAGGTGTTTTCTGGGTTTGAAAATTCCTAATCTAAGGGTTTGGATTTTTAGAGGTGTTCAGGTTTTGTAGTTTGAACATCCTGGACTTAAGGGGCAAAAATGATCTGAAACAGAGGATGAAATTTTTCTGGAATTCAGGGGCACCACTGGGACCTGTTTCGTTGGTTATTTGGGGGGCTACTGGAGAGGAAATTTAAGAGGGAAATGATCGAGGGTTGTAAAGGTGTGCAAACAGGGTTGTAACTTGAATCTTTCTGGGGGCATGAACAGTGTACTCACAGTAACCCACAGAGAGAGGGAGAGAGAGATTGCATTTGGGCATGCATGTCATCCATAAATTCTTATTATCATTTTTCATATTGTTTGGAGTATAATGGTTTATAGGACTAGAACTCATTTTTACTAGTAAACAAACTAATAATGAGACAACACGAAGGCTTATTTGGAGTATATCGGTGCCGAATTTAAGGAGCTTTTCCTCAACTTCAATATCTCCATGTCTTTAGAATTTCTGAAAGTATACATCTTGTGGGTATTGACAAAATGATTTATATGGACAAGTAGGTCATGATCCCATATGCATGTGCGACTCAAAAGTATGTGATAAAGCTTAGGAGGCTGCACATCACTCATAATGGTGTCTTTTAGGCTTACCAGTTTCAAATGTGACTAGGCACTACTTATCAACCTTCGACTTGGTATTATTAATCCATGCCACATGCTAAGGTTCTAGATGTGACTTTAATTTCAAGTGTAACCAAGGCTGAGCAATTCGGGTTGGGTCAAATGGGTTTGTGATAAGTTAGTCAAATTCGGGTCATACGAGTCAATCCAAATCCAAATAATTCTTTTTGATTCGAATGTTGCTATACCTTTGTGTTAGTTTGTTAAAAGCATCCTAAAATACAATGATCATCTACTTTTTTAAGTTTGAGCGTTTTAGTTGGGTTCAAATATTAGTTTTACGTTCAAATGTTGCTATACCTTTGATTCAAACTGGTCAACTATTTATCTATCAAAAATATTTAAACTGCTCAAACTCCTTGATTCAAACCTGTTCCCCTTTTCTTATTCGGGCTTACCAACCTGTTTGTTCACCCAGGTTGGGTGGCTGGTCCAACCCAACCCCGACTCGACTCATTCAAATTTTCAATGAATGTTAAAACAAAGAATTGGTGTTGACTTTTTAAATCTGACACACTATAGCACAGCCCATTTAGTTCTTTTTTTTTGATAATTAAAAAGATATATTGCTCAAAGAATAGGCCTAGCCCAGTATTTACAATATCGGACCCTGACTAAGAGGGCGCCAAAGAGACAAGAAAATCATGAAGGACCATGCCATTAAAATCAATTGCAATAGCCCAAGAACAAAGAGTGCTATAAAATAATGCTAACAGTTCCTCTAGCGATCTCTCCTTGTCTTCAAACGTCCGCGCATTTCGTTCCTGCCATAGACACCACAAGATACACATTGGGATCATCTTCCAAACCCTTTTAATCTGATGTATACCTCCAATGTTTGGCCAACTAGCCAGCACTGCCACCACTTTCTCCGGCATGACCCACGCCAATTCAACCCTACTAAGTACCTCATACCATAAAGCCCTTGCAATCACACAATGCAACAGAAGATGGTCTACCGATTCACCCCCACACTTGCACATACAACACCAATCTACTAAAATAACCCTCCGCTTCCTCAAATTATCAATCGTGAGTATTTTACCCAGCGATGCTGTCCACACGAAGAAAAGAACTTTAGGGGGCGCCTTATTCCTCCAAAGCCTTCTCCACGGAAATTGAGTACTTGGCTCATGGGAGAGAGCTTTATAAAAAGACCGAACCAAGAATGCACCTTTTCCATCCGGTAACCACCATAACCCATCTTCTTGTTGATTGCTTGGCTTCACAGAATACAAAAGCCTATAAAAATCTGCCAAGCTGTCCATCTCCCAATCCTGTATTGCCCTACTAAAGCTAATATTCCATTGAAATTGCCCCCCCAACATCTCCATAACCTCCGCCACTAAAGCCTCTTTAGCACTTGCAATTTGAAATAGAGGAGGAAAACGATCTTGTAAAGCATTATCACCACACCATATATCTTTCCAGAATTTAATCCTAGAGCCATCACCCAACTGAATACGGGTTTGTCGAAGAAAAACCTCCCAACCTCTTCTAATGTGTTTCCACAAGCCCACTCCATAAGTTCCTCTAACTTCTTTTGTGCTCCAACCCCCCCCTGACTCACCATATTTGCACCTTATCACCTCTCTCCATAATGCATCCGGTTCATGACTATATCTCCACAGCCATTTACCGAGTAGCGCTCTATTGAAGGTCCTCACATTTCTAATGCCCAGACCACCTTGAGATATAGGGCGACATACTATCTCCCACTTAACCAGGTGAAATTTGAACTCATCCCCTAAACCTCCCCACAAAAAATTGCGTTGGAGTATCTCAATTCTGTGCGCCACATTTGCAGGTATAGGAAATAATGAAAGGAAATAGGTTGGTAGATTTGAGAGTGTACTCTTAATCAGTGTGAGTCTACCGCCTTTCGACAAATACAGTCTCTTCCAGCTTGCTAATCTCTTCTCAATCTTCTCAATCACTGACTCCCATAAGGAGGGTGTCCGTGCTCTTACCCCCAACGGAAGCCCCAAATACGTCAACGGTAGAGAAGCTACCTTGCAACCCAACGTACTCGCCAGTTGTCGAACATTTGGAACCATACCAATTGGCACCAATTCGGATTTGTCGAAATTCACTTTTAACCTGGAAACTGCTTCGAAACACAATAGTACTGCCTTTAACGTACGCACCTGACTTTGTTCTGGCTCGCAAAACACTAGAGTATCATCTGCAAACAACAAATGGGATATGTTAATGACCCCTCTATTCGGGATTCCCACGGAAAAACCCTCCAAATAGCCATTATTCGTCAAAGCCGAAATCATCCTGCCTAATCCTTCCATCACAACAACAAATAACAGAGGTGACAACGGATCTCCTTGTCTCAGACCTCGCGTGCTATGAAAAAAACCTGCTGGACTGCCATTTATTAAAACAGAGAATTTCGCCGTTGATATGCACCAACGAATCCATGTTATCCACCTCTCTCCAAACCCACATCTCCCTAGTAGGTAGAGAAGGAAATCCCAGTTGACATGATCGTACGCCTTCTCCATATCTAACTTACAGATGATCCCTGTTGAGCCTGCCCTCATTTTGCTATCTAAGCATTCATTAGCAATAAGTGCCGCATCTAAGATTTGTCTACCTTTTACAAAGGCATTTTGAGGCTTTGTTATAATCTTCCCCACCACCTCACTTAACCGGTTTGCTAACACTTTGAAAATAATCTTGTAAACTCCACTTACCAGACTAATGGGGCGGAAATCCTTAACCTCACTTGCCCCCACCTTCTTTGGAATCAACGCAAGGAATGTATTATTTAGGCTTTTCTCAAATTTACCAACTACAAAGAGTTCTTGAAACACCTTCATAATGTCTTCCTTAATAACGTCCCAACATTCTTGAAAGAAACCCATAGAGAACCCATCTGGCCCTGGAGCTTTATCCTTAGCCATTTTCCTCACTACTTCAACAACCTCCTCTTCCTCGAAAGCCCTCTCTAAACGAGACACATCAGTCAGACCAATAGAATCAAATACCAGGCCATCAAGAGACGGCCGCCAACTAGCGGGTTCAGTTAGTAGTTGCTCATAAAAGCCAACTATATGGTCACGAATAACATGGTCTTCTCTGCACTCCTCACCTTCAATTCTCAACATCTCAATGTTGTTGTTAAACATCTCAACATCTCAACATCTATATGGTCACGAATAATTGGTAAACGTGACCAGATTATTAATCAGGTCAATTCAGAGTTGAGCTGAACCCAATTATGCCCAAACCTAATCCTATGATTTCGTATGGGGTCCAGTTGTGCTCATAGATCGTGCCTAAAATTGCCAGCTTTAAATCTAACTCTCTTCTTCCTTGGACGAAGGGAGTTTCATGCGCATATAATAAAAAAAAGAAGTTTCTTGCTTGGTTTCCCCATTGTTTTGGGCTTCCATAAATACTGATATAAAAAAGTTTAAGCTTCCATAAATGGTGTTTCTTATCTAGCCGTGCAAGCAGGTTTTTTTGCAACAACTTTGTAGTGTTTGTTTTGCACTCTTAACTGACAACGTATAATCAGAGCACTCTATGCAATTTCAGGAGTGGTATAATGACTGTTGTATGTGAGGTGTTGATTTTTAAAGTTTAGGTCATTCAGTTCCATTATTGACATGCATAATAATACATTTCTGAACATGAGCCATATATACCTATAATCTTTTTAATATGTTATGGATTTCACAGGAATATGATGTCGAGGATTCATTACTACCGCTTCAGCCATCACTAGATTACACTGCTCCTGAACTGGTTCGGAGAAATGCATCTTCAGCTGGATGTTTTTCTGATATTTTCAGTTTTGGGTGCCTTGCCTACCACTTAGTAGCTCGCAAGCCATTGTTTGATTGCCACAACAATGTCAAGATGGTGTGTTTTATTTTTAACTCTAGCTCCTCAATTGATTTTTTTGCTTGTACCTTTAAATCAAGCTTTATTTTTCAAAACGCAATTTTGGAAAAAAAGGTCTCAGTTTACAATTTTACAAAAGGTGATTTTTGTCATTGAATGGGTTTACAATCACGTTTTTTTTTTCTTGTATAAAAAAAAAACCGTTTTGTAGAGGGGTTTCAAACACTCATTTTCAGCTTAAGTTTTTTGATAAGTAATACATAGCCTTTCTATTTTTACTCTGTATTGTACGCATCAATTTTTTTTTATCATGTATTGTGTTTAAAGACAACTCAAAGATTCCATGTAAAGATGGCATTCCATGTGCCTACTGTACAATGCTTATCGCCGTAAACTTATCCACAGATATAACTGAGGACAAGTACACCCAGCTTCTTGAACTTTTACTATTATTCCCTCTTAACTAGAGATGTTTAATTCTTATGTTCTGTGTCTGCAGTATATGAATACGTTGACTTACTTATCCAATGAAGCTTTCTCATCCATTCCACCGGAGTTAGTTACTGATTTGCAGAGAATGCTTTCTGGAAATGAGTCTTTGAGGCCAACAGCGTTGGATTTTACAGGTAAAACGTGAGCCTTATGGACCTTATAATGTTAAACCTTTGTTCTCATTTCTTCAGTTTGTAGTTTTTAATTACTTCTTATTTATTTTATCGAATACTGATATAATTTGAGAGTAAATGTAATGGTACAAAGATTGTGACATGCATAAATGGGGGATTTTCTCATGTGAGGAAAATCAGAAATGCATGATGGATAGGGGTAATGAGTTTCTCATAGCAATTTAACGTGGAGAAGCTTTAAAAGTTGGAGAGTTTGATCATCTCTTTGCAATTTGCAACCACAAGGAGCAGTCCATCTATAATGTTTGGATTGAAGGTTCTAGTTGGATATGATATATCACTTAAAATCCTATGAATCTAGTAATCTACCTTTCCCCTTTTAGTTAGGTTAAAGGACTTTCAAGATAATTCTAAGACCCTAAGTTATTGAAAGAAGTACTTCCAAATCTTTTGTTTATCAATAAAAGAAGTACTTCCAAATCAATCTAAAAAATAATGGATGCTCACTCAATTGTTTTTATGAATTCCATTCGTCAAAGACACTAGCCATTAGTAGATTATCCATAAATTAATCATCACAGTGCTATGTGAGTTATGGAGTAGTTCCTATCTTGATACAGGATTGTGTCATTCTTTAATTGTTGATGATACTATTTGTAGAATGTGAAAGTCTTATTACAGCTAGCAATGGGTTTTGCTGGTCATACTTAATCGATATTGTAGCACTAAACGTATTAGATTGAGAGGATTGAAAGTGAATCTCGCCAAGTCAGAATTAGTTCCTGTTGGAAATGTTCCAAGTGTTTTGAGCTTTGCCAACACTATGGGGTGCAAAGTCTCCACCTTGCCAATGAAGTATCTTGGCCTTCCCTTGGGTGCCTCTTTCAAGTCGCAGTCCATTTGGGATGGGGCGTTGGAAAAAATGGAGCGGAAACTGGCGAGTTGGAAGAGGATTTATTTGTCCAAAGGTGGTAGAGTTACGTTGATAAAAAGTACTCGTTTCAATTTATCTACCTACTCATCTCTTTTTCCAATCCCATGCAAGGTGGTTTATCTGTTAGAGAAGTTGCAACGAGATTTCCTATTGGGGGGAATGGATGAAGAATTCAAGTTTCACTTGGTGAACTGGGCTGCAGTTTGTACCCCAATACGTGAAGGCGGGCTGGGAATTCGGAATTTGTTGGTTTTCAACTAGGCTTTATTGAGTACGTGGCTATGGAGATACCATGAGGAGAGGAGAGCTTTCTGGAGAGTTATCATAGATTTAAAATCTGGTGGATTGTGGGGAGGATGGTGCTCAAATGATGTGAACGGACCACATGGGGTGGGGCTTTGGAAACACATCAGAAGAGGCTGGACAAACATTCATCAATACACATGTTTTGCAATTGGAGATGGTTTCAGGATTAAATTTTGGACTGATCTATGGTGTGGATATCGAGTTCTTAAGGAAGCTTATCCAACAATATACAACATCGCACGAAGATAGGAGGCTTCAGTAGCATAACTCATGGATTTCTCTAGTGGCTCTCCCCAATGGAATATCACGTTCCCAAGACTGAGAAATTGACACATTACATATTTCTTCAATCTTGTGTATAATTGTAGAGTGAACAGAGGAGCTTATACGATTTTGTGGTCACCGTTCAAGAATGGAAGATTTACTGTATAGTCATATTATAAGTCCCTTGTGAGACATTCTACAAGGACGTTTCCCATGGAAGAACATATGGAGGACTAAGCCCGAAAAAAAAGAGGTCCTTTTTTTGTATGAACAACTTCATTAGGGAAGATTCTCACCTTAGATAATCTACAGAAACGCCGACTCATTGTGTTGGATTGGTATTATATGTGCATGTGCAAGAACAGTCGGGAGTCGGTAGATCATTTATTACTGCATTGTGACATAGCCATGAGTTTGTGGAATGATATATTTGCGCCGGGGGGGGGGGGGCGGCGCTCTCCATTGGGTGATGCCATGAAGGGTTGTGGATTTGTTGGCCAGCTGGCAAGGCATCCGAGGTACCACTCAAATTGTAGCTATGTGGAAGATGGTACCGATCTATCTATGGTGATGCATATGGATGGAAAGGGATTAGAGCTTTATTTTTTCATACTCTATTCCATTGGTCGATTGTAATAGACTTTAATGGCATGAATGTACATGATTTCCTTGTATCTTTAGACACTCATGGACAGTTGTTGCTCTTGTATATGTCCCGTGTACTTGGCTTTGCCTATTTTAATAGAATTCTTATTAACTAATTAAAAAAGAAGATTGAGAGGATCCGATGGTCTCAGTTTTTAGTTAGACGAATTATTGAAATTAACTCATTGTTTGGATTTATTTGCCATTTTTTAAGATATATTTTCTATCTTTGCAGGTTCTCCATTTTTCCGGAATGACACTAGGTTGCGTGCTCTTCGCTTCCTCGACCACATGCTTGTATGTGTTTTCATTTTTGACTGGCTAACACTTGGTTTTGGCATGTTGTCTCCCCAAGTGCTGTACTAAGAAATGGTTAAAATAGCACTTCCTTATTGACAAAGTTCACTGCTTGCAGGAAAGAGATAACATGCAGAAGTCTGAATTTTTAAAAGCATTATCTGATATGTGGAAAGATTTTGACTCACGTGTATTGCGGTATAAGGTTTGATTTTGTTTTCTTGTCCCATTGATACGAAGGGCACTGTTATTTTGTCATAAACTCTTAACTAGTTTTTTAGGTCTTTGTTGAGTCATTAATATGGATGCTTTGTTCTTAATTTTTGTTTTTTGTTTTTTTGTTTTAACGATCATCTTACTTTGCAGGTACTTCCTCCTCTTTGTGCAGAACTTCGGAATCTGGTAATGCAGCCAATGATTTTGCCCATGGTTCTTACAATAGCAGAGTCTCAGGTACTATTTTTTATCTGCATTTTTAACAAGTAACCGAAGCTTTTATTAAAAAAACTCAAAAGGTATACAGGAATTATACACTATTTTTTATGTGTTGAAATCAGAAGTTCACAAATCTACACAGTACAAAAATATTTAATTATTTCCAAAATTCATTTTAGAGAGTGAAATGAACAGAAAATAGATTTACCAATTTATCAATTTGCTTTGTCCAACAAAACCATATATTTACCAGACAATCTGAAAAAATTGGAATGATCAGATGTGCTAGATAATTTAGAATTTCACGCTAGAACTTTTAGGTTGCCCTAAAAAAGGGGTAACATAAGGTTATTAATAGAAAATAGATGTTCACCTTTGAATTTTACTCGTGCATACTACCTGTGTATTAGGCTATACCTTTTTAGAATAATATTTTTGATACCCATAAAAAAATCCAATATTCCATTACTTAATTTATTCAAACCACTTGATTCTATTGATTATTTCCTGTTTGTTAATATCATGCTATGTTGGATCCTGTATGCCGTGCTTTTGCAATGAGGGAAATAACAATTAGGTTTTCAGCATATTGTCGCCTAGCAACTGAATTGGTTTATAAACCTCACATGCACTCTACAGTTTTGGAAATGTGGGGTTGCGTGCCCAACTCCCTTTCGAACTGCAACTGATATGGCTCCATTTTCCTTGATTATTCCTTAATTTCTAGCACGCAACATATACTACAATTCATTTGTAGAATATCATAGCATTGCACAACTTCTTTTCCCTCTGTTTTAGTTCCTTGAGGGATTTTTTTTCAACCGGGGGGTGGGGCACAATTGACTTGCAGTTTCCAGTGTTATTATGATCAGCAGTAAGGCTAAGGATTAATATTTGTGTTTCCTGCTCATCAAGGGTTTGTTTCTTGAGTACACAAATTAAATGGATTTGCATACGATACTGCATATCTTATATGTTTTGCCTATCTTCATCAGAAATTGAGATTTTACTTGAAATTGCATGTCTAAAACTTGTAGGATAAAAATGATTTTGAGCTATCAACACTACCAGCTCTTGTTCCTGTTCTGAGTAGTGCTGCAGGCGAGACACTATTGCTGCTTGTGAAGCATGCAGACCTTGTAATCATCAAGGTAACTATTAGTGCAAATTCGTTGTATTAGAATATTGTTCTCAAATAACAAGCTCCATGTTTGTTAAACAGATTTATTTTGATCCCAAATGTGTCTTGGGTGTATCCCACATGTATTGTGAAGGTATCATGCTGCGTTCCAAACGTGTCAAAATTAAATTAAAATTTTAAATTCATGGATGTCTGAGCTGTATCCATGTCTGATTGCCCTTTGAAGTATCCATGCACTGGCAGCTCCTTTTACATTTCCAACAAAACACTATCAATACCATGGTTTAAAAATTGGACTGGCTTGCTACAAATGCATACCATAAAAAACTGTTGAGTTGGCACCTGTAGTATTTGATGGTTGTATCTATGAATTTTCTAACTAATAAGCATTAAAAAGGAAGATTGAGAGTGGTTAGTGGATGAGCTTAAAATGTATTTTTCAATACTTTACTCCATTGGTCGATTGTGATTGATTTTAATGGCATGTCTTTTCATGAATTTCTTGTATCACTAAACTAGCATGCATGGGTGATGCTCTTTCATATGTCCTATATACTTGGGTCTTTGTATATTTTTAGGATCAATAAAACTTTGTTACCGTTTAAAAAAAAGGTTCTTTTGTTCTGAAGTTTTCCAAGAAAAGGTGGAGGAACCAAAGAATATATAAATTCATTCGAATGTATTGGCAAAGTTAGGTATTTGTGCTGGATTTTCCTCATTTTATACAGAAATGACCAACACGCCATTGACCTAATCTCTAACTAGGGTTCTATTTGCACCTATAAAAAAAACTATGGTTCTATTTGTTATAATTGAGACAAATTCACCCTGGAATGGTGCTGCTGTTCTTTTTCTCTATTCTTTTGGTTTTTTTCTTCCCTTTAATGAACATGCTTCCCATCTTGAACTTTACCAAACTAAATTACTCTCTTTGTGATTATAGACTAGTCAGGAGCACTTAGTATCACATGTCCTGCCTATGATTGTTCGGGCATATGATGATACCGATGCTCGAATACAAGAGGAAGTTTTGAGAAAATCAGTATCGCTTTCTAAGCAACTGGATCCTCAGGTGACTGTCACTTACGATTCTTAAAGTAGTTTTTCCATTATAGATTAAAGTTGCTGCCATAAAGTTACATGTGTTTGCAAATCTATAACTCAGATGCTTTATATATATATGTGGTTAAAAAAAATGAGAAATGGTATAGAGCAAAAATATACGAGATTATCAAACAATATAGAAAAATCTAGTCTTTCTTCTTGACATACTTTTATAGTGAAGGCATTGATATTTATGGATATCTAAATATTTCATCCTTGACAGCTAGTGAAACAAGCGATTTTGCCTCGCGTTCATGGCTTAGCTCTAAAAACAACAGTTGCTGCGGTATGTAGATTTACTTACATTTATTTATGTCTGTTTGTTTATTTGTCTGTTTATGCTTATTATTTGGGCATTGTTCTGTTCTTTCCACTATAATCATATCTTATTTTTTTTTATAAGTAATAATTTTATTCAAAGAAATAGGCATAAGCTCAAGTACACAGGACGTATACAAAGGAAACACCTACAACTTCCAAAAACAAAAAGAAACTGACACCAGAAAACTAAAACAGATGCAGAAAATTATCCACCATTACATAAGCTTTAGCCCAAGAACTCAAGTACTCAAGAAAAAATCCCTAAGGTCTCCCAAAGAGCGTTCTTTATCTTCGAAGCATCTTCGATTTCTTTCAAGCCATATGCACCACATAAGACAAGGAGGAATCATCTTCCACACTCTCACTGCCTTCTTACAGCCCTTCAAGCCCTTCCACCCTACCAATAAATCCACCACTTCTCTAGGCATTACCTAATGTAATCCTGTCCAGCTCAAAACCTCATTCCACAAGAATCTTGTCACTTTGCAGTGAAGAAAAAGGTGATTTACAGATTCTCCATCCCTTTTACACATAAGACAGATATAATCATGTCTTATGAAAGTTGTAATCTATATATACAACTACCAAAAGAAGAGACATGCCTGTTTATCATGGTTTGAAGTTCTGTGCTCTTTCTGTAGGTAGTTGCACAATATTGGCTTAATTGGAAGTTGATTGTCGAGTATTAACAACATTACTGTTATTACCCACTGCCCTTTACCCTATTGCTAAGAGCATTGCGTCTTAGTAGAAACTCTGCAGAAGTTATAATTTTAATGTTGTGCTTGGATCATTCTGCCTTTTTTCATTGGTTATTTTGTTGGGGGTGGCGTATAAGTGGGATTTGAGCTATAGGCATTGGAAAAACATCAAATCTAGGGAAGCAGGAGCTACTGTCCCTAACCCCCCTTGGTCCCTCTTAAAGAAATTATTCTTCCCTCCCCCTCCCCCCTTGCAGGAAGAAATCTAAAGTTTGGCCCTATAGTTAGGAAAAAACTATGTATGTCAACAAAGAATCGAGAATGTAATATTTTTCTATTCTCCCTCGAGTCCTCTTCAAATTTTTTTCTGGCTCCCTTGGTTCTTTTTCTTTTTCAAGTCATAACTTTTCTTTTTCCCTTGAGTTCCCGCTAAAGATATTAAATTTTTGGTTCAAGAGAGAACACCCTTATATGTAATTTGGGATTTTTTTTTAAACTATAAATGCATGCCATATATCCCTAGAATGACTAATATATTGATAACAATTTTTTCCTATCTTGAATTATGTTTATCATACTTTTTTGTATCGTATATAACCCAATATATTTTATTAAAAACAAAAATATATAATTATTATAAAAGGAGTGTTATTTTTCATCCTGAATTTTATCATTCCTAGTCACACCAGTTGACGAGTCACATTTTGAAAGGCTTTTCATTCAAGTAGTTTATTTGTAAAATCACCTTAATGTCATATCAACCGATGTGACTAGAGATGATAAAATATAGAATGAAGATTAGTATTACACTTATTATAATAGTTCACCCCCAGGGCCCAGAAAAAAAACATAGTAAGCATTTTGTTGTGAAGAATGCCACTGCTGATAACTAAACAGTTTGGCTTCATTGACAGGTGAGAGTCAATGCTCTGTTATGCTTGGGAGACCTGGTGAGCTCACTTGATAAACATGCTGTTTTAGACATCTTGCAAACAGTTCAACGTTGTACAGCTGTTGACCATTCTGCTCCTACGCTTATGTGTACCCTTGGTGTTGCAAACTCGGTACTTAAGAAGGTAACCATCTCCAATGCTTGACTGGTTTTGTTGTGTTGCTTTAGCAAACCTCCATCAGCAGTACACAAGAAAATTGTTACTCCTAACGAGCATTCATTTTCCTGGTGCTCAATTTGTTCAGCATGGAGTAGAATTTGTTGCAGAGCATGTCCTTCCACTACTCACTCCTCTTCTTACTGCTCAACAATTAAATGTTCAGCAGTTTGCTAAATATATGCTATTTGTCAAGGATGTTCTCAGGTACTACTGTGTGGTCCCATGCATGTGTTTTTTGAGAGCAAACCTGACTATTAACGAATCACTGAATGCATCTTAGTTTTATGACAGGAGAATAGAAGAAAAACGGGGAGTAACTTTGACTGATTCTGGAATCCCGGAAGTTAAACCATCTATGTCTGATAGTGGCCTAATATCCCAAGCCTCAACTAAAATAACTGGAACTGTCAATTCCACGACAAAGAGCAACCCGGCATGGGATGAAGATTGGGGTCCAGCCAAAAAGGTTTATGCAACCACCCTTCAAAGTTCTACAAACAACAGTCACTCCTCTCAGTCTGATTTGAGTTTTCAACCAGTTCAAGTAAATTCAAAACAATCAAAATTTTCGATGATACCTGCACTATCCAGCCAGCAAACGGCGGCTTCATGTCCTCCAGTTGATATTGAGTGGCCTCCTCGAGCATCGTCTGGAGTTGCCCCCCAATTTGGAGACGCTGAGAAGCAGTTGAATGCAGGAGCATCATCCACCTCGAGTTTCAGTGATATAGATCCTTTCTCTGATTGGCCTCCACGGCCTGCTGGCTCAGCAAGTGGGGCTGGAATTTCTAACAATGGCACAATGGGACACCCCCTTAACAAACATGGGTCTAGTCCAATCTCGAATACACTAAACAACATGAGCTTCCCAATGAACAACAACAATAACAGTTGGGCCTTCAACACACACAGTTCTGTTGATCCTTTAAGACAGAGTCAAGGGAATCCGACTCTTACTATTGGTAGTCTGGGAAGTGTTAACGCCCAAAGCTCTATTGGGTTTTTGAAACAGAGTCAGGGTGTACCAGCTTCTAGTAATTACACTGATAAGAAATCAACAGATCTTGGATCCATATTTGCTTCTAGCAAGAATGAGCTGTCTGCCCCTAGACTTGCTCCGCCCCCAACTACTGCTGTGGGTAGAGGAAGAGGAAGAGGGAGGGGGGTCTCCTCAGCCTCTCGATCTAGTCATACCAAAACACCATCTGAACAGCCGCCCTTATTGGATTTGCTATGATCAGACCTTGCAGGTCAGCCATTCCGTGCTGCAGAGAGAGATTTTGTAAAGTGTGTTGGAGGTGCCACTTGGTATAAATGTGCAGGGGAGTGCTGCGGCTCTGGGGGATGGCAAGATTGATTATGTTGTGGTTTGTTGTGCTTGGCTTGTAGGTTATTGTGACATATTCTTGATAATTTTCTTGATAATTTTTTTTCTTCATATATTTTCTTGTTTAATTTCGTTCGTATCATTAGATGTTGAGAATTTATTTTTCGGAATAGTGTCTTCTTAAAAAAGAGTCCTGTATCCGATGACTGGGGTTGGAAATAATAGAAAATTAGGAAGCTTGATAGGGTGCTCATAAACCTCTTCTCAAAGGTCTGTTGATGGCCGACTGTGGGAGTACTAATTTTCGACTTCTCATAAGCTGTCGTGACATTTAAATCAGGTGAGCGTGCAGATTTTTATTGGACGAGATATATAATATTGTTTTTTATTTTTATTTTTAATTTGCCTCCTAAACTATTAGAACTGTCAATTTGCACTCTAAATTAATGTTGGCAATTTTCGCATTTTGACTAAGATCTTACTGTCAAGATTGTTGTATCCTATATCTAATCTTTCCCCATCTGAATGGTTGGGTGTTAACAGAGGTTCTAATTTAAATTCGACAATTTTTGTAATTTAGGTTAGAAATCGACAATTTTAATAGTTTAGATTATATATTAAAAGAAATTGTTGAAGTTCAAATGTGTGTGTAAATATAGTTTCTCCTTTGTTTTAATTATAGATGAATTAAGGTATTTTCAAGCATTATGTAAATAGTAGTAAAAAAATAATGATAGGTTGAAAAGTAGTGAAAAAGTAATAATAAAATAATAGATAGTAATAAAATATTCTCAGTATCCAAACTAGCGAATGAAGCAAATTGGAGGAAAGCAAGTGATTGGGGGGTAAAATAACAACTTCGATAGCATGCTGATCATATTGCAAAAAGAGCAGTTGTTTGAGGGGATGAAGGGTAATTTTTCAAAGTCAATTCAGGGGATAAAGTTTAATTTTTAAGGTGGGGGTGGGGGCTTGGTTTGTTTTAATGCTATCATCTACAGCGTTTCTATGCGGCGCCATTGAATATGTATGGTGGAGCAGTAGAAGAGATCAGCAACCTCTGTTGACAGAAACCGTTGGAACATGTTTACATGTCCGTGCATGCTAGGAAACACTCATTGTATATATAACGTGCTGGCTCTTAATGCATCGATCTGCTGTTCAAAGACCAGCAAAATCGCAATACAATTTTCATACATAAGAAGGAAACAGAGGATACAAATTCCATCTTAAGGTATGATCATCTTTCACGCATGTAGCTAAAATCCTAGCTAGTATAACCCAAGTGTCAAAACCCTAAACGGCTAAACCTAATGCTAAGCACAGTTACTTTTCTTTTTCCTCACATTTTTTTTTTTTTTTAAAAAGAGGACGAGACCCCAATTTTATTGATTGTCCTCACTTGTGGCGGAAGGAAACCGTGGTTACAAGTACGACACCTGGGACTTACATAAGCGCTAAATAAAAACCCAGGCATCAAAATCAATATAACCATATAGGTTACACGGCCTTAAATAAGATACATAACCTACATCCAAGCTAGCCAAAAGAGGGGCACCTGCAAAAAAAAAAAAACCCAGTACACAAGGCAAACAGAGACGCAAATAACTTGAGAACAACGAGAAACAAATAAACAACGAACAACAAACCTGACACGAAGCTTATGATATCCTCAGGTAGGGCATACCTAGCTTGTCCATGCGGAGAAGACCCCTCACTAGGCTAGGCAGCATGTGAATGTCATCCCAATCAGAGTTCAACCCTTCCGCCCCACACTTAGCTAGAAAGTCAGCCACGGCATTACCTTCACGAAAGATGTGATTCACTGTGTACTCCAGGCTATTCAGATGTTCTTGTAGCTCCTCCCAGAAATCTTCTAAATACCAAATGGGGCACTTATTCTTATCAATCCAATTAACCACCAGTTGAGAGTCGGTCTCTATTTGAACCCGATAAAATCCAAGCGCGTGGCATCTGCGAACACCTTCCAATAAGCTTTTGAGTTCAGCAAAGTTATTGGTACCCAAACCCAAGGGAATAGAATAAGCCACAAGTAATCTTCCATCCTCATCCCGAATAACACCCCCAGCGCCCGAGGTGCCAGGGTTCCCGAAACTACTACCATCGGTATTGAGTTTTACCCAGCCTTGACGGGGCCGGTGCCATTTTACCACCCGGACCCTCTTGGGCTTAGGGAGTAAAACGGGGATATCTAGTCTATTCAAAATATCCATGTCCTGGACGGAGAGGGAACGCACTTTCATGATCTGGTCCATGGTGCACCGGAGCCAAAGTTTAATAGCGTGCCAAACCGACTCTTTTGAATGAGCTTTATCTTCATACCGGGCTTTACAGCGCCTCTCCCAAAGTTTCCAAGAAATAATAGAGGGCAGAAGGCCAAAGATGATTCTAACCTGTGAAGACTTACCCGCACGACGAAACCAAAAATTAATTTGATCATTCCAAGTGTAAAAAGAGGCCATATGAACCCCTAGGTGAGTGGCCGCTAGACGCCAAATGTATCTTGCGAAATCCCCCGTGCAGAGCACATGGTTCAGGTCCTCAATATGGCCCTTTTGAAAACAATTACACTTGGAGGCCATTGAGACGCCCACCATTCTAATATTTTTGTCAACACTGAGGCAATTGTTAGTAGCCTTCCACATCATGATGGAGATCTTCTTGGGGAGATGAGTGTGCCATATCCACTGAGCCCAGGGTAAGGGGGGCCCGAACCCTTATACAGTCCCAGACGCTCTTAGTAGTAAACTTTCCCTCATTATCCTTCAGCCAAACAAGCGTATCTTGACCCTCCTTCCGTCTAGCCAAAAAATCATACAATTCATTGGCTTTCTGATGGCCCACTAATCTATTCAGGAGGGAAATATCCCATTCATTCTCAATGCGACACTCCTTTATCTTAATCAATGGGTGTTCAGTCACAAGATATTGACCGTAGAGCGGACCTTCGTCGTCCCAATTTTCTTTTTCCTCACATGATATGCTTCATTGCGGTTGCTAGTCTGATCGGTTATTTCGCCTACCCAGAATCTTACATGCATGTGGGCTATTTCAATGAATGTTTTCATAGTTTATACTTTATATTGGGCTTCAAAATTGGGTACTATAGCTGCATGGACAAAGATTGGGCTCATGAAGTCTAGATACTTAAAAAGTCTTGATGTTACGTGATAATACAAGTCCCTCAAAACATATATTGTAGAACCCCAAATTGAAAGAATATTCGACAATATGACCTGAGTCCAGTAATCGGTCCATGCTTAACTATCAGATCAGGCATTTACTGCTCTTGGCTCTGTGGGAGCTAGCTAGACAATTACCAAACAAGCACTCGAGCTAGCTAGGAAAGGTATATATAACTTAAAAATAATTATTAGAGTAATAAAACGTGATAAAATGATGAAAATCCTATAATTTACCATATCATGATGCCAAATTACAATTTACCATAAAGATCTGATCTTTAGGCAAGTGAAGAGATCATAGAGGGTTGACGAGAAAAAAAAATATATAAGATGGTCAAATTAGCACATGCACCTTTTTAATGCTCCGAACAGGATTAATAATGCATAGAATGGCCGTCACCAAAGTGTATAAGCAATTTCAATTGCTCATGTAAGGACTAATTAAGGTTGCTGCTAACTTGATCAATACGCAAGTACGTACGTACTCAGTATCAAATTAACATTGTAATTATATTTGGATCGAGTAATAGCTTGGATCAATAAGGTACTATATTTATTATAAGCAATATATATACAATGCATCAAAAGACGTAAAAAGCATTCAATTCCAATGATCTTGTTGCCAAGAATTCCATGGAAAATTTCAAAGGCTTGATCAGTTTGCAGCCATCATGACTAAAAGAATCTTGTTATTATGAGGAGGAGACTTTCACCGATTATTAATTGCTATAGCTTAATTTCCTCTAATCAGCCAAACAATCTTTTGCTAATTTTGCGCCAAACTTACTTTTCTGCATGATTAATTATTTGAGTACTTTATGTTGCTGATATGCACGCGCATGCTGCAAGGACATGTATATATATATATATATGAAGGAGCCACATAATTAATTTGTTCAAAGCATGCAAGTCTATGAGCTAAAATGTGAACGTGTCACATGTCCTCATAAAAATTCATAAAACTGTAGTATAATAAAAGATATATGCAAATATATATATATAATTACCCTAAAATTCGAAAAAGAAAATCCTAGATGATCATATATATATATATATATATATATATATATACTAACATATATAGAAGATCATATCTCTGATCTCTCAAGTTATATCTGAAACCAAAACGTACAAAAGGAATTAAGAAAATTTACAAGCAAGCGGCGGGGAGAATATTTGGGAATGGCAATTAAGACTTGGTCCTAAAGAATGGGAAGAAAGGGGAGAAGATCCCAAGAAGTTAAGAGAATCAATTGAAAGCAATTACAAACTACCAAAAGCAATATTCACTCGTCCCTACACATGACAAATCAATTTTATCTTAAAACCATATTGGCGCCGATTTTGGAGCGTGATCCAAGGACCCTTAAAGGCGCGCCATTTGCGCCTTCCATTTACTGATCTACAGTACTTTTGGACAACGAGAATATATAGAATTAGGTACATAGAGAATTTCGAGATACTTGCCGTTGTTTTTGTGATGTTTTTTTTTTCAGTTATAGTTTCTTGATAAGTCCCTCGAAACAAGACCCATAATCAGAGACTTTTCTTCCACATTCAAAGGCAATTTTGTACACTAATTGTCTGGCATAAACCAAACACACGAGGATTAGTAGTGCACGAATGACTCGATGTGTTTCTTCAAATTAATTAGCTCTAAATGGGTCCTACAATGGTCCAATGCATGGGAATAAACTGCTATCATATATATATATATATATATATATCAATCTAATTTCAACTTTATGATAAAAAAAAATTAATATTTTGGTGCGGCGCCATTAGAATCAATGTAGTACTAGCTAGCTTCAGTTACGAAACAGTGACAAAACTGTGTAAAAAAGTTGCTGGACTCGCCGAAATAGATTGGACATGTCACGTGGATACATATGATTAAAAAAAAAAATTGTAGACATTACAGAAAGGTAGGTAAAGATCATTAGACATAGTCCACCCAACAAAAAACATACATGTTTATCAGTTATTTGTTCATTAAATGATCCCAACAGTTACGAACTAGTTGATCAATCCCTAGTAAACCTTTTTTTTTTTTAAAAAAAAGGAGAATAAAGAAAAATAGAAGAGCAATGTAATCTATTTAGTTTTCCCCTTTCTGGTAACCGAGTTCCTATAATATCATGATTCGTGACATGTGCATGAATTATGTGCTTAAAGTCATGATTGTAAAATAAAAAAGGAGATAACATATTAAGTTCAATAGCCAATGCCACTGTATACCATCTCAAGTGAAGCGGGATGTGCGGTACTTTATACATATTGGGATTTGGCCAAACCCTAAAACGTGCAGTCAAATGACTAAACATATCAAGATCCAAGTTTGAAACTAATTACAACTTGACGAGAACAATTAAAAAGAAAAAGAAAGAGTAATTGGCCGGTGTTGCAGTACTACATCAAAGCATATGTTTTTTGAGGATTGAACACCCTAGCTTATAGAGAGGTTAATGGAGCTACGGATTTCCTTAGAACGAGGTCATAAAGGAGTTGTGAAGGACTGGCTTCAATTTCAGAGGCTTACTAAAGAGGTTAAAGGACGTCTAGTTTTATAAAAGAAAGATTAACTGGGAGGTGTTGGAGGTTTGGGATGAGTTAATATTATTTCCTGTACTTAAAAACATAAGCTCGAGGATAGCTAGAACACATTTGTAGGAATGTTAATTGGAGCTGCAGGCAGATAAACAAGA
Organism: Juglans regia; assembly: GCF_001411555.2. Lineage (NCBI taxonomy): Eukaryota > Viridiplantae > Streptophyta > Magnoliopsida > Fagales > Juglandaceae > Juglans > Juglans regia. The sequence goes on along the minus strand of NC_049901.1, from coordinate 1,690,521 downwards.
TCTAATGGAGTTGTGAAGGAATGGCTTCAATTTCAGGGGCTTCCCAATTAAAGAGGTTAAAAGGATGTCTAGTGTTAGAAAAAGCTGGCAGCCCTTATATCAGGTGTAAATATATAGCATTTGTTTTGTACGTCTTCCATTGACATACAACGAAATGGTTGTGCGTATTTTGTTTTTTGTTACCAAAACAGGAAAACAAAAAGAAGGAAAAAAGTGCTAAAATATGCAAGTTGACAAAGACAATTAAAAAAGATATTTATTAATTGAAAGAAAAGCCTTAATTTGCACTAAATATAGTACGTTAGGCCTTCGGGTTCTTATATATATATGAGGGCATCATGTTATCATCCAAGCAAAGTTAAAAAAACAAACCATATTGAGGCTTTAACGAGTACGAATGGCAATGGTAAGGGGAGCTTCTTTCTGCCTCTTGTTTTTCTCTTCTTTCTTGGTTTTGGAGAGCGTCCAAGGCAACCCCAACTACAAAGATGCCTTAGCAAAGTCCATATTGTTCTTCCAAGGCCAGAGGTCTGGGAGGCTTCCCAAAACCCAGCAAATTACTTGGAGGTCCAACTCTGGTTTATCTGATGGACAGCTTGCCCATGTATGTTGTTTGTTCTACTATTTTGTTTTGGTCCTGTCACGTCTCATTAGAATTGAAAACTTCATTTCTTTACTATTTTTTTATACAAAATATTTTCTTTTCGTTCTTAGGCAATATTTGACAGTGTGTTCATGCAGTACTCCATTTTCTTTTTTTCTTTATCACCTCCATAATATTGAACCTAAGATATGATCACCCTTTTGTGTTAAATTTTATTTTGGTGTCATTTCCACCACTGACCAGCTTATTGCATTCGTTATATATGCCATTCAACTTCCTTTGACCATACACAACTCTCAAAATATCACTTATATTTGCATGTGTGCAGCCAGCCAGGCCGCTGAATAAGGTCATTTTGTACACAAGCCTATGTTTTATTGTCTTGCTGTCTCAAAAAGTGATAATAGTTTGAGTTTTTTTAAAAAAGTTTGTGCCATTGTCAGGTGGATTTAACGGGAGGTTACTATGATGCCGGAGACAACGTTAAGTTCAATTTTCCAATGGCTTTCACGACCACCATGCTTTCATGGAGCGCACTCGAATATGGAAAGCGAATGGGCCCAGAATTACAAAACGCAAGGGCCTCAATCCGATGGGCGACAGACTACCTCCTAAAGTGCTCCATGGCCACACCCGGAAGGCTCTACGTCGGGGTTGGTGACCCGAATGTGGACCACAAGTGTTGGGAAAGGCCTGAGGACATGGACACGTCCCGCTCTGTGTATTGGGTCTCTCCTTCCAACCCTGGCTCCGATGTTGCCGCTGAGACTGCCGCTGCTTTAGCTGCTGCTTCCATGGTTTTTAGAAAGGTTGATCCGAAGTACTCAAGGTTACTTTTGAAAACTGCCAAAAATGTCTTTCAATTTGCAATGCAATATCGTGGTGCTTATAGCGATTCGCTTGGCTCTGCTGTCTGCCCATTTTATTGCTCATATTCTGGATATAAGGTACAATGAAGAATTCAAATATAATGTCTTTCTTTTAAGGCATACACTAGTTTTAACTTTGAAAAAGCATTCATAATGTAATTTTCAGGACGAACTGCTGTGGGGAGCTGCTTGGCTTCTAAGGGCTACCAACGATGTTTCTTACTCCAATATCTTGAAATCACTAGGAGATGATGATGGAACCGATATGTTCAGCTGGGACAACAAATTGGCCGGTGCTCGTGTTCTTCTATCACGGGTAAAATAGCTAATCATGTAATTTGATAGACAAGAACACTACTAGATTTGCACAGAAATCTGCCAATTATGCGAGAAAATTACAAGTTTTTTTGGGCTCTTCTTCAAGTAAAATCTCAGCTAAAATCTCAGCATTGATCTCTATAAACGCTAAAAATTAGGTCAACGATCTTTGTAGTAATTTTCCCTTATTTAGACTTTTTAACAAGTTGACGTGGTGGTTACCTTCATACAGCAAGCCTTGCTTAGCAATGATAAGAACTTCGATCCATTCAAGCAACAAGCTGAAGATTTCATGTGCCGCATTTTGCCCAACTCTCCCTTCTCAAGTACACAATATACACAAGGTAAAGTCATAATTTCATAGCTTACTGATCTCCAGAATGGATTGGTATAATTCCACCAGTAACACCACATCTAAATTGTTTTTCTATATAATTAATTGCATTGCAAAGGCCTCGTAACCTTATATTTTGAAGGTTCCTACAGCCGTTCAAGTTTTCATATAGCTTGGGTATCCTTTTCCTAGGCCCAATGAATTGTGGGTTTCATTAGTAACCATCAATTTCTTTGATGTGAAGGTGGGCTTATTTACAAGCTACCAGGAAGCAACCTTCAGTACGTTACATCCATTACATTCTTGCTCACGACTTATTCCAAGTACATGTCCGCCACGAAACACACATTTAACTGTGGCAGCCTTTTGGTCACTCCGAGTTCCCTAAAAAATCTTGCAAAGAAACAGGCAAGTCATTGAAGATGCTATGTTCTTGGAACAACTCCATATGGTCACTATTCTTATTCCTCTTTTCGTTTTTTTCCTTTCGTCTAAACAGAATAACACATGGATATTGCAGGTTGACTATATATTAGGAGAAAACCCATTAAAACTATCGTACATGGTTGGATATGGGGCATATTTTCCAAAGAGAATTCACCACAGAGGATCCTCATTGCCCTCATTGGCAAGCCATCCACAAAGCTTAGGTTGTGACGGCGGTTTTCAACCATACCTCTATTCATCAAACCCCAATCCTAACATCTTGACTGGAGCCATCGTTGGTGGTCCGAACCAAAACGATGGCTACCCTGATGAAAGAACTGACTACAGTCACTCGGAACCTGCTACGTATATCAATGCTGCTATTGTTGGACCTCTAGCATTTTTTGCTGGGAGCAATACCCGTTGATGAGTGTTTTCTTAAGACAGGAGTTGGTTCAGTATATGTCTGTATAATTTAGCCCCAAACTAGGTATGTACCACCAAGAAATAGGTACTGGACTATGTAGTTGTGTTTGAATTCTCTCCGGGATAATCCCGTGTTCCCAATATGAACAAATTACGTGTCAAAAAATGTAGTGCGACACAAAATAATGGGGAGATTTCAATTCGAAGCTTTATCCGCATGCTGGAGCATGAAATTTTTTATGACTTCCTGAGATCAGCAGAGGTGGCGAGAAGAAAACTACTAAAAATGTACATAGCCTTACCCACAAGGTCCCAACCATGGAACCATCACAACCATAATCATTCGGTCAACTGTCAAGTAAAGACAGAAGAAATTAAGAATAATCACAGCACTAGATTTCTCCAAAATGATAAGGTATATAACTATCAGATCAGGTATTTACTGCTCTTGGCTCTGAAAGTTTGGGAGCTAGACAATTAGCAAACACGCACTCGGGCTAGGAAATTAAGGTATATAACTTAAAAATAATTATTAGAGTAATAAAACATGATAAAATGATGAAAACCCAATAATTTACCATATCATGATGCCTTATTACAATTTACCATAAAGATCTGATCTTTAGGCAAGAGAAGATCAGAGATCATAGAGGTTAGGAGAAAAAAAATTTAAAATATATATAAGATGGTCAAATTAGCACACCTTTTTAATTTGTAATATTATATATGGCAATGCATGTACGTAAGAAATGCTCCAAACAGGATTAATAATGCACAGAATGGCTGTCACCAACGTGTATTAGCAATTTCAATTGCTGTAAGCTGGACTAGAGTTGCTTGATCAATATGCTAGTTATACGTACTTAGTATCAAACATTAATTGTAATTATATTTGGAGAAACAGGCAAGCTTATAATTAGCTATTATTGATAGCTTGGATAAGGTACCATATTTAGGAAAAAACTATTTTGCCTCTCCACTTTGACCACTCTATTTGACTGCTGATCAAATTTTTCTTTTTATTTTTTACTTAGTGATCATTAAGGAAGTAATTTTAAGTGTATCAAAAGACGTAAAAAGCATTCAATTCCAATGATATTGTTGCCAAGAATTCCATGGAAATTTCAAAGGCTTCAGTTTGCAGCCATCACTAAAAAAAAAAAAAAGCAATGCTATACAACCTCCTTAACCTCCGCACATCATATTTTTTAAAATTTGTTTTAAAATTTTTTTGAGTTTATTCTTTTTAAACTATAATTCAATTCTTCTATTCATTATTTATATATTAAATATTTGATAAAAGAAAAAAAAATAATAATTAAAAAAAGTCATGTAGTGTGTGGAGGTTGTGTGAAAAGTTGTGCAAATATTTTCTTAAAAAAATCATGTTATTATGAGGAGGAGACTTTCACCGATTATTGCTAATTAAGCTTTTCCTCAAATCAAGCTAATTATGATTAATATCCAAAAGGATGAGGCTACCTAGCCGTCATCTCAACCAAACAATATTTTGCTAATTTTACGCCAAACTTACTTTTCTGGCTGATTAATTGTGTTTATGTCGCTGATATCAGTATGCGCACGCTGCAAGGACATATATGAAGTAGCCACATAATTTGTTCAAAGCATGCAAGGCTATGATCTAAAATGTGTAAGCGGTGTCACATGTCCTCGTAAAAATTCATGAAACTATAATATAAAATATATGAGAAATGCTACATATATAAAAATATTATACAAAAATAAATTCATAAACTGACGTAGTTTTATGGGATCTGTTAAATCTACTTTACAATAAAAATAATTTTAAAATCTGATGTATTACATCAAGTCACATCAATTTATAGTTTACTTTTATGTAATCTTTTTGTGTTTAAAATATTTTTCAAAAGATATATGCAAAAAAATATAATTATCCTAAAATTCGAGAAAGAAAATCCTAGATGATATATACTAACATATATATAGTAGATCATCTCTCTCTCTCTCTCTCTATATCTATCTATCTGGGAAACTAAAACGTACAAAAGGAAGAAAATTTACAAGCAAGCGGCGGGGAGAATATTTGGGAATGGCAATTAAGACTTGGTCCTAAAGAATGGGAAGAAAGGGGAGAAGATCCCAAGAAATTAAGAGAATCAATTGAAAGCAATTACAAACCCAAAAGCAATATTCACTTGTCCCTACACAAATCAATTTATCTCAAAACCATATTGGCGCCGATTTTTCAGGGTGATCCAAGGAGACCCTTAAAGGCTCGCCATTTGCGCCTTCCATTTACTGATCTACAGTACTTTTGGACATTGGGAATATATAGAATTAGGTAGATAGAGAATTTCGAGAGACTTGCCGTTGTTTTTCAGTTATAGTTTCTTGATAATAAGTCCCTCAAAACAAGACCCATAATCAGGGACTTTTGTCTTCCACATTCGAAGGCAATTTTGTACGCTAATTGTCTGGCATAAACCAAACACACGAGGATTAGTAGTGCACGAGTGACTCGATGTGTTTCTTCAAATTAATTAGCTCTAAATGGGTCCTACAATGGTCCAATGGATGGGAATAAACTGCTATCATATGTATATCAATCTAATTTCGACTTTATGATAAATAAAAGAAAAAAGTAATATTTTGGAGCGGCGCCATTAATGGATTCAATGTACTAGCTAGCTTCAGTCACGAAACTGTGTGAAAAGTTGCTGGACTCGCCGAAATAGATTGGACGTGGATGATGCATATGATTAAGAAATTTGTAGACATTACAGAAAGGTAGGTAAAGATTAGACAGGGTTCACCCAACAAAACATATATATGTTTATCAGTTATTTGTTCATTAATTAATCCTTGTTTAATGTTTGGTTCGCGTCTCTACTTCAAGACGTACGTTTGGTACTGGAAGTATAAGGTCAAACTACTACAATATTTCAGCTAATTCATTTGAGGAAGCATCCGTAGGTTTTCTACGTCAAGAATATCCCCCTTACAAACCCAATCTCCCAACAGTTACGAAGTTGATCGATCCCTTGTAAACTTAAAAAAAAAAAAAAAAGAGAACAAAGAAAAATAGATAAGATAGAAGAGCAATCACTACAACATAAATGAATTTTTATGATAGTTTGGCAATTGTGACAATTCCTAAACCATTATCAAAAAACATTTTCTACGACGGTTTGTGGAAACCATCACTAAAGACAACCAGGAAATTGCATTACGTTTCAGTGTATACATATTCATGTTCGGTCGAGCCCTGGACATTTGAACATTGTGGCTACTTACGTGCGAATGTGAAAATTTTTTGAGCCAACATTCGAATGTTAATTCATTTAATATTAAAATTGGATATTTCAAATTAAAAAAGATTGAGAATTGAAGTGCATTAATTTAAAATTAAAATTGGATAAACTAACATTAAAAAAGATTGAGAATTTTTGTTCATTACATATAATAAAAATAAAGTACAAAATATGATAAAATTTTGAAAACAACACAATAAAAGTAAAAAATTATTCAGTACGAATTGTTTACATATGTATTAAATTCGTCAGTCAATGAGTTGACATTTTCATTTAGGATATCTAACTGATGGCCAACCTTGGCGAAACTCTATTGTACTGATGCGATTTTTCAGTCGATGTGTGCAGTAATATCTGAGACCATCGCATCAACCTAAGCATGGCGCGCATATGAGTTCATCGAACTCGTTGATCAGGACTTCTCGTTCGGACATTACTGTTTGAGCCCTGATTCGAGACGTGTCCTAACTTATTCCTTCCCTCCTCATTTTCCTAGTCGTCAGAAGATGAGTCATTTCCCGAAAGAAAAAAAAATTTAGTAATATTAGTACTATGATGCATATTATGTATTATAATCTAAATTATTTTTGAAACATGTTTGAACGTTAACCTTATACGTTCGAACATTTTAGACTTTACTTCACATGTTAATTTCCTCTAGGATAAGCATTCGAATGTAAGATGAGTTACGTTCGAACGTGATACTGGCAAACACACGTTCGAATTAAACCATGTATACGTTTGAATGGTATTAATAAAATAAACAGAAAATTATTACATTAGAACGTACAAAACAAAAACATTCGCATGTGAGCAAGCTCTTGAACGTATTTATTAAGATGTTCGAACGTACATTAACTATTAGTTTGAATGTTTCTAACCTTTCTAGAAGTTGAAAGGCTTCGAGTGGATGTGAAATAAACGTTCGAATGTTAAACTAACGTTCAAACGTATGTGACACTAAAGAATATGAACGGTCTGACATGCGAATGTTACAAACGTACATTCGAATGTAAAATACACATTCGCACATATTGTAGAACGTTCACATGTTATTTGACTAACGTTCGAACCTGCTTGTCGTCTTTCTCATTTTAAAGGTCTAACGTTTGAACGTGACACTGTAACGTTCGAACGTTATGACACAAAAAATGGCTGAGTCAACTCAGTCATTCCTTAACACCTCAAACATAATGAAAGTGGTCAAAAGCTACCGTAAAAATGAAGTATACACTTCAAACTTTATATGGTGGCTGTTTGGCCATTGACAATTCATGGTGGCCGAAAAATCAAGATAAAAATTTGACCACCAATGGATTTCGAAAACTCTTGAAACCTCCATTATACATTTAAAAAAAAAAACATACTAAGGGTTAAAGAGAGATGCCTACCTCTTTTGTGACATTTGTGGTGGTGTTTGACTGGGCGGCGACGGATTTGGCTGCGGTTGTTGACGGTTGTGACGAATGAATAAAGGTTACGGATTTCGTTGGAAATTTCATTTCACGTTCGGACGGAAACTTATATACACGTGATATTCGAACATTATAATAACGTCACTTAATGAGCGAGAGGAGTAATGCTACATACAGTCGTGGAATGCGCAAACGCCGTGCAGTCGCTTTGAAAAAGAGTGGGGTCCACTATTAAAAAATTAATTTCTTTTCAGGTGGGTCCCTTATTTATTCACTTTTTTCAAAGCGACTGCACGGCGACTGCACGCTCACGACTGCAAGTATCATTTCTCCTATATAATATATACATTACTATGTCATATATAATTATGACATAGTAATTATAATTACTATGTTAGATAATTATGTTACATATTGTGTGTAATTAGAATATTATATAAATCACTATTATTTAAAAAATATATAAATATATGATTCATGTTCAAACAATACAAATGTACGTTCGCACGTGTTGATGTGACATTCAAATGTGTTTAAAAATTTGGTAGGACATTTTCCGCATTAATTATTAGACAATATGTATGGAATTTAATTTCATTCACGTTCAAACGTGTACAACTTAATGTTCTAACATTACATCTTGATGTTCGAACGTTAAACTATATGTGTGAACGTGAATGAAAATTTTTTTGGGTAACCTAGTTCCTACAATATCATGATTCGTGACATTATGTGCTTAAAGTCATGATTTTAAAATAAAAAAGGAGATAATTAATATATTAAGGTCAATGGCAAATGGCCCAATGCCACTGTACCATCTTAAGTGAAGCGGGATGTGCGGTACTTTATATACAGTGGGATTTGGCCAAACCCTAAAACGGGCAGTCAAATGACTAAACATATCAAGATTAGGGTTTGAAACTAATTACAACATGACGAGAACAATAAAAAAAAAAAAAGAAGAGTAATTGAGCTGGTGTTCATGCAGTACATCAAAGCATATGTTTTTTGAAGATAGAACACCCTAGCTTACAGAGAAGTTAATGGAGCTACAGATTTCCTTAGAACGAGGTCATAAAGAAGTTGTGAAGGACTGGCTTCAATTTCAGAGGCTTGCTAAAGAGGTTAAAGGATGTCTAGTTTTAGAAAAGAAAGATTAAACTGGAAGGTGTTGGAGGTTTGGGATGAGTTAATATTTCCTGTACATCAAAACATACGCTCGAGGATAGAACACATTTGCATGAAGGTTAATTGGAGCTGCATGCAGATAAACAAGATCTAATGGAGTTGTGAAGGAATGGCTTCAATTTCAGGGGCTTCCCAAAGAGGTTAAAAGGATGTCTAGTTTTAGAAAAAGTATATATCAGGTGTTAAATATAGCATTTGTTGTGTCTTCCGTTGGCAGACAACGAAATGGTTGAGCCTTAATTTGCACTAAATATAGTACGTTAGGCCTTCTGGTTCTTATATATATATGAGGGCATCATGTTATCATCCAAGCAAAGTTAAAAAAACAAACCATATTGAGGCTTTAACGAGTACGAATGGCAATGGTAAGGGGAGCATCTTTCTGCCTCTTGTTTTTCTCTTCTTTCTTGGTTTTGGAGAGCGTCCAAGGCAACCCCAACTACAAAGATGCCTTAGCAAAGTCCATATTGTTCTTCCAAGGCCAGAGGTCTGGGATGCTCCCCAAAACCCAGCAAATTACTTGGAGGTCCAGCTCTGGTTTATCTGATGGACAGCTTGCCAATGTATGTTGTTTGTCTACTATTTTGTTTTGATCCTGTCACGACTCATTAGAATTGAAAACTTCATTTCTTTACTATATTTTTTTTTTATACAAAATATTTTCTTTTCATTCTTAGGCAATATTCGACAGTGTGTTCATGCACTCCATTTTCGTTGTTTCTTTATTACCTCGATAATATTGAACCTAAACTGATACGATCACCCTTTTGTGTTAAATTTTATTTTGGTGTCATTTCCACCACTGACCTACTTATTGCATTCGTTATATACTTATATATGCCATGCAACTTCCTTTGACCATACGACAAAATAAGGTCATTTTGTACATAAGCCTATGTTCTATTGTCTTGCTGTCTCAAAAAGTGATAATAGTTTGAGCTTTTTTAATCAAGTTTTGTACCATTGGCAGGTGGATTTAACAGGAGGTTACTATGATGCCGGAGACAACGTTAAGTTCAATTTTCCAATGGCTTTCACGACCACCATGCTTTCATGGAGCACGCTCGAATATGGAAAGCGAATGGGCCCAGAATTACAAAACGCAAGGGCCTCAATCCGATGGGCAACAGACTACCTCCTAAAGTGTGCCACAGCCACACCCGGAAAGCTCTACGTTGGAGTTGGCGACCCGAATGCGGACCACAAGTGTTGGGCAAGGCCTGAGGACATGGACATGTCCCGCACCGTATATTGGGTCTCTCCTTCCAACCCTGGCTCCGACGTTGCCGCAGAGACTGCCGCTGCTTTAGCTGCTGCTTCCATGGTTTTCAAAAAAGTTGATCCAAAGTACTCAAGATTACTTTTGAACACTGCCAGAAATGTCTTTCAATTTGCAATGCAGTATCGTGGTGCTTATAGCGATTCACTTGGCTCTGCCGTCTGCCCATTTTATTGCTCATATTCTGGATATAAGGTACAATAAAGGACTCAAATATAATGTCTTTCTTTCGGCATACACTAGCTTTTACTTTGCAAAAGCATTCGTAATTGATAAATTTTACCAAGAAATTTTTTTTTGTCAAGTTGAACCAAGTAACATAAAAAAGCGTGCAAAATGTTCTCATGTAGTACAAACATCAGGTGGAAATAAACATAAGTTCAAAGTCTTGAGAGAGATTGTCTCTAAGAGAGCAGTTTTTATAGAAGTTGATCGATCGATTATTTCTCTTGTATAATTTTCAGGACGAACTGCTGTGGGGAGCTGCTTGGCTTCTAAGGGCTACCAACGATGTTTCTTACTTCAATATCTTGGAATCACTGGGAGCTGATGATGGAACCGATATGTTCAGCTGGGACAACAAATTGGCCGGTGCTCGTGTTCTTCTATCAAGGGTAAAATAGCTAATCATGTATTCTGATAGACAAAAATAAAAACACTACTAGATTTGCACAGAAATCTGCCAATTACGCGAGAAAATTAAGCCTTTTTTTTGGGCTCTTCATTCGCTTCCAACGAATTTGATTCAAGTAAAATCTCAGCATTGATCTCTATAAACGCTAAAAATTAGGTCAACGATCTTTGTAGTTTTCCCTTATTTAGACTTTTTAACAAGTTGACGTGGTGGTTACCTTCATACAGCAAGCCTTGCTTAGCAATGATAAGAACTTCGATCGATTCAAGCAACAAGCTGAAGATTTCATGTGCCGCATTTTGCCTAACTCTCCCTTCTCAAGTACAAAATATACACAAGGTAAAGTCATAATTCCATAGCTTCCTGATCTCCAGAATGAATTGGTATAATTCCACCATGCAGTAACACCACATCTAAATTGTTTTCCTATATAATTAATTGCACTGCAAAGGCCTCGTAACCTTAAATTTTGAAGGTTCCAGCTACAGCAGTTAAGTTTCCCAGAGCTTGGGTATCCTTTTCCTAACCCCTATGAATTGTGGGTTTCATTAGTAACCATCAATTTTTTGATGTGAAGGTGGGCTCATTTACAAGCTACCAGGAAGCAACCTTCAGTACGTTACATCCATTACATTCTTGCTCACGACTTATTCCAAGTACATGTCCGCCAAGAAACACACATTTAACTGTGGCAGCCTTTTGGTCACTCCGAGTTCACTAAAAAACCTTGCAAGGAAACAGGCAAGTCATTGAAGATGTTATGTTCTTGGAACAACTGATCCATATGGTCACTTTTCTTCTTATTCCTCTTTTCATTTTTTTCCTTTCGTCTAAACAGAATAACACATGGATATTGCAGGTTGACTATATATTAGGAGAGAACCCACTAAAACTATCGTACATGGTTGGATATGGGCAATCTTTTCCAAAGAGAATTCACCACAGAGGATCCTCATTGCCCTCATTGGCAAGCCATCCACAAAGCTTAGGTTGTGACGGCGGTTTTCAACCATACTTGCATTCATCAAACCCCAATCCGAACATCTTGACTGGAGCCATTGTTGGTGGTCCAAACCAAGACGATGGCTACCCGGATGAAAGAACTGACTACAGTCACGCGGAACCTGCCACATATATCAATGCTGCTATTGTTGGACCTCTAGCATTTTTTGCTGGGAGCCATACCGGTTGATGAGTATTTTCTTAAGACAGGAGTTGGTTCAGTATATGTCTGTATTTAACCCCAAACTAGGTATGTACCACCAAGAAATAGGTGGACCATGTAGTTGTGTTTGAATTCTCTCCGGGATAATCCCGTGTTTCCAATATGAACAAATTAAGTGTCAAAAAATGTAGTGCGACACAAAATAATAGGGAGATTTCAATTTGAAGCTTTATCCGCATGCTGGAGCATGAAAAATTTTATGTCTTCCTGAGAGCAGAGGTGGCGAGAAGAAAACTACTAAAAATGTACATAGCCTTTACCCACAAGGTCCCAACCATGGAACCATCACAATCATAACCATTCAGTCAACTGTCAAGTAAAGATAGAAGAAATTAAGAATAATCACAGCACTAGATTTCTCCAAAATGATAGCCCATGGCAGACATTCAAAATGCTCACTTCATTGAAGTCATAATTATCCAATAAAACTATTGCATAGAAACTACTGCAAGTAATTTTGCAGGCTAGAAAGGCTCTTACTCTAAGAACAAGATTCACAAATTCCCGTATCACATTCTCTCAGTCCGCAAGATTAGTCGATTGGGAAGGATCCAAACATTCGACACGACCAAAGTAAACCCACTTCATGTGCCATATTAATGACCTTAGAGACATCATATAACTTAACAATATAGACATTTACCAGGGGTGTTTAAATTATTCTCGTTTCTCCATTTTATTCTCATTCATTCCTTTTATTTGACGAAATTCTACTTGTGCCATACATATAAAGACATCAAAGAAAACACATAGTTAGCCAAGTGATTACAAACAAAGACCTTCAACCCAGTCTCTTAGAAGTCACAGATCTTAAATGGTCAAAATCTCAAGCATTGTTTTTTAACTGCCCCTGCCATACAAGACCACACAATTACACCTACTCGTTTGACCTTTCTCACATCCCATCAAACATCCTTTGATCTCTAATAGAATCCCCAACCCCCCGCGCGCGGGGGGATTCTAAACCATTAGTCATTTGGGTGAGGCTATCATGAAAAGTGGTTTTTACCCTTCTCACATCCCATCAACATCCTTTGATCTGTAATAGAAATACTCATTCCAAATGTCCAAAACCCCTATCGCCCTGCAGATGCACATGAAGGAAAGGGGGGGAAGAAAAAAGGAGGGGGGGGGAGGGAGGAGAGAGAGAGATAGAGAGGCGGGCAATTAAAAGATAAAAGGAAAGAAGTAAAAGTGACAGAATAGCATGCAAATAGAACCAATATCAGGTGCTACAAAAAGGTTTTAGAACCAATCACTAGGAAACATGGTAAAGAAATATTGGAGTCAAGAGCAACTTTAACTAGATGAAACTACAACACCAAAGAATAAACAAAGAACTACTCCCATTAAGTCTATGTTACAGAGAATAACAAACATGATGGGCACAACCTACGAATAAGGCTTAGGGCTAACACAAATTAACTTACTGGTTAACACATCTTCAACTATGCTTCACAACAACAGTGTCACTAATGCTGATTATATTATTAGAACGACTCACCAAGGTGGGAGTTCAATCTCTAACAATCTAATATGGTTAACTGTAAGATGGAAAATAGATTGGGTTACTTGTATCGTGGCGGCGAGACCTAAAATGGCTAATGCTATCCAATGTTGTCCCCAAAACTCTCCGACTGTATTCATAATTGTTGCCATTGAAATGGGATCCATATCCATTAGATTGATTAATTACACCAGGGGTGTTCGGCACTGTATTAAAAAGAAGCTCTTTTAGAACATGTACAATTACAACTTTTTGGGTGTAAGGAGAAGAAAATAAGGAATTAGAGAGAGGAAAAGAACATGTAACCTTGAGAAGGACTATCGTGGTAAGCTGAAAGTCTGCAATGTGCTGACAACTTCATGGAGTGCTGAGAAATTTCCATATCGTTAACTGGCACAGGGTGGGACCTTGGTTTATGAGATGAATTTGATGTGGGTGTGACCGCCATTGGAGGTGAGGGTTTGTCTTGCCCAGATATCTATTCACCAAGGAACAGATGTCATAATGAAAAGCATCAACCAAGCTTTGGTTTCGAACTTTGCAAACCCATATAGATTTGTATCTTTCAAATTTTCTATGTAAGTAGACCCAGTTTTTCAATATATTGCTGCAAATGCTATTCTACTACCAATCAATTAGAAGACTACTACTTGCACACATGCCTGCCATTTCATCAAGGGCACAAAATCAAACTAGTGATTCCTCAATCTGACTAGGTTAACTACAGAATACGTCTCCATCACATCAAGCCTCGTGTACTGATTGGATACAGGCTTGGTTAAAGTACAGCGAAAAGAACCCAGAACATAAAAGTGCTAGGGAACCTAAGATAGTAAACTAGACTGATACAGAACAATATCAATCCCAGAAGAATGACACTATGTAATGCAAAATGGCGTTCAAAAAATTACAGCAAGTGAAAGCCATAGGTAACAAGGACGTACCGCAAATTTCAGTGTTCGGCTGTAGAGTGTCACAAGGCCAGAGAAAAGCCTGACAGCATAGCCTGCAACCTCCTCAGTTTCATATTCTGCAAAAGCATAACCTTTGGGTTTATCTGTTTCCTTGTCTCGGGGAATGTACAAGTCGACCACCCGCCCTGCTTGAATCAAAATATCATACAAGACCCTATCACTCACCCTCTCATCCAGATTACCTGAGTACAAGCAAATAATATACAAGTCAGGAAAGAAAATTCTGCCTACGAATTAAAAAGGATGGCAACAGAAGCCAAATCTCAATAAACCACATCATAATATACTTATTTCAAATGAATGAAAGTATCAGGAAAGTATAAACAATGCAGGGAAAAAATAGGTCCACAAAAGATCCTTTATTGACTCAAATAGAGATAACTTGTCACGCGCACACAAGGGCTATAAATTCTCAACAAAGTTTCATCTCCAGGATCAAGATGTTTTAATGAAAATAGAAGATAATCATCTTCAGAGTCTTTAGTTTTTTGGAACTAGAAAACGAAAAACCCTCCAATAACAGGACCGTGGCCTAATTCGGCTGTTACAGGCTTCATTCCAGAAACTTCAGCACAAAATTCATAATCAACCTATAAATTTTCTCTTTAAATACCCAAAAATAAAAATTCCTCGGCTTTCTAGTCAACCGAACCAATCAACTTTATTTTCCAACCAAAATTACAGGTACCTAAAAAACTATCGGGTCCATTTGTTTCCAAAGAAATTTTCTCAAAAAAAAAAATCTTTATTCTTTGATTGTTCATATATCTCGAATTCTATGAAAAGAAAAAAGTATCTCATTCTCGCCTAATCAAAGATAGCGAAAAATAAATCGAAAGCGAAGAATGTTAAAGGAATTCTCTCGAACTTACCAACGTACACGGTGGAACCTGAGCTTCCGGACATGGTTGATGTACTCGAGACAAGAACGTGATGCGCAACCCTAATACGAAAGGACACTGTTCAGAGATGAGATCCAGCGAGAGACTGACTTCCGAGAATGATCCGTCAAACACGTTTGATCTTTTTATTGCAATAACCGACATTGGATAGTGGAATGATTTAAGTACAACGGTCCTTATCCTATTAAAGAGAGACACGTGGCTAGGATTATCATCGTGATGTCCCCGAATTATCATTGCGATCCCCGGTCACATATTAACTAAAATCGAAAGTATATAAAATTAAATTTATAAATTTACGTGAATTCAATTAAGTCGAATTAATTTATAAATTAATTTTTATATAATTATTTTATGATTAAAATATTTCTGTTATTCGTTTACCTCTATTTCTTAATCTATTGTTCATTTTGCTTATCAAAAACAAAAATCTAATGTTCATTTAATTTTCTAAGTATTATTTTGTAAGATGTTAATTGCTTTCATAATTATAATTTGATGGTTTATTAAATAAATTATTTGTAATAATATTTTCATCTGATAGCACTCATGAGTCATGACACCACATGCTAGGAACTAAAGTCATGACACCATTGCTTTCATAGTAAATGTTGATTGCTATAAGCAAAGGATTTCAAATTATAAGATATTCAAAATTTTAAAATATTAAAAAGTTCAGATTTGATAAATCTCTCGGCTTCTTTGTTTGTATTGAATAGTCCGATTTTGAGGGAAAAATATATAATATTATATACTCGTAATTGGGTTTATATTATATAAAAATTTTACTCAAACAAATATCAAATATTATAAGATCTACGTGTTATGTCTATTTATTTTTAATAAAACAATCCAACTGGAACCAAAATAATTGAAAATAGCCTCTATCCAAAACTATGAATGCATTTTACAGGCTGTTAAACATAATTTACTAATTAAAAGTTTGAGTCCAAAATAAAATGAAGAAATCATAAATTTAGGTTGTGTTTGGATGTTGAAATGAGTTGAGTTAAGTTAAGTTGAGTTGAAATGATAAAATATTATTAGAATATTATTTTTTAATATTATTATTATTTTGAGATTTGAAAAAATTGAATTGTTTATTATATTTTGTGTTGGAATTTGAAAAAGTTGTAATGATGAGTTGAGATGAGTTGAGAGGAGTTAAGGAACCAAACGAAATAGTGGTGTGTTTTTCACGTTTTGATACGGAAAAAAACATTTATGTCTTCTAATTATAATTTTTATTTCACGTACATCAAATTATTATAAGTGAAGAAAAATAAATTACACCAAATCATTTTGAGTTAAATGGAAATGAGTTGAGTTATTTATAAATAGTAATGAGTTGATATAGTAGAGTGAGTTCTATGAAGTACAATTAAGATGAGTTTTTTATGTATTTGAATGTTAAAGAATAATTTAAATGTATTTATGAGAAGTTGAAAAGATTGTGAATTCTGCATATAAAAATATGTTGAGTTGAAAAAAAATTATAGATCTTACGTATAAAGAGATTTCAAATTAAGATAAATTTAATAATTTAAGGAATGAGCGTTTAGAAATCAGACTTTAACTTAAAATCTAAACGGGACTTAATCATATGAGCTACTCTCTTTCTTACAATATACAACAAACTCGGAGTGATGGTCTTGGCAGCAAAAGATTGTATTAACATGATTCATGAACGATATATCGTATGACACGTCTTCCAAGCGTGTAAAAAAAAAAAGAGAAGAAAATCCAGTGACATTTCGCGTGGCCTCCGTGGCTCTCTGTCTACTCGATAGAAGCGTGTTGCGGGAGATCTCGACCTTTTATCGTGATACTTCTACCACCCATGCCCATGGGACATGGATCGTTCTTGCTTACTTAGGAGTAAAAACAAATCCACTTAAAAAAGAAAAAAGTGAACGCAGAAGTGAACATGGGGGGGGGGGGAGCTAGATTGTGCTGAAGGTTACTGAATTTCATTCAAGTATATATTATCTTATAAGATACGAAAATAAGTCAATAATAACAATCTTGGAAGAGATGGTGGGACATGATGTATGTCGAGGGAATTGGTGGATGTGCGCGTCGACGAGGCAGAGTGGGAGACCAATCACCAGTGGACTCGCCGTCAGCCAGCATCGCCCCTAGCGTGGCGTTTCTTTATTTGTGCCAACGCTGCAGCACATGAGAGCGATTGACCTCCCTCTATAATTATTTGAAAACTTTTTTTTAAAACGTCGACATAAATGACAAAATCCAATCCAAAAACCAGAGGGATTCGGAATTCCCTTTGTAAATCGCAGGGGGAGAGAGAGAGAGAGAGAGAGAGAGAGAGAGATTAACTAGTAGTAAAAGTAAAGAATAGTGTAACAACAGACATTCGGTGGAAAGAAATAGGAATCAGGAAGCCGTTACTGGAGAAAGCGACAAGGAAGAGGAAGAAGAGGAATTGACGAGTATAAAAAACGGCGAGTGGGAGGAGGAATGAAGATTACATATGCCCAAACCACAAGGCAACGCGGAGACAAATAGAATCGCCTTTCGTTAAGCCTTGTACAAGACGCTGATTCTGCCTTCTCCGATCTCCATCCTTCTCCAAATTTAAATATTCATATCCCAGTTTCTTTTCGTTGTTCACAATCCTCTGTTGGAGCCAAACCAAGCCGAAAAAAAACAAAAAACAAAACCGAGGTGATTTGAATTTGAATCTCACTGTTACTGTGTACCCATCTATTTTACTTCGTTTTAATCAATTTTTTTTCTTGATTATGTTTGTATTAGATCTAAGAGTAATTCGATATATGTGCTCGAGCTGAGTCGCCCACCGAGATCTCCTTTCTATTTCTCTATATATGGGTTCCTGTTCTAATCTACCTATATATTGCATGTATGTTTGTTTTTTTGGTGCTCCGTCTTTCTTTAGATAATGAAAAGATCAACTCAGTTAAGGGAAGTAATTGGGTACGTGTTCTGAACCAATCGAGTGTTCTTTCTTTAACGTGTTTATATGGGTGGATATGCTGTATTCGAAAATTTTGAATTTTGTTCTGCCGTATTTTTGTCATTTTATTTAGGTTTTCTCTACAACCAATCGAGTCTGAAGGAATGCAATCTCATTGGTTGTGGCCTGTGCTTGAATTTAGTCGAGAAAACTGGTTAGGTGTTGTCTCTTTCAGTTTTCACCATCGGTTCGGGTGAGATAGTATTTCTTCTGAACCAAGCGTGATTTTGCCTCACTACAAAGATGGAATACTAATCGAACAATTCCCTTTGTAATTACTAAGCATCTGTATATATACGAGGAGTCCTGATTTTGAAGCTATTTATTATGGTCTTCCATGGAAGAATGCCCATTGTCGCTTCAAAACGTGGAAGCAATGCTGCTCTAAACATTAAAATGGATACATTTGCGTGTATTTGAAAATCGTATAAAGTTATTTAGCTGAATCTACAAGCTAAATGCTATTTTGTTTAATTCAAAGGTAAAATTTACGAATTACAGCCATTAAACCTGGATCGTAGCTTCATTTACAACCAATACAGCTCATTTAAATGTTTTTCTTTTGATTCTGTTCATATTTATGTTGTATCATTTTATTTGTTAGAATTTGTGTAAATATTGAAACAAAAGAAGGTTTCTGTATTATGTGGTGCAGGGGATCTCCTGTTTTCTTTAATTGTTCACTTGTCAGCATTGGACCGGATTGATGAGTGATGCAGAGGTCACGTAGAGCTATTCTTCAAAGAAGAGCTTTGGAGAAGGCTATAAGTGGAAGAACTAGATTGTACAAGGTTTCTCTTTCTTTGGTGTTTGTTTTGTGGGGGCTTGTCTTCCTTTTTAGCTTATGGATCAGTCACGGCCATGGTTATAGAGGTAAGCTTCTTAAACTATATTTTCTTTATACTTAGGGTAATAGTAGAGGCCTTTCAGTGTTTCTTCCTGTTTTCTGGTTAGAACTTAGAACGGTATTCCTATGCTTAGCATAAGCGTATTAACCATATTTGGCAATCTAAAGTCTACTTTCTTTCTAGCTCCTTGGCTATGCCCATGATCTATCATTTTGGACTGAGTAGCCTCCTCTTGATTACTTTTACTGGAAACATCGACCTGATTGCCAAAATTTAGCCTTTAGCCTACTTCTTCGAATCTATTTATTCATGTTATGCTATTTGCTATGTGCTGCTTCTTTGAGTCTATTACTAATAAGCTAGGGCTCTGTTGAGAACCTAAGCAAGCTGCGTTTTTAATCTGATTCAATATCAATTCATGGCTGGTACTTGGGGAATACCAAGAACCAATCATTTTTTAATTGTATCTTTGAGTTAAAGTTTGCCTTTCAAAAGAAAATTTGACACTATGAGCAGTGCTTTTTTTTTTCGTATCATCATTTTTTTAAAGCAGATTAACAGCTAGATATAAACTTTAGAACATAATAGACTGAAGAAATTGATAACTAGAGGCAAATACGACAGCAATTATGGCAATAGCCTAGATGAAAAGGAAAAAGCAGCCCAGAATTTGGAAAACCAAATCAATAAAAATAGGAGGCTAAATGGAGAAGATTCTTTGACGGCAACTAATAGCTCAATTGGTGCAGATGCAGTGAGACTTCCAATAATATTTGATAGGACCGAGTTTTATTCTAGTTCTTTCTTTTCGTTCTTCAATTCTTAAACTGTTGCCGTGGAGAACATTTTTTTTTTCCAATTTCTTTGTTTCTTTTCATTATCCTGTCATGCAGTTGCAAGTGTCATTTCTTGTTGTGTATTGTTATAGAAATTTTAAATGGTTGTGTATATGAGATTTTTAGAAGTTACACACATATATAGTGCTATTGACTGTGTCAAAGATGCAAAACCATTCCATAGCGCACATTTCTCTTATCTTAGTTTACAGCCATACTTTTGCAGAGTAATAGGTCGGGCATATTTTCTTGCTTACTACTTCCTGTTATTTGCATGTAACAGAAAGTAGGTAGCAATAAAGTGGAATTTAGCATGGGTGTATTTTCCTCTTCCCAATCCACCAAAAAAGGGAGATGGTCCTTTAGGTTAGAGCTACTTCACTTTCGGTGTTCGATGTTTCCTTTGAACTAATACCCAAAGATTCCCTGTAACTGGGCGAATATTTGTAATTGTTAAGGATGCACCCATCTTTAGTATTATTTTCAACAATGCATTAAATTTTGGGAAGTACTACATTCATGACTTCTTATTAGCTGATCTCTCTAATTTCTTTCGGCTTAGATGAACCTGCTGTAATTCTGGCTGGCACATCAACTTGGGATGAAGCTAAGGTGGGATGTAATGACTCAGATACTACAGATAATCATCCACCAACGGAGGCTTTGTGTACAAATGCTGCTGAAACCAGAGGGTATGGTAGTAAATCAGTTGCTGATGATGACAGCACAAATTATGTCTCAGTTGAAGTGAGTAGAAATGATGTCTCAACTGTTGGAGAGCAACCTGCAGTGGAGAACTCCCTTTCTGCTCTGAAATCGGAAAATGATGCTCCAAAGAATGATCGTCTCTCTCACACTGTACCACTTGGTCTTGATGAATTCAAAAGCAGAGCCTTTAGTTCTGTAAGTAAATCTGGATCCGGTCAGGCTGGAAACGTAATACACAGAGTTGAGCCTGGTGGTGCTGAGTACAATTATGCTTCAGCATCAAAGGGGGCAAAGATTTTGGCATTTAACAAGGAAGCCAAGGGTGCCTCTAATATCTTAGGTAGAGATAAGGACAAGTATCTTCGGAATCCCTGTTCTGTGGATGAGAAATTTGCCATTATAGAGCTTTCAGAAGAAATCTTAGTAGATACAATTGAAATAGCTAATTTTGAGCACCACTCTTCTAATTTGAAGGACTTTGAGTTGCTTGGCGGTTTGGTTTATCCAACAGATGAATGGGTCAAACTCGGGAATTTCACTGCTTCAAACGTTAAGCATGCACAGAGGTTTGTTCTTCAGGAGCCAAAATGGGTAAGATACCTAAAGTTGAATCTTTTGAGCCACTATGGTTCAGAATTCTATTGTACATTGAGTTTTGTTGAAGTTTATGGTGTGGATGCTGTTGAAAGAATGCTGGAAGATTTGATATCTGCTCAAGATAAAAAATTGTATGTGACTGAGGAAGGAACTGGTGACAAAAAGGAACTACCCTCCCAGCCAGAGCCCACAGAGAGTGTTGACCTTGATCAAGATATCACAGAAACTGAAATTACTTCTGCACATGAAACTGTAAAAACGAACGGGCCTGATCCAGTAGAAGAGATGCGTCACCAACAAGTTGGCAGGATGCCGGGGGATACGGTTCTCAAGATATTGATGCAGAAAGTGCATTCACTGGATTTAAATTTATCAGTTTTGGAGCAGTTTTTGGAGGAATTGGTTTCCAGATATGGCAATATTTTCAAAGATATCAAGGAAGATATAGGAGAGAAAGATGTAATTTTAGAAAGGATCAGAGAGGACATACGGAATCTTCTTGAAAATCAGGAAGTCATTGTATGTGATACTCTTTCCTTTTAGAATCTGGTTTCATGTTACCACTATTGTGTTTGGGAAAATGATAAACCTACAACTAGTCTACAACTATTTTACAACTCTATTTAAAATGAAGGGTAATTATGTAAAATTGAAAATATTTTTTAATGAAGTGGCACAATTACATTAGTTGATTTGAAGTGAGTTGTAAAAGAGTTGTAGGAGTATCATTATCCTTGTGTTTGTATATACATCAAGATCAATTTTGGTGTTATCATTATTTGTGTGATTAATTTTGTAATGGTTTGTTTTAATTGCAGGCTAAAGATGTTGATGATTTTATTTCTTGGAGGTCCCTTGTTTCATTGCAATTGGATAATTTACTCAGGGACAATGCTGTTCTCAGGTAGAATACGTTTTCTAGTCAAATTATTATCTTTTTTTTCAAAATACCTTAGGCAAACACATTCTACAGCTCCTGATCTTAGGATCTGTTTCTGTTTCTGGGTGGGTTTCTTTGGGTTTTGACTTGGTCGGATAAGGAAGAAAATATAGTGCAATAGGGCAAAGCTGCTGCTTGTTTAGTGTTCTCGTTTCTATCAACTCTGGCACAAGTTAGGATTTTCCTTGTGTGTGGGTTGGGATAGCCTCCCATTCCACCTAACTAGATAGCTAGAAGGTAAAGACCCAGATACGATACTGGATCAGAGCTGAAATGTCCCATGAGTCTGGCAGAGAGGTAATTGGACTTGAATCTTTTTGATCGGTAAAGAAGAACTTTATTGACGAGAGAAGTAGGCATAGCCAAAGAGGGGCGATTGAACTCAAATTTGAGATGGACAATTTTGGTTGGCAAAAGGAGGTGAAAAATTGGGGACTGCTCATGCAAGCCCCCAATTTGGGTAATATATATATTTATATATATATATAGCATTATACATTGGTTAGAAGTGTAAATTAAAAAATACTACTGGTTTATCAAATTGTTTTTTATGGTGGGCTGCTTATCTAGTGTATGGGTATATGCAAGAGCTGATAAATGCTATTCATTTGCAGATCTCAGGTTGATGAGGTCAAGGAGAATCAGTTTTCAATGGAGAATAAGGGTATTGTGATATTTGTTGTATGTTTAATTTTTTCAGTTCTAGCTCTTGTGAGACTATTTCTAGATCTGGCGGTAAGTGTTTATATGGCATTGAGTGTTCATAGAACAAATGAGTCCGGGAAATTTTGTTGGATGAACTCGCCCTGGCTGTTCTTGCTATTGAGCTGTAGCACTATTATCTTCATACTATCAATATAAAACACATCTTTGAGTTACCCAGTGAATGATTTTTATTTATTGCCCCTCAGTGTGCACGTGGCTTTGCTTCATAAGACTTCACCATACTGGTTATTTCCTCCGTGGGTGGGTTTTGCGGCAAGTTTTGTCGCTTTTTTCGAAGATACTGTACAGAATGGTGTCCATTCTCTATTACGGAACAGACTTTAATCTTGTTTTGGAAAAGATCGACACAAATATAATATTGTTCATTGTTGTGTATTAAGACTATTAATTATTCGTAGAGTACTGCTATTCTAATTTTTTATTTGTGTCGATCTTTTCCAAAATCTGATTTTTTTTATTTTTTTATTTTCCCCCTAATTTTAAGACATTTTGGGATGGTATGCATGCATGCGTCCAATTTACAGCCATACATCTGATAATAACATGTAAATTGCCATATATAATTCGATTGTTCTTGTTATATAATGGAAATAATCTATTATTTAATGCTAATAATCTTTCCGAAACGAATGCCATTTATAAGATTTCTTTACCATTTTGTACTAAAGACACGATATTTTCCGAAATTTGATTCTTATTTTTCCCCAATTTTCAGAGATGTTAGGATACTATGCATATTGCTTTAATTTAACAGCCCTAAATTGCTATCGAAAAAAAAAAACGGCCATAAATTGAATAAATGCGAATTGCAACAGTTCGATTGTTGCTGTCTTAGTAAAAATAGTCCAATATTAATTGTGCTATTATTATTATTATTATTCTCGTAAACATTTTACTCCACGTAAACATTTTAATATATATGATCAATAAAAAAATGACAGGTTTAAAAAAATAAATAAATAATTCAGCCTCTCTCCGGGGACCGTATTGCAACTTTCATCCCAAAATTTCCATCTCATCTTATCTATTTCTCAAATATAATTCAAATATAACTTTTCAAATTAATCATTACAATTTTTCAAAACTTTCAAACAAAAAATATAAAACAATTCAACTTTTTTAAATTCTCAAATAAAAATAATATTATAAAACTATATTCTATTAATATTTTAACTTTATAATATTTTATATTCAATTTTTTCTCTTATTTTTTAAAATTTTAAAAATATTCAACGCAAACTATATTATTATTATTTATAAAATTTTTATCTCATTTCACTCCGCTTCAGACAGTCAAAAGTTTTGCAAAACGTTTAAGGTAATAAAGAGTCAAAATACAAACTAAAACTGTCGATAATACCAAATAGGAAACACTGGTTAATGGTTATTATTGGAAGAAGATCCATACTCGGGATTTTCTTTTTTTAATCTTATTTGCCATACTGGGGATTAACAAACCTTACTCTCGACGAAGCTTTGCATGCAAGAACCCCAAAAGAAAAGAAAAAAAAAGAAAAGAAAAGAGCAAAGCAGCATATAAAATATCTTCGTGGCTAGCATTCAATGCTCATAACCATGCAAGTTGCGATGAGCAAAAAAGGAATGATCCTTTCCTTGAAGAAATGAATCCCTAGCAGACGATCCTTCTGTGTCATTCACAGAACAAAGGGTACAGTGTATACAGAGAAATGCCATCTTCTGACAAGCGGACTTTCTGTTCATTCTACCGACCGTACTCTTCTTTAATATTTTTGGTTTTATTTTTTGTGCTAGCCTTGGTTGTTATGATCTCAGTGATACAGTGCACACTTGGTGATGAGAGGTCTTCTGAATTTTTCAAAACTCCAGATTCTCCGTATGGTTCTTCCTCCTCCCTCCCTCAAACCGTAAGTCTTGTTTAAGAAACACATATATTCGCTTAGTTTCTATGTTGATATACTCGGTTTTCTATTTAATTTTTGTCTTGGTTGTTGGGTTACAAGGGAGAAAAGCAAGACAGAATAGAAAAGAAGAAAGAATCAGATAAAATCAACGTGACTACAAGGAAAAGCAGAGTAAAGAGACAATACAGTACGTTAGAGAAAATTGAAGCAAGTTTGGGTAGAGCCAGGTCGGCCATTAAAGAGGCTGGTCGAACCCACAATCTGACATCAACCCATGATGATCCTGGCTATGTTCCTCGAGGTCCAGTATATAGGAATGCAAATGCTTTTCACAGGTACCATTCGATTCATCATTACTGAAATTTTTTTTGTTATGGTACTTGGTTCATTAAAAGAGAGAAAAAAAATGTAGGAGTTATTTAGAGATGGAAAGGATTTTCAAAATATATGTATATGAAGAAGGAGAGCAACCATTGTTTCATTATGGTCCATGCAAGAGTATATATTCCACCGAGGGAAGCTTCATTCATGCTATGGAAATGGAGAATATTTATAGAACCAAAGACCCCAATAAAGCACATGTATATTTCATGCCATTTAGTGTGGTGGAGATGGTTAAGTATCTTTTCGTGCTCAATTCCCATGATATGGATCCCATTGGAGCTACTGTTGCTGACTATGTCAACGTCATTTCCAAGACACATCCCTATTGGAATCGAAGCCTTGGTGCCGATCATGTCATGCTCTCTTGCCATGATTGGGTAAGCAATATCTCTCTCTCTCTCTCTCTCTCTTCCCCTCCTTGTTCATTATTTTGGCTTTGATTAAAAACGTGTCTTATTTGAGTTGCCTATCTCCTTGGTAAAAACATTTTAAAGTAATATAAAGTAATAGTAAAAAAACTAGTAGCATGGTATAAGTACGACCAAAATTATAGTGAAATTAATGCTCTATATAACTTTGCTAGATGCCTTTTGCTAATTTTATAGGGGCCTTATGCATCTTCATATACTCCTCACCTATACAACATGTCCATTAGAGTATTGTGTAATGCAAATACTTCCGAAGGATTTGTTCCTTCTAGAGACGTTTCATATCCAGAAATCCATCTCCTAACAGGGGAAGTTAGGGGGCTTCTTGGCGGCCCCTCTCCATCTCGCCGATCCATTCTAGCCTTCTTTGCAGGCGGTCGACATGGCCACATTAGACCTATACTGTTGAAACATTGGGAAGAAAAAGATGAAGATGTGCTAGTATATGAGCGTCTTCCCAAGCCACTGAACTATAACTCGATGTTGCAGAAGAGTAAGTACTGCCTATGCCCAAGCGGGTTTGAAGTAGCAAGCCCAAGAGTTGTGGAGGCAATCTATGCAGAGTGTGTTCCGGTGCTGATTTCGGATGGCTATATTCCCCCTTTCAGCGATGTTCTAAACTGGGAGTTATTTTCTATCCAGGTGAAAGTGAAGGACATTGCCAATATCAAAGACATACTTACGACCATCTCTGAAAATCAGTACAGAAGACTGCAAAGGAGGGTGAAGCAGGTGCAAAGACACTTCGTAGTGAATGGACCTCCAAAGAGATTTGACATCTTTCACATGACTGTTCACTCAATTTGGCTTAGGAGGTTGAACATCCGCTTGAAGGGATTAGGCTCACCATTGACCATCATATAAATCTTCTATCTACAAGACTCTGGAAATTTTTTCTGATGCTGGGATAATTTTTGGTGAGTCTCCGAGTAAACTAGTCAGAGTAAAACACAGGAAAAAAAAAACTACTTTTCCTCGCTTTTGCCTTTTGACAAGCACATTGACTTTGTCGAATAGATCAGTTCCTTTTTTTTTTTTTTTTTTATTGGGAGAGGGGATTTCGAGTTTCGATTCCAGACCTCTACTTTAGAGGTGAGGTTATACTAATCGGTTAATTCTGCATTTTTTAAGAAATAAATTTACTAACACTGATCAAGTTCGCTTCTTGGGAGATGCTTATCCAAGATGGTGGGGATGGATGTTCAACAGCATGCGAAATTGTTTTATTTGCTCAAAGCTTTGGTTTAATGTGAAATGGAAAACCTGCTCTGCAATATCTTGGACATAGGCAGAAGACAAAAAAAGGCAATGATTGGAAAATATAAAGGCACCATATTCCTTCACAAACCAGATTTATTGGAAATGCAATAGCTTTTGGAAACAACAAATCCCAATCTATTATTGAACCGAACTTTGAATTGTATCGTGAAATAAAAATCTATAGTGAGTTTACACTAGTAGCAATTAGAGAAAAAGGGTGAGAAACACAAGTAAATAGACAGTAAAATATACCCTTTAACTTGGAAAAGATATTCCACATGTTACAAGGCCATCAGATATGGGTAGTACACATGAAATCCAAATCAATACAAACAAGTACATCTATGGCATCCGAAAATGAGCAGAGAAATGGGAACATAAACTCTATGAAAAGAAGAATATTGAATAGAATATAATAAAAGTGGATTTCAAGTGAACCCTGAAATCCATCTATGTGACACCTGACCAAGTCATCTAACACTGGGCCAAGCCATGAGCACTCGATACTGAGGACCTGTAGTCTTCTATGTACACAAACTCTCTCTCTCTCTCTCTCTCTCTCTAGTCTCTTCCCCATCTACTGATTCTAACAGGAATATAGAATTTAAGAAGAGCAAATGTTCGGATCATGAAGTGGGGCTGGGCTGTCTCACCCACCAAAAATGCAATGAAAACATGAGTCAGTCGAACAATACAATTCCATTTAATAATATTTGTAATTTGAAGAACCAGACTGCGGTGGAGGAGGGGGCAACCGATTAGGAGTACGTCGGCTGCCGGAATTTGAACCAGAGTTCACATCACCATTTTGTGCCGGGTCACTGTGATGTCGGCTGTGACCATTGGATCCAGACCTAGAAGAATCGCCAAAGGAATTATAATCAACAGAGCCATTAGCAGCCGCATCAAATGCAGACCTCCAGTCATCACCAGATGGACCACTGGTCCTAGGGCTGCTTTCTGCAAAGGTTATAGAGATTACAATGTCAGAGCTTCAGGACAACTATATATTTAAGATCAACATTAGAGCACTGTAAAAAGAGACTTCGCATAGCATCATTATTTGAAAAACAATAGAAAACAACCCCAATAAATCCATGGCCTTCTGAACAACATCCAGGTCTTGCTTTTCAAAAAAAATTGTGAATGAACAAATCAAAGTTCGATGGCTTAATATTACAGTAACTCTTTGATTGTGTGTAGTTGACCATGCAACTGTTGAGGGGCTTGGTTCGTCCGCTATGATAATGACATTATACGTACATCCCTGCTTAACATTGATCTGTAAGTCCTTGGTTACTAGGGCCCATGATCCACCACCAACAGGTGGCAAACATTTATGTTGACTGGGAACTCAAACATGAACCCAATCTAATCATCTATCAAGGTTAAACACACTCACCTTAAACATTCACAAAACAAGAAAGAAATGAAGCCATGGTAAAATTTATATTCTTCTGAGTCTTAATGCTTGGAAAAAGAATGCTCTGATTACAACAATGATTTAGAAAATGTTTGAGAGATACTAACAAAGTTTTGAGTCCAGTTATAATTCATGATATAGCCTAAAACATATTTGCTTCTGGCATTGTTCATCAAAAACAGACTTCTTTACGTGTTTTGAGAAGAAAAATATCATCAACTTGAGATCTTTTGGATTCAGACCATTGAGAGAAATGGAACAGTTTTTAAATACAAACCTGCCCCACCACCATTAGACCAGCTGGAGGCAGCAGAAGCTTGGTTGTCATGAATGCTAAGTTGGCGCGTTAGTTTTGAAAGAAGAGAAGACTGCTTCTGGTAGCGCTCCCTCCTACGTTTGACATTCTGGTCCTCCTGGAGCAACTCTTCAATCCTTGCTGTGCTTTGTGCACTACCCATTCACAAATATAAACATTATTTTTTATACGAGTAAATATAAACATTATTTTTTAATTACCCCAAATATAAACATTATTAAAATTATTCTGTTCTATGAAGATTTAGGAATTTTGCATTCCTGTGACTTTTTCACGACTGTACAGTTAAAGAGACACAAATTGCACGGAAGTATGAGGTTACATTCACCAGATAGAGCTAAGAACACGAAGGCAGC
The DNA here is from genome assembly GCF_001411555.2 of Juglans regia. Lineage (NCBI taxonomy): Eukaryota > Viridiplantae > Streptophyta > Magnoliopsida > Fagales > Juglandaceae > Juglans > Juglans regia. Next base: position 1,661,427 of record NC_049901.1, on the reverse strand, counting down.
CTGTCAGGGCCGCTTGGACAAGCACATTTGTAGAAAAAAACATCAAAGTTGTGCAATGCAAACAACAAATGAAGAGAAAATAGAGAAGCATTCCACCTGACGTTGCTATACAACTGATTTAGCATATCTTCCTTCGCTTTCTCTACTTGGCAAAGAACAACTGCCTGCTCAACCAGTCAATCCCAAATGTATCAATCATTCACCTACTGATTTTAAGGATGAAAAATGCAAAGGTGATGATATAAGCTTACTTTGGGGACATTTGCAGCCAAACTGTTCAAAACTGCTTCCACATAACCTCGTACTTCTTGAGACATCCACCGAAGCTCTTCCTCAGGATCAGCAGGCTTTCGAGCCATCATATCCTTGAAAGGGGAACTTTAAGATTTAGTGCAACAACTTTTAGTAAAATAAAGGTTAGCAGGTCCTTCCATCTAAATTGCAGTGGGAAATTGAAATTCAGGAAATTTCCAAAAAATTATGAAGACTGAAACAAATGAGAAAACTAGAGGAAATTCAACATTGAAGATACCAAACAAACTGAATCAGAAAATGGCATAATTCCAAAATATTTGCAAGAAGAAAAAGTCATACAAGCAGCTATTTGCCATTACAAAGTAGAAATTGCATAACATCAGCCATGAATCAGTAACTTACAAGAGAACCATCGGAAAGGCTTTGTCGCATACCACCACCTTCACCCTTTACTTGTCCTCCCCTAGAAGGTTGAATAACATTTCTTATTTTATTCATCCATTCAATCTTATCGGCCATACTCTCAGCCTTCAATACAACGGCACTATGGGCTGCAAGATGAATGGAGAATGAGTTCAACATATGCTAGTAACTCTAAACAACAAACATCGGGGTGAGGGGTATCCACATCTCAGAAACTAAAGATGAAAGAAAGAAAAAGGACATGCCTTTCAAAACAGTTTTATATGGAACCTTGCTAGTGATCTTGAACACAAGACTGGGTGCTTTTCCAGAATCTGGCCCATTAGCCTTCTTATCCTTTGAGCCCTTTGATGGAGGTTCTTCCTCATCTGATACCTCTTCAATATTACATTCCTGCACAAGAATTATATAAGATGGGTGACGACTACTATTAGCATGAAGTACACTAAATGGTTATCTGAGGGATAGACTGCCCTTCATGGGCATCGGCAGGCACATATAAGCTGTGTGCATGTAAATATAGATTGTCCGTAGATGTATCAAGACGGAAAGGCTAAAACAGCATGCTAATGAGATATGTCCAATTCTACAAAAACCATCTGTGATACATTTTTACCAAAAGCAATTGATCTTCTACAAATGACTCTTAAACATTCAAATAAAGTAGCGTCTCAAGAGACCAACTTTGATCCACGATTTTATAGTGTCTAAAATCTAATCAAGATAGTCAACAAGAGATTTCACTTTCTTCTCTATTGCTATTGAGGATTGCAAATGGAAAAATGAATATCAGACTAAGGGTTCTGAATTAACATGGTAAAAACAGAGTTCCTGCATTAATTTCCCTTAGTACTTCCAGCTGCTTTCAATCTCTACGAACAAAACTCAATTTATTTTGCCTCATTTGTTTTCACAAGTCCTCTCAACTCATCTCATCTCATCTAATCTAATCATTACAACTTTCTCAAATTCTCACACAAAATAAATAAACAATTGAACTTTTTCAAATCCCAAAACAAAAATAATATTAAAAAAATATATTCTAACAATATTTTATTCAACTTTTAACTTTAATCTCAACTCATCTGCGAAAACAAACAAGACCAAGAGTTTGAAAGTTTTTCACCGTTTTACAGAAATAGCTTGCCTAGAATTGATATCTGACAGCCTACCATAATTTTAAAAAAAAAATAGCTTTACAACTACTCAAGCTTCTTTCTTTTCATAGCTAGCTGGTCAATTTGGTTTAGGCCATTTAGAAATAATTTTTTTTTATTATTAAATAGAATTTTTATTAAAATAGACAAAGCCAAGTAGGCCATTCAGAAATAATAAATAAATTGATTAGCTAAAAGAACATTTTTTCCCTTTGGTTTGGTTCCTCAGATTAACATTTTTTTATAAGTAAATAAGTAACACTTTAGACATAACATTGCAGAGAAAACTAAATAAAGGATAAGCGTTAAAGTGAACATATATGTGTTCACTGCATCCAACTTATGTGTTGCTTTTTGGCAAAGGGAAAACAAATACAAACTGTATTTCATAAACGGATTGCAAAAACCCAAACCCATAATCCCATACCATCAGATCTTTTCTTTTTTGAAAGGTAAACAATCCCATACCATAAGATTAGAATGAATATTCAGATAAGAGATCAGCAAAAAGTTTTTGATAGGCAAAAAGAAGTTTATTAAACAAAGTAATTAGGCATAGCTCAAGTACACAGGGAGTATACGAGAGAGAACGCCTAATTACAAGAGCCCAGGCAAAATTCTCCACAATAACTTTTTTTTATGGGTAAAAATAACGTTAATAATACAAATGAAAATTCCCCCCACTAGCCCATATTTTGATACACCCGCCAGAATTAATGAAATTTTCATTTTGAATGCACAGTTTATTACCCGAGAACCCTCGATACATCCTGTCCAGCATTAGTGACAATGATAGAATCTTAAACAGTAAAAGGCTTCATAAAAACTTGGGGAACAACATAGTTACAAAATTCAGATCTAAACGTAGAAAAGGATGAACATTTGAAATTACCTCCAAAGTGATGACTCCTCGAAAATGTCTTTCCTCCTGCTTTTTGGTGTAACCAAGCTGTGGAATAAAGGAGAGGTCAAATAAATCCCAAGATCACAATTCTGATGATGATAGTAGATGAAAGTAGTTGCATTAGCAACAAGTACACATCTTATATTACAAGGGCTATGGTGCCTCAATGTAAGAGAACCCCAACTTATAGATTGAAGCTTGAATTTGGCAGGCTTTGAACTAACGTTACAAACCTTTCCAGTCTTCTCGTTCAAAACAAACCACCGACGGCTCCAACCATTAGTTTTTGCACTTTTCTTTAATATAAAACCTGCAGTAAAATAAAATGCACAGTTAGTATAATGTAACTCCCCAAAGAAAGCTGGGCTACAGCTCATGTGAGTCTTTTAAGTGCTCTCAAGACATTGGCATGCATAGTTGCCCCAAAAACCGATATGACCCCAGGAAACAGCTTTGCTAATTGCATCATGAATTCTATTTTGGCACAAAATGCACTTTCGTCAATAGAAAAGAAAATTCCCCATAAAAATGATCTAGGACAGGTAAGTCTGCAAATATGCGTCATTCACCAAGAAGAAGTAATTTATCTAACTGCAAAGTATCTTCATAATCTGAAACATTGTAACAATGTGATATGTAGCATGCAATAAAACCAGCTTCAATCTCATAACCAAAATGTTGTCCCCATTTTATTTTTAATTGTAGCGTTTTCCATAAATAGAGAAATGAGGAATAGGAAATCTAAATTAATTAAATGTCTGAATCTTGATTTTGAAATACAGGTATCTAGATTCTTATATAATAGAACCTATTGTCACAAATGAGCATGCATTTTGCAGACAAACCTGCTGTTATTTCTCCTTCGGGACCTGCAGTCTTTAAACCTGAATTCTCCTGAACTTCTTTCTCTGTCTGCCCTGGTTTTTCCTTCATTGATTTCAAGCTTCCACCAGTTTGCTGACCACCTGTTTGAGGACTAGTTGCCTGACAAGGAAACAAGATACGCATAATGAGCAAGGTATAGGAAGACCAAAATGACTTCATTAACAAGATATACAGTTCAGGAAAATAAAACAAAATCAACTCAATGTAATTGTTCTACAACAAACATCAGAGGAAATATCCTACTCTGTTTAGTGTTGCCTGCTCTGCCTCTTGCCCCTTTTTTGAAGATCGAGTTTTCAGCTCCTCCTCTCGGCGCTGTCTCTCCATCCTAAGATTTTTTATCACGTAATTGAAGATTTTATTTAAAAAAAAAAAAAGTAAAAGCCTGAGAAAAAAATTAACAGATCATCCTAATAAGCTCCAGATAAATATTGCAAAAGAAAACACTAACAATGACACAACACACTCAGGAACAAGACATTTTTTTCCCACAGGAGGGGGGAGGGGGATAAAAGAAACTTCATCAATCTATGTAGCAATGACATGGAAGTTAAAGTATCTTCCTGAAGAAATTATGCAAGGCATGCCATTCTGTTACAAATGTTTACAGTTAAACTCAACAATTTTGCAGGAATCACATGCATTTAGCAAATGTCAACTGTGTTATAATCTCAAACCAGATGCAACATAACATGCTTTGGTATGAAACCAAATGTTATTTTCAGGCAAAAAACATGTCAAGAATACCTCCTTTGCACCAAACGGATGAAATGTTGGGGGGGCACAAAAGCTCGCTCCATGTCAACTAGTGCAACAACCATTTTCTTTGCCTCATTCTTAAAACCATCTAAGGCAGCACTTGCAATGGCCACAACCTTGTATAACATTAAAATAGTTTAAATTCGCAAATTTAAAATACCTTCTTACTTATCAAAAAAACAAATTTAAAAGAATAACAAGGACGTAAATTTTAAACCACGCAGACTTGTAGTCATACTATTAAACATGGTAAAATTTAAAAGAAAAACAGCAAAAATGAATATTTTGACAAGGCACCATACCTCTCTCTTGAATGGAGGGTATCTTCCAAGACCTGGTGTAGCATTTGCTGCAGCAGAAACTATATCAACCAGAACACGGTGTACCTAATTTATCAGTCAGAAATCAATGTATAAGGAATTGATTAGAGCATTGCACAGATTGATCCCAGTAAATATTATAATGCCTTGCTAGATATAGGTGTACCTCTTGTATAACTTTTAGTGTACTTGATATCACCCTTTCTGATGATTAATAAAGTTTAATTTGTTGAAAAAATATATACTATTTGTTTGTTTCTGTTTTAGTATTCGTGTTTTCTAGAGTGTAATAGGTATTTCCTTTGTATACTTCCTGTGTATGCCTATTCGTGATGATAAAATTCTTATTAATTATCAAAATATATACGACATTAACTAACTGTAGACAAGCAATTCCAAAACAAACAAATAAAAATACTAGTTGATCATCATTAAGTATGAAAAGGAAGACTGAGAAGCTCCAGAAATGATATCATTCAGCAGCCCAACTCAAGCCTTCAAGAGTAAATATACAGTAGAAAAAGAGAATTTGGAAAGCCCACTAAAGATCATAAGTTAGAATCTAGATAATAAACCCTTATAAACAATGCTGAAGCTACAAAAATCCAAATCATACTACAGAAAACGGCACCGAATGCCTAGATTTACCTCATCAACACAAAGCCGTGATGGTTCTTTAGCAAGCTCCAAGACACCTTTAATTAAGGATCTTAAACCCTTTTCAGGGGATATGAGATATGGCTGATAACCATCTGCTTCCAACACAATCTAGTACAACAATTATAAATGAAAAGGTCATAAGAAGCCCCCAAAAATGTCCAGAAAGCAATAAAAGGTAAGCTGCAACAAGGCAATTTGGGAAAACGGGGAAGGATAAAACATACCCTCTTAACATTGTTGATATCAAAATGTTTGTCTAAAGGAAGTTGCTTCATTCTATTTGGAAAACTCCCCTCAAAACTGGCAACAATTTTCCAACCAGAACCCTACAAAAAAATAGTAGAACAATAGATGAGGGTCATGAATCAGGAAAATGATGGCAATAAATTACTCTAAAGGATGAGGCAACTGTTGCTGCCTCAGGCAATTGTCAATCACTATAAAGAAATGTGGGAATGGCACCAGATGATAGTTTGATAGAAAAATAACTTCCAATAAATACAAGTACTCAAAAGTGAAATACCAAATCATACACAAAGCTTCACAAGTGAAAAATGAAGGAAAAGCAAAAGAGGAAGTGAAGACAATCAAACACTAATAATATCCATGTTGATCAATGAAACACAAAATTAAGCAATTAGGAAAATATTTGCAATAAAATCTCAGTAATTGGCAGAGCCCTGTGCTTAAGGCTATATTTTTTATAGGTAAAATTAAATACTTAACGTTATTTTGAAACTAAATGTATATATTACAAAAAACAAACCTCCCCAGATGTAACATGCTGGAGGAACTTATCCTCAAATTCACGGCAAAGTTCCAGGGCTAGAGCTCGGGTGCCCTCGGAACTTTGAACCAATTGCTCACCAAGCCTCACCAGCTCATCCTGAACTATTTGCGACTTCCCTTGTAACCTGCAGAAATGAAAAGAACAGGCATTGATAGGAACCCAATTTCATCATGCTTGATAGGAAAATATGTATATGAATCCATTCAAAAGCAGTAGTTTCAAGAAAGGTATGTGGCTAATTATGTGCATGGTATCAAATTTTGACATGCAAAATACTTAATAAACTGGATCTATACAACCTAGAAAGCTGGATTTATTGGTTCAATGCAATCTGCCTGTCAGCAGTACTTGATAGTGTCAACTCTAATCAAAGTAGACAGCTCAAAATCTGGGAGACTTTTTGAAACATTTGGACGTGACTTTGTTTCCTCTATATTGTATTTTTTGTATGCTGAACTGGATTGTGCCTTTCGATAAAGTTCAATTACTTATGAAAAAAATCCCATTAATATGACTTGAAATACTTTTTTTATAAGTGCATAAAAAACTACACTAGAAAGATGCATAAAAAATATTAGGCACTACAGGAACTAAACTTGCAAGTTAAAAAATATATATCTAAAAGATGCATAAAAACATGAAAAGATCAAAATAGAATGCCGTATAGCATCAGCAGAACACACACCCAGAGAGGACGTTTGGAAGCCGAACTTTCATGCGATTCCTAATCTGCTGCGCCAGAGCATCAACCAAAGCTATTCTCCCAAGTTTAGTTTGTGGGGCTCCAGTTAGTATGGATTTAAGACTTTCACTCTCTGCTCTCCATGCAGTTTCTAAAGAATTCTCTGAGCCAATCGATCCTGATTGTGCAGATGCTATTGAGACTGATTGGCCTATTAAAGCAACCCATGGGATATCGGATGCCCTTGATGGCCCCTGATTTAACAGAAGAGCCTGAACTGCAGCAAGTGATTTCTGATCCGATGCAGCTTGATCTATTTTACTAATTACACCAATGGTTCTGGTACCTATAATCAACATTTAAATTACTAATATTAAAGAAAAAGAGGAAGCAGAAGAGAAGATCGCATAAGAAACCAAGGAGATAATAGCATATGAACATCTAAAAAGCAATATCTCATATGCATTCATATAAAGGAACATAATCAAATTTAACCTCCCCCTAGTAAAAAGGTCACAAACAAAAGAGCAAGTTACCATCTCCATCATATTCCTTGGCGATTCTGATGGCTCGACATGAAGCAACTTCAGGTGCCTGTGCGGCAGGTACTATAACTAGTAGAATGGCATCGTTGTGCTCTGCATATTCACTAACCTATACAAGGATCCTTAAGAACATTATCAATCGAAATTGTTTTGTTTCCAAAAATAATTCAAATGCACCAAAACTATTGTAAGAAAATTCATTTAGAACCTATTTGTAAAAAGTAAAAATATAAATGAACTGAAACCATGGAAAAGAGTCTATTGCAAGAATGATGAACTCTTGGGCCTAGGCCACCTATGTCCTTGATAAACAAAAGGTCTAGACATACTTTACACCACTTACCAGTGAGTCATCCATGATCCGTTGATCCAACCCAGGTAAATCAATCAACTTCAAAGGAGGTGCTGAGGAAAAATCACGTCAGATTGAAATTTAAAATCAAAGGAACCAATAAATCAAAGAATACATGCATGACAGAAGGAAATCAAATGAAACATGCACCAACCCCAACACAGATGTCAGTATAACATGGATTAAATTTTTTTTTATCAGTAACATGGAGTGAACTTTAAAAAACTTTTAATGCAGATCATAAGAACATTAAACAGATGCACACAAAAATAGAAATCTAGTGAAGAAACATTCATTGTTACAATATATGGACAATATTCATCAATGCAACCAAATTTCAAGATATGCATTCTACACAAGTAACAATCTAAGACTGATCCCAAATAGATATTTGGCATTACTGTAATGTGAAATGGCTTGTCAATGACCCATCTACTTAAATTTTATGCATCTATAATAGAAAAAGAGAACAAAAGGATATAATAATAATAATAATAATAATAGTCAAATTATTCAAAGTTTCTTTGCACCACAAGATACTCTTACTTTTAGCCGTTACATATCATACATATCCATTACTTATCAAAAAACATATCCATACACTATCTCTTCACATCCAAATGTTAATTGATGCCTCCACAAACTTTATACGTATTCCAGAGCCTCTCTCAATACCCATACCATAATTTTAGGAACTTTTCATTTTCCAGGAGACAAACATTTTTTAGTACAATCTTTAATCACATAAGTAAAGAAAGATGAAAGACTATTGATTATAAACGAACCTGTACTTGTGCGTAGCTTCAAATATATTTCATCTCGACTCTTGCCAGAGGAACCCTTACTCAGTCTATCCTGGAGAGAATGTCGTAAAGCGCCTGCACAAGCGCCACATTAATCAAACAAAGCACATCAACAGATAAACAGAATTTCAAACACCCTAGCATTTGTTATATTTTTTTTATAAGTAATAAAAGATTTTATTGAAACGAATGTATAGGCGAAGTCCATGTACACATGAAGTATACAAAAGAAAACACCTGAATACATTATAGAAATCGGAAAGTGACATCAGAAAATCATGAACGGAAAGACCATTGTTCCCTAAAACTGAAACCCAAGACAGTAAGGAATGAACAAAAAAATTCCAGATTTGTTCTAAAGAAAACACCCTAGCATTTGTTATATTATCACTAAACACCCCGTAACGTAGGGATTGTAATTGATGCAGGCATCACAAAGTCACTTGCTAAGCAGATTTCATTGGTCATTCTAGAACTGCAGGGCCAAGTCAGTGGTGCTTTTGAAATCCTCAAAAGAAGCTTCTGATGTTTGACATATTAAGTAAAAGCAGTTTTAAACATGAAGTAATTATGACTACGGATTGTAGTTACTGACTTGCAGAAACTTGTTGAGATTTATTGTCAATCTGCAAAATAATCGATTTGCTGCTCAAAGAACCATCCCTCTGCAAATCTATGCTTATGGGAGCTCGAGTGGCACCGTTTTCACCAGTCGGCTGGACGAAGAAGAGAAGATATCTTAATAAAAAAGGTAGATCTTACTAGTTTCTATGCTATATAAGATTTTTTTAAAGAAAAACAACATATTAAACTCCAAACTTACCAAAACAGGATGCCCAATTAAACTGTTCAAGACTGCAGATTTACCAGCACCCTATTCAATTTGTGGCACACCAAAAAACAAAATTACATCAGGATCTCCCGACAATGAAAGCAGTATTGCACAGGAAAAGAGATGGTTACTATCGCCTCGCGTCTGACGGTTTCTTATAAGTTGTAAGAATAAATTAAACACAGTATTTCAAAACTTCACTTGACGCCTGAAATTGAATAATCATATACATCTCACAGAGAATTTCAGGAAAAATTCTAGTGGCCATCAGCATTAATCCTCCAGTCAAAAAGTATAAAATAAGCTTACACTTATAAGTTCAGAACTCCCTCGTTTCAAGTTAATATCAACACATAGTTGCATTTTAATGATATTAAACCAGTTAAACGCAAGTAATCAATCAAACAGGTCAATCCTCTATCCTTACTTTTCGCAAGCCCCAATAACACCTTTCAAGTAGTAAAACCATAACTTCTCTTAGTAAATCATCTACATGAATTAAGGCAGCATGCAGACCGCAGTGCCATTAAGACATGTATAGAGGGCCACTTCCAATCCAGAAGGAAACATCTCCCTTCCTATAAAAGAACTGAAAATCTAAAAGCTTGTGCATAGAGAAATCGAGGCGATCTCCCTCTCTGTAAACACATAAATCCAGTATATCGTCACCCACTCACACACGTGTGAGAACGAGAACTACAAGTAGAGAGATGAACGGGTAGACTTACGACATTTCCAAGAGCTACAACATTGAGGAAAGTAGAAGCCCTTCTAGAAGAACCGGAGGAAGAGCCGGGGTTTTCGTCAACGTCTTCGTCGGCAAGAAGAGCCCCGGCTTGCCGCATCGACTCCGACAGCTGAGACAACTCCTCGATCGCCTCCATCGATCCGAGATTTCCAAGATCAAAGATCTGATCCCAAGAGATTAATAGATAGATAGAAAGATGGATAGATGGGCACCTCCTGAGAAAAATAAAAGCCCCAAAAAACGTGAGAGAAAGAGGTGGATGAGGATCGATCGGAGTGAAGACCGAAAATAATGGAAATAAATCGGAGAGATCAGACGGAATAGGTATTTCTTGCCCTGCGTTCCTCTCTGGTACCGAAGGATTTAGGGTTTGAAATTCAACGATTGGCAGACGAAAAAGGTCGAGAGGAAATGCGCAAGAGGAACCTCTCTCTTCTCTCTCTGTCTCTCTCTAATTTTGAATTTGTATTAACTGCCCTTTTTGTTCAATTTTAAATCTGTCAGCCCAACTCTGTTTTTCTTTTTTTTTTCCTTTGGTTTGGATCTGGATCTGGTGTTTTTTTTTTTTTTTTTCTAATATCTGTCCTATTTGTTTCAATTTTTTTTCTTGCTATTTATCACCCCGTCAAAAACATGCTACAAAAACCTTTTAAAAAAAAAAATCTTACCGTCGAGCTCAATGCTACCGTACCAGTGTCCGAAGGTATCCCACTGTAGCCTTTACGTCTTTGTTTTTAAAAAATATTTTATTTCATTTTATTTTATCTCATTTAATTATTATAATTTTTTTAACTTTTAATATAAAATAAAATAAATAATTTAATTTTTCTAAATTTTAAAATAAAAATAATATTAAAAACTATTTTTTAATAATATTTTATTTTATTTTTTAATTTTAATCTCATCTAACCTCATTTTATCACTAAAAATAAACGAGTATTTGACTTTTCCCGGGCATAGACATTTCCTACTTATAAATCAGCTTTTTCCTTCACTAAAAAATAAAAATAAAAATAAAAATAAAAAAAGGTGAAGTGATAGTGATAGATTGTGGAATGTTTGTCCACTATTTTTAAGAAATTAGATAAATATAAAATTTATATAATAAAATTAATTTTTTAATAATATAGCACTTTTTTAAAAAAAATAAATATATAATATTTATAAAATCTATAAATATACTTAATATTACTCAAAAAACTCGCTAAGCAAAATATGGAAGCATAAATATAATCAATTCTTCTACGTACAGTTGGTTTATGCAAACGGTACGGAGTCGCTGAGGCCACATCAAATAATATATATATAAATATATATATATAAAGAAAAAAAAATAAAAATAAAAGACAAAAGACCATACCCACGCGAAACCGAAATGAGAAATAAAAAATCCAAACAAAAACACTGAAACAGAGCTTGGGGTCCTCTGGATATTTGTCTTCTTGCTCGTTTGGGTTTTCAGTTGCCAACTTGATTTGTATTTTCTGCTTCCATTCTTAAATCTTCCCTTTGTAGCTTAGCTAATTTTGACAGATCTTGAGAATGAGCTTTTCTCACAAACTGAATACTCTTTTCAGAGCCAGCGACATAGACTTTTCATCTTCATCAACAGACAATATTCTAGGACATATGTTAATTGGAGGTTGCATTTGGTTCCTTTTTTTTGGGATCTGGCTTCCAGCTGACTTGGTCCCAAGTTTTGAGTCTTCAAGTTTTTTACAGCAAATAGAGGAGGCACCAAAATGGAAATGAAAGAAAACCCAGAAAACCCATTACCAAAAATCCATATACTCAGAAAACACAACAAAAAATAAACAAACATTGAAATGAAGAGGGAAAAAAATAGATAATCAGAATCTTATTTCTGGTAACTCATAAATAAATCAATGGAGAAAAAGAGACGTACTTTTTGAGCGCTGGCATAGGCTTCAGCTCTGCGTTGTTGTATTGCAAGGAACCTACGAAGCAGATGGAGGATTCTGGAAGAATCAGAGCAACCTACAGTATTTTCAGCCTCCATTGGTTCTGTAGTAGAAACCTTATTCTCGAAATCTTCCATGATCATCTTTAGAGAGATAAGAACTATATTGGTTTTGTATTTTCTCTTTTCATTTTGTCTTCAGACTTCTGAGAGCTAAGAACTCGAGGGCAATGAAAGAGAGAGAGGGAAATGGAAGGAGGGATCACTAAACGGGGCATTTTGATTTTTTGCCACATCGGCTGGTGTTTGCATCGCGCTTACACAAAGCGACTGTCTTTAGCTTTTTTCAAATATAATTAAGAAAACATCACTCTCTTTCATTTTCTGATTCCTTAGCCCATACACAGTTGATCCTATGTCGCCATCGATTGAATGGCGATAGAAAGTATAGAAAACTTAAAACACAAGTTTTTCAATAGACATGGTCGATAAACAATTCGAAGTTAAATCCATGAAACAATTTTGATTAGAAAAGGAAAATAAATGGATAAAAGCTTATGGGTGGGGGGAAAATAGTTAGTTCTTTCTATATTTTTGTTGAGATATGTGGTTCTATATTTATGAAAACTTTACAATTATCTTAAATTATGAGACACGTTATATGTAGTCACTTTTACGTATTTTTTGAATTATATTAAAAAAAGAATGCAGTCAATCACATTAGTGAAGTATATAAAAATACACAAAAATAATTATACATAGAATTGTTATTCAATTATAGGTGACATCCTCTCTTTATATTGTTTTCTGGCCAATTTTGTGATTACAATAATATCATTTAGGGACTTTTTGTGAAATGTGCACAATAAGCACATGAACAATTACTCTGACTTCGTATGTGAAATGTGTCATTATCAAAAATGAAAATTCTATACATCATATTATCATATTACTTTTCATCTCATTAAATATGACGTGACATATTTATCACTATTAAATGATCATTTATTACATGTTTCTTTATCATCTAATTGTGATTGATGTGTCATACACTATTTAATATGATCAAAATAAAATGAGAGTGTGGTGTATAAAATTACTTGAATTGAGAGCCGGAAGTGAGGTTCAAGTTGAGCCCAAGCTTGCCCAGAGTTTACTTTGTACGCCCAACCCAGCCAATGCGTGCGCGCGCGCGCACACACACATATAAATATATATTAACAATATATTTAATAAAATGACGTCGTTATATCTTATGTTTTATTATGTTTTTTAAACAAAATGACGTCGCTTTGGAGTTAAGTTTTGTTTAAAACCTAACCCCCCTCTCTCTCGCCAGTGCCATATTCTCTCCTCCTTCTCCTGTACTTTCATTTTTTTTATCCTTCTTGAAGCATGGTCATGGATTTGCAAAGAGGCTCATGACCATTTGTGGCCGTGATTGTTTGCTTCGATCCATAGCCACATCGTAGTCTGCCGGAGTAAAAGGTTAAGATTGTTTTCAAATTTGTGTTAAACGGCACGGGTAAATTTGTAAATTCGTGGATTTATTGTTAAATGATGTATCTCTGGATATAGGGATGGATCTGTAGATTTGTTGTTATTTTTTCGAATACTTTGAATTTTTTTATTGTTTTTCGTTGTAGGTGGACGAGATGGGACAAACTATTGTATGAGTCAATCTGTCTCTCAACATTTGGACAGGAGCACCCACCCAAGAGAGGCAGTGCAGGGATTCGGGGGGCACTAATTATCCCCTGCCCATGGGCCCATCACTCGTTGGGCTTTATGCCTTGGCTTCTTTTTATGCCTTGTTCTTTTTAGGTTGCTTAGTGAATATTAATTGTATCCAGAGAGAATATAGATGACTATAAGTGAAAAATGATTATATTATTATTAACAAATTAAATTTCATAATTAAGATTGTTTATCTGGGTCAGTTTTTTTTTTGGTTCGACCCGATCCAGATCTCAGAAAACCAGATTCCAGTTTTGGGTTCCTGCCCAGATCGAACCTATCCGGTCCGGGTACGAGTTTGAAACCCAAGTACCGAATTTAAAACCCAAGTACCTGGGTTTCAAACCCGATACCCAGGTCTTTTTTAAAAACATGACCCGACATCAATTCGCTACCATTTTGGACTTTTCAAGCTTCAGCTCCTTCCACTTTTCTTTTATGGGACTCTTAAATTTTCCTTTTCCATGCTTTTATTTATTCAACGATTTTCGATTGCATTTTGTTGGCCTTGTATTGTAAGTTTAATGCTATCGGATCTGTCGGGTGCCTTTTTTATTTGTACAAACTCTATTTGAAACTTTGGTTGCCGAGAAAACTCAAGTTAAAAAAAGTAATAATACTTGAGATTTTTCATTGTGTTGCAATGAAGTTTGATGGTGGAACCATGCTTTTAATTGGTAAAGGTGTTTGTTAACTTCAGTGTGGAACAAAAATAATTTTGAGATTCGATTTTCATGTGGAATGATTCAGGTTTAACCTGAAATCCAGGCTGTTCAAAACCCAAATTCATTCGGGTTCCAGCCCGGGTCTAACCTGGGCTAACCCAGAACCCGGATGAACAGTCTTATTCATAACTAATTTATATTGATTTGTTCCTCAACATAGTTAAAGGTTTTGAAGTTATTAAATGTTAATACTATCTGTATAAATGAAAAATGATTTGTGTCATTGTAATTGACTCGGCTCAATACCGATCAGAGTCATCGCCATTTAATAATCGAGTAATGTTACTCATTATCTTAATTTTTATCATCTAATGACCTAACATTATATGATTGAAAACTATTTATCATATTTCACTTATGAACCTATCATCTAATGATACATTATGGGATGATGAATATATTTTTTCATTAATAATCACATTCAAACGAGACCTAACCCTCCTATCAAACTCTAGTTAATGGAAGGGTTAGATCTCGTTTGAATATCTAGACAATCTTAGTATATTTATGAATAGTAGTTAAATATTTTGAGTAGAGATATTTTATTGGATTTTTGAAAAGAAAATATACAAAATTGAATAAAATATTATAAAGTTAAAAAGTTGTTTGAATATAATTTTTTAATATAATTGTTGTCTTGTAATTTAAAGTGATACTATTGTTTGTGTTTTGTTTGAGAGTTTGAAGAATTTGTAATGATTAAAAAATAATTATATGAAAAAGTTAAAGATTTTAAATTGAAAATATTTTGTACATTCGTGATATTTGAGAATAAAATATGTGAGAATATTTAAAAATATATGAGAATACTTGAGAACAGTTGTGTCGTCCCTTAATGAGAGGGAATCTCTTGTCATCACTTTTTTCTCGTTGGGTATTTACTCAAGGCTTGTGTTCTCTGGTTATCAATAAGAAAAGTATTACAATCATAAATATATTTTATAAAGATAAATTTATAAATTTATACGATTTTATGTGATATATTATATTTATTTTATAATTTGACATATCATATGAAACTATATCAGTTTGTAAATTTATTTTTATGAAATATTATTGGTAAATCATTTCTCACCAATTAAGGTTACACAAATATCCTTTTATATAATGATATTGTGAATAAAAATTATAGCAATAAAAGAAATCAGCAGATGCCCTAAACGATACAAGTAAACACAAAAAAATATGTTTAATAGTACATAAATGCTATTTATCATTCCATTAATTATTATTATTTCATCATCAATCGATATAATATTAAATTTTTAAAATATAATCTTTTTATTTTCTTATTTATTTACTAATTGTTCGATGTCATATTTAATGAAATGAGAAAAATTAAAAGAATAATAAATAATTTTTTTACTAACATACATCAGCATATTGGATTGCATAAGCAATTTCAACGGTTCGATTCAAGTTTATACTTTCAAGACGAGTAAAAGAAAAGAAAAATATTATTTCATATTTAAGTGGTTAGACTTATATCTCTAAAATTACGTAGAAGTTGCTTGACCAAAGAAATAAATTAATAATAGAATAAAATCTAACGATAGTATTATACATGAAGATAATATATGAGTTCCGGAATGATTAAGATATTTTTCTTCATTTACTATTGTTAACAACTCAAGTAACATCCCGACATACTTTGTTTCCCAGAACGTTCGTACCCCCAGAATCCCTAGAGACACACCCGCACTCTATCGCCCTCTATCTCCCTATCTCGCTCTCTATAGCGCGCGCTGGCGCACACATTGAGAGAATGTTCAAGAAGAAAGTAGAGGCCAAGTCACACCAGAGGCTGTCAGGGGCAGACAGGAAGAAGCTTAAACGTACAGTCAAAGACCGCTTCCCCAGAGCCTCCGATGCCGATATCGACGTCTTGCTCCCTCCCAAGGTTTTTTATTTTTCTCTAGTTGATTACAATTTTGAATATTTTATAGTAACGAAGCTTGCGTAGGTTGAACTCGGCATAAAAATTGTTATCGTTTCCGGGCACTAAATATTGTGCTGTTGACCTTGTATGAAGAGTATTACTATCTAGATGGATAATGTTTGAATAATTATCTGTCCTGGACCCTGGTTGATGCTATTGACACAGTAATGCTTTTTGCTGCATATTTACAGCCGGGGTTGCATGATTAAACTGGACGCCTCAAGTACTTAATTTGTTGTAACGAGCAAGGGAGGATTGAAATGTTCAAGTTTTGATTGCTTTTTTAGCATGATATATTCTTGTATTCATTTTCCCTTTTATTTTCAAGAAATGAAAGAACCTAGTTTGCTTAGGTACTAATCCGGTACTATTTATTTAATTGTAATTTTTCAGGCAGAGATAACTGTCGCAAAGCTTCAAAATCGAGTCCATGTATATGGTGTTGAAGGAGGCTTTCCTATGTTTTTTGATATTGATGGGCGAGGCACAGAAATATATCCCACCGGTATTTTATCATTCATTAGCGTTTGGTTTAGATTCCTCCCGTTACATTTGCATTCGAATTGTCTAACGTTTCCTCAGTGATCTTGATTCCTGCCCCTTGGTATACTAATGAGAGAGTTTAAAGTGTAATCGCTATTGACATCATCTGTTGTTCTTGGATATGGATGGTTCTGATTGTGTAGAGTTGTAGAAGTCATTGCATAAAATATTTCCAAGAGGCTTACACTTTATTGGTAGTGCTTTTTTCCCCTTTGATGTGAATGTTCATTACTAAAAAAAATTCTAGTTGTACAAATTGAAGTGCTGGATTTCACTAGAGAAGGAAAGTAAGAAGTGAATGGCGCTATAACATGCTACAAAGTGAAGGGCAATATAGGTTAGGGCCATTCATCAAGGAATACGGTGACTACTAATTATGAATGAGCTGCAAATATAGAACCCAAATTTAGAACTCAAACAGGCGGTGTTATTTTTACATCAATGGAATATTTTTATTTTATTTTTATAAGTAAGAAGTAAGTTGATTGATATAAAGATAGACATAGCCCAAGTACACCGGAGGTATACATATGAGTACACCACATTAAGAACTAGAAACTGTTACAAGAAAATCATGGAAGTTGAGACCATTTAAATCTAAAGCAATGGCCCACATAAATAAAGTCTTACAAAAAAAACTCCTAAACTCCTCCGAGGAAAGTTCACGATCCTTAAAAAATCTATAATTTATTTTTCTCCAAATACACTAGAAAATACAAATAGGAGCCATCTTCCACACAGCTGCAATCTGTGGTATCCATGTGATCCCTCTCCAGCTAGCTAGTAGTTCCACCACCATTCCTGGCATTATCCATGCTACTCCCATTCTGCAGAATAAATAATTCCATGTCCCGTGCAAAGTCACAATGTAAGAGTAAATGATCTATCGTTTTTCCACTATTTCTACACATACAGCACCGGTCCGTAATTATAAGTCCACGCCTTCTTAGATTATTAATGGTTAGAATATTCCCTAGAGGTGCTTTGCTCCTCCATATGTTCTTCCAAGGAAAATTGGGCTTAGTTTGAACTGTAAGTATGTCATAGAAAGAGCGTACTGAGAAGTTCATTTTCTTAGAAGGTCTCCATTCCATCTTGTCTTCAGCTGGAACAGCAGCAGTGATGTTATACAACAAGCTAAAGAAATCCACCAGAGCACTCACTTCCCAATCTTGTGCCTCCCCAGTGAGGTTGATGTTCCACTCTCGTGAATCATGTCTAATTGCCCTCACGTCAGGCACCATAACTTCATTTTCTTGTGCAATTATGAAAATATTAGGATAAACAACCTTAAGAGCCGTATCTCCCACCCACACATCATTCCAAAAGTTGATTCTGTTGCCATCTCCCAAACACAGCCTAGTATTACTCGAAAAAGCCCCCCACCCTTGCTGTATATACTTCCACAACCCCACACCATATGCCCCCTCCCCTCATTAGAGCACCTGGCCCCCTGCCATATTTTGCACCAATCACCCATTTCCATAAGGCTTGCCTCTCAGATTATAACACTACAACCATTTCCCTAACATTACGGACCCCAAACCCACTATCTCTCAAAGGAGTACACACTTTATCCCATCCAACTAGATGAAATTTAAACTCATTACCTAGACCACTCTATAGAAAATCACGTTGGAGTTTCTCAATCCTAGATGCAATGCTTGTTGGAAGGGGAAATAAAGGCAAAAAGTATGTGGGAAGGTTAGATAGAGTGCTCTTAATAAGTGTGGTCCGCCCCCCTTTCGATAAGTATAACCTTTTCCACCCGGCCAGCCTACGCTCTAATTTCTCTAACATCTCCTCCCAAATTGTCTTAGATTTGAAAGTTTCTCCTAGTGGGAGACCAAAGTACTTCAACGGCAGCGAGGAGACCACACATCCCAATATGTTGGCCAACCCCCTAATATTTCTTACCTCACCCACTGCAACCATCTCTTTTTAGCAAGATTTATCTTTAACCCGGATACCGCTTCAAAACAAATTAAGATAACCTTCAAAGATTGAATATGTCCTGCATTATCCTCACAAAACAACAACGTATTATTTGCAAACAAGAGATGAGAAATAGTGATGGAGCCGTGGTTAATAGCTCCCGCTGAAAATCCTGAAAAAAACCCCCCTCTACAGTAGTCGATACCATTTTACTAAGAGCCTCCATCACAAGAACAAATAAGAGTGGTGATAGTGGATTGCCTTGTTGTAGCCCCCGTGAACTATTAAAGAAACCCACGGGATCACCATTTACCAAAACTGAGAAACGAGCTGTTGACGCACAATGCATCATCCACCCCCTCCATCTTTTCCCAAATCCACATCTATTTAACAAATGCAACAGAAAATTTCAGTTGACGTAGTTATAGGCCTTCTCCATGTCCAGTTTACATAAAATACCCGGTATTCCCGACTTGAGCCTGATGTCTAAGCACTCATTAGTTATAAGAACCGAATCCAATATTACTTATCAAAAAAAAAAAAGAACTGAATCCAATATTTGTTTACCTCTCATAAAAGCATTTTGCGACTTAGAAATAATTTTATTCATGATTGTGCTCATCCTATTGGCAAGTACCTTGGCGAGTATCTTGTACATGCTGCCCACAAGACTAATAGGCCTGAAATCTTGCACCTCTATTGCACCAACCTTTTTAGGGGCAAGTGCAATAAAAGTAGCATTTAAACTTTTCTCAAATTTTCCAAACGAGAAAAACTCCTGAAAAACCTACATAGCATCCTCTCTCACCACTCCCAACAAGTCTGAAAAAATTCCATAGTAAAACCATATTGGCCCGACACTTTATCCTTATTCATTTTTCTAATTACTAGTCGTACATCTTCCTCTTCAAATGGTCTCTCCAACCAAGCCATACTGTTTTGATCAATGGCCTCAAAAGCTAGACCATCTACTGTTGGCCTCCATGCATAAGGTTCTGACAACAATTGTTCGAAATGTCCAGCAATATGATCATTTATTATTGCTTGATCTGAAGATAAACCTCCATCTATGATCATGGACTCTATGGCATTAAACCTCCTATGTGAGTTTGCGAGTCGATGAAAATTTTTTGTACATTTATCCCCCTTCCTAAGCCACAATGCTCTTGACTTTTGCATCCACGAGATCTCCTCCATTAAGTTCAATGTTTCTAACTTTGAGACTACTTGGCCTTTGCGATCATTCTCATCTTCTACAACCTCCAAGCTTTGTAATTCTTGTAGGGGATTCTTTTTTTGTAATGCTACATTACCAAATACCTGTTCATTCTATGTCTTCAATCCATTTTCAAAACTTTCAATTTTCCAGCCAATACCTTGCTCGGAGTGCCCTGTAGTTGATATGAATTCCACAAACCCCTCTATTTTTAATCACATATTCTCAAATTTGAAAGGTCTTCTACCTCCTGGAATTCCTCCACAGTCTAACATTATGGGAAAGTGATCAAAGCATACCCGAGGAAGTTTTTTCTGACATAAATCTGGAAATTGCATTTCCCATGAAGGAGATATGAGGAATCCGTCTAGCCTTGACCAGATTTGGTTATTAGACCAAGTATAATCACCTCCCATGAGAGGTAGGTCCATGAGTTCTAGCTCGAATATTAAATCCGATGTTAGAGCACTCTCATTGGATTAGCTAAAAGTTAAATCTATTGAGTATTTAGCTATTAGAGAGCAAAATATGCTTACAATGGATTAGCTTAGTTACAGTGACTTTCAAAAGTTTTTTCAAATTTGAAGGTTACTGTACATACACCAAATACATATTTTATTAATTATTTCTCTCTTTCTTTCTTTCTATCACATATTTTATCACAATTGGTATATTAATTTGAGTTAGTGATATATTAATTTAATAAGAATATGATTATTAATTAATGTATAATAGGTAGAATAGTAAAATATGATAAAATAAATAAACTAATAATTAAAAAAATTAAATATTTTTGAAATTATTAGTTATTCATTACTATATAATGAATAAATATATAATCTAATGTGGAGACTTGATATGAATAACCAAAATTAAATTCATCTTATATTATTTTATTATTATATATTGAAAAAATAGCTATTCCAATTTGGAGATTTATGTGAAAGGAATAGCCAAAAGTCAAATTTCTCTTACATTCATAAAAAATGTCCTTTAACTTTGACTAATCCAATGAGAGTACTCTTAGGCCTCGTTTGTTTTCAGAAAATATCTTATCTCATCTCATCTCATCTAATCATTACAACTTTCCCAACTTCCAATATAAAATAAAATAAACAATTCAACTTTTTCAAATCCCAAAACAAAAATAATATTAAAAAATATATTTTCACAATACTTTATTCAATTTTTTAACTTTAATCTCATCTCTGAAAATAAACGAGCCCTTAGACTCACTAATCGGGACTGATGAATTTCTGAAGAAGTGTTTTCTTTAGAAGTGATGAAATGTGTGAAATGTTCCTTTCGATTGTTCTCTTATATGCTGTAGTTGATCACGGCTTGTTTTTACTATTGCAGTTTTTGCTCTTTGGATGGTCCCTGAGCTCTTGCCTGCTTTCATACTGAAGGGTGGTGAGGTTTCACGATTTGTCATTGGAGGGGCAGATTTGATGTTTCCTGGTATCAGTGTACCTCAAGAAGGTCTAGCTTCATTTCTAGCTGGGGAACCATGGGCAGTCAAAGTCCCTGGCAATCCAGCTGCCATTGCAGTAAGCATTTTTGGAATATACATATATATATATATTTTGTGGGATCTTGGACCGTCAAAACTCTTCTGTAAAGTTAGTTTTTGCCCCATATTTGACTGATCTTGGTGCAGGTTGGCGCAACCACTATGAGCAGTACTGAAGCCTTAAAAGCCAGTCTGCGTGGAAAGGCATTAAGAATAACTCACTATTATCATGACTTGCTTTGGTAACTGTAGCTGTAACAGTAAATATGAGATTGATTTAGAATTTCAACTACTAATCCCTGCTTATGCACTTCTGTTACAGGGAATCAGTTGAGGGCCACTATGTGCCAAATGCTGGCTTCTTAGAAGATGTTGTGTTTGAGGATCCTGCATTTCTGCAGTCATGTCAGACTTCTGGGTCATGTGAAGGTGCTAGTGAGGCCTCAAACAGTCAACAGAATGGCAGTGGTAGTCAAGAAGTGGGGGAACCTGTTGATGTAACTAATTCTCTGTCTGAAGCTAATCAAGCTTCAAGTTCATTGACACAGTTTGATGTCGAGAATGTTACTGCTGAAGAAATAATTGCAGGCGTCGGAGATTTGAAGATAAAAGAAAATGTTCCTTCTGAGGAATTAACTGACCATCATACTCTATCCACTGAGGATGTGGATGCCCTTTTGGACAAATGCCTCTTGCAAGCCTTGCATACAACGGTTAAAGACAAAGACCTTCCCTTGCCTGGAAGCACACTATGGTACGAAAAATGTGTATCACTTAAATTGTAATTGTTTTTTTTCTGGGTTGGAGGGAGGAGAGAGTCCACCCCTTGAAAATTTGAAATTTAGGAAAATAAAAATGTCATCTGAGATGGTTGTCTTGAAGTTTCTTCTTACCCAAATAGAAAACTAGCAAATGGAGCTAAGGCTAGAAAAAGAAAGTTGAAATACTGTCACTTGAGAGTAAATCGGATTTCAAATATGATTTTCATCTCAAGTGTTTGTAGTATATTGTGCCTCTTGTGCAAGCACAATAATTGAAATCGAATTCAGTCATCGATATGAAGCCAAGCTAGAGTTGAGTACAGCGCACCAAACCTGTACTTGAGTGAGCCAAGGAACTTCACTGGGACAAGTCGAGCAAGGGGAAGATAGTACCCACTCCCATCTATTTATATTAGTGTTTCTCAAGCTCAAAATTCTTATAAGTCTTTTGCATTGTTTTGTGCATTCTTCCATTAAATATCTAACAAATGCTGTTGTCTTGTGAGTGGTGTAGGTCAAACCATATATTACCTTGCAGAACCCCAGGAATCACTCTTGACATCAAGAAATCATCCTACAAAAAATTATCAAAGTGGTTACAGGCTAAATCATCCACAGGACTGGTGTGTCTCCTACTGCTTTTCCGTGAGTTATAATTTATATTTCCTCTAGCAAACAGAGTATTTATTTAAGGCAGTTCTATTTTCGTAAAAGTTGGAAACTTCATAGATGGTGTTTAAAGATTTCGTCAATGTTTCAATAAATGAGGTACTTTTACCTATAAAAAAAAGATTTCGTCAATGTTGTTAGCTGGTTTGTGGTTATTTTAAAGATTTCTTCAATGGAGTTAGCTGGTTTATGGTTTACTTATAAAAAAAAGAAGAAGGGTTAGCTGGTTTTATGGTTGCTTTAAGAGTTCATCAATGGAGTTAGCTGGTGTGTGGTTGCTTTAAAGATTTCATCAATGGAGTTAACTGGGTTGTGATGACCTGTTTGGCATGAATATCGAAATTACCGGGTTTGATTTAGTTATAATGGTATGATATGTGAAAGATGAATAGTACTATTTGTGATGCCAAAGCCCTATACACACAAATGCACAGCTATAAATGGAAGTCGATAATGTATTGTACAAGGGACCCCAGCTGATCATTGCATTTGCTTGACAGAGTAAGGTATTTATAATCTATGGTGGGAGCTTTTGCAATGTTTTTGTTTGCCTTAAAATCAGAGCTATTTTGCTTTTGTAGTTATTTCTGTGTTGGTATATTTGTGTGTTTTTATTTGCCTATAATAAAATTGATGTGTTTGCAAATGCAATGCACCTAAGTTGTTTCTTTTGTCATGTGGTGGCCCATGCATGATGGTTTGTTGACAAGGATGAGTTTTCTTCTTGTTGTTTTTGGGGACACTAATTACACACTCAGTATGTTGATTCTTTTACCATTTGTTTTTTCCTTTTCCCCCTTTCGGTTTGAAAAAAGGGGCGGTTGGGTGTGGAAAATTATAGGTCTTATGTGAAGTGGACTGCATGACCAGGATGAATTGGAAATTGGAAGTGGGAGATAGGTTATTTTTTTGGTAAGTAAGAGTAAAATTTATTGATAATAAAGGCATAGCCCAAGTACACCGGTAGTATACATCGAACAAGCCTAATTACAACTAAGCACTAGTGAGACATACAAGCAAATCATGGAGATTATCCTCATTAGAAATAATGGCCGAAGCCTAGGAGAGTAAAGTTGTGTAAAAAAATCTCTTCAGCTCCTCCAAAGAACGCTCCATATCTTCAAAGTACCTCTTGTTTCTCTCCATCTACAAACACCACATAATGCAATGAGGGATCATTCTTCACACAGCAGCGATGTGGGCACCTCCCCTTATACCTGTCCAGCTCTTCAGGATATCGTTCACACTTCACTCTTCTAGGCATAACCCTTGCCACCCCGGTCCGATTAAGGATCTCATTCCATTAAAACCCCTGGCCACTCCACAATGTAACAAAAGATGATCTACTGTTTTCCCGTCTTTCTTGCACATACAACACCAATCTAAAATGATAATACCACGTTTCCTCAAGTTATCCGAGGTGAAATCCTCTCTAGAGATGCAGTCCATATAAAGAAAGCAATTGTAGGAGGTACCTTGGAGTTCCAAATGCCTTCCAAGGAAAACAAGGATCATTAGACAGTCCCAAAAGAGCCTTATAGAAGGAGTGCACCAAGAACTTTTTATTTCCTCCAAGATTCTAAATCATCTTATCCTCCACCTCAATGTCAATCGACATATCATACAACGAGTCAAAGAAAACAGCAAATATATCCAATTCCCAGTCTTGAGCCGCTCTAAAAAAACTAACGTTCCAACGGAACAGCACCATCAGAAAACACCAAAAGATCAGCCAGAACAACCTCCTTGTTGCTAGAGATTTGGTAGAGCATGGGAAACACCTGCTTTAGGCCCTGTTTGGATGTTGAGATGGTCTCAACCCATCTCAATATCCAAACACCATTCAAACACAAACACAAACACAAACACTTTTCAATTTCAAAATTTTCAACTTTTTTATCTAATCATTACCTAATCATTACAACTTTTTCAAACTTCCAAACTAAAAATATAAAAAACAATTCAAATTTTTCAAAACCCAAAACAAAAATAATTTTTTATAATAATTTATAAAAAATTATTTCTTACAATCTTTTAACTTTATAATATTTTTATTCAACTATTTCTCTCTCCTTTCCCAAAATCCCATAAAATATTTAACTCAAGCTATTTCACTACTATTCACAAACTATTTTACTAATATAGACAAATTTCTCATCTCATCTCAACATCCAAACGAGCCTTAGAGCCCTTTCACCGCCCCAGAGATCATGCCAAAAATAAAAGTTAGATATTATTGATATGTTAGTTATTATGAAAAACTAGAGACTTTTGCCCACGATGCAAACACAAGTAGGAAGTTCTGATCAAGCAGCCATTGCAAACTCCAAATCTCATGTCATTGTACTAGGAACAAGTGTAAAGAAGCAAAATAAAATGTAAATTTGTATTTTTAGCCTCAACATTCTCTTTGGAAAATTGTGTTTGAGGTTTTTATTTAAATTTGATAGATCTCTTCCAAATTTTGTTGGTTTGACTAAAAATAATGAATTTCAGTAGGGAAAAGATTTTGTGGTTAATATGCTCCTGTAAATGTAAAACATCGATGCTAATTTCTATGACCGTAGATAATTGTACACTTCCATGGAAACTATGACCTGATGATTAGATTCTTTTCAGTGTACTTGGTTACTCCTGTTGATATATATATATATATATAATATTATTACTAATAAAAAAAAATTAGATTCTTTTCAGTTTGTCAATAAACCCCATGCACATCCCCACTTATCTGTACTCATCACAAGACCTCCAGTTAGGGACTGGAGTGGTTGATGGCCTTCTTGTGGGAATTAGCAGGAAGTAAATATAAGGTGCTGTTTGGATAGTGAGTTGAGATAAGATGAGTTAAGATGAAAGTTGAAAGTTGAAAGTTGAATCAAACATTGTTAAATAATTGAAGCAGGGTTGTAGACTTTCATATTGAAGGGACTTTAATGCACCATGCTTTATTGTTTTTTTCATTGTTAATCCTTTATGTAGCTAGTTTCTTTTTCTTTCTTTATGATGATCCTGCATGGACAGATTGCAGTGAAGGAAGATAAACATAAAAAGGAGGTTATGCTAACTTCTTTTGACCGCAATCATGTTGAGTACTCATCCTTCAAGCCTGAGAAAATAGAGAAAAAAAATGAGATTAGTGATCATGCTGCCAATGAAAGCCGGTCGAATAGGATGCTAGATGTGGCAGAGATCTATAAACCGAGCATACATGTCAATCCCATTTTTGCGTCTGTAGGAGCTGATAAGGGAAAACTTTTTAGTGCTTCAGAAGCTTCTGATATTGCTTTCAAATACATCGAGAAAGAAAATCTGGTAAAGCCGACAGACAAGTCCATTGTGGTTCTGGACGCAATATTGTGTGATGCTCTGTTCAAGGGGGTCATTAAAAAGGGATCAACATACCCAGCAGAAATTCATAAAAAAGATTTAGGGCAACTATTCATAAGCCGGATGCAAGCTCACCACCTTGTGACCAGAGGAAGCGAGTCGGTTGTTCGGAAAGGTGCTCTGAAAGCAATTCAGATACTGACAGAACGGCGGCAAGGTAACAAGAAGGTGACTAAACTCTCAGGGATGGAAACTTTTTTGATGGATGCTGAAGCCTTGGCATCAGAGCTTCAGAAAAAGTTTGCTTGCAGTACATCAGTGGCAGAATTACCAGGTATCTTTTATTGTCAGTCTACTGAGAATGTCATGTTTGGTTGTGGTTATCGGTTGGTAAACATAGTGAGGTATTCAATATATTTATTTTCTATTCTAGGGTTTTTCAACTTCTCATTAATATGGAAAACAATGATTCAAGTTTTTCTTTGTATCAAGTCAGTGTAGCTTGTCAGTGTTATCTAAATTTTTCTTTCTAAGATCTGTATTTTTTTTTTTTTTGTTTCACCCTGGAAAGAATTAGAAAGTTGTGTTTGTGTGACTTCTAATATCATCTAGCAAATGCATCGAGATAAATACATATTCCCGCTGATCTGAAACTTCGCAAAATTATATTTTCTCAGGTAAGAAAGGACACGAGGTTCTGGTGCAAGGTGGTGTGATTGATGATCTCGCAAAGCATCTTGTTGAACAGTATGGAATCCCAAAGAGATACATTGAGGTTCTTGATAAAACCAAGAAATAAGAGTGGATAAAAGCTAAGCTTTCTACCTATCATCCAAGTTTACATGAGCGGAAACAAATAGATTGCTTGTGGCGCAATAAATTGCTGTGGGTGACAGTGGGGGTCAATATGTTTTTTGGTTGCCTCTATTTGCTTGTGCGGGTAATTTGACATAAAGTGATGCCGTTTCTTGCAAGCTAGTACGGTTGAAATTCTTAGGATTTTGTACTGGTATGAGAATTTCTTGTATGAATTTACATACATGCCTTAATTTTACTGGTTTGTACAAATACCATTCATATCATACCGTTCAATTTTGTCAGAAATGATTGTTCTTTTTATTGGATCAAACAATGACTAATGACTAGACCTTGCTGGCAGCCTGGTCCATGTTTTCATTGGATTCTTGTAGTTTTGTAGTGGTTCAGCTAAGGTTAGGGTCTTTCCTAGGGCAGGGAAAACTCTACCCCTTATTCCTTCCCGGTTCCAGGTTCCAGGGGTGACCCTATGTCTGTGGGCCTTTTGCAATTGTTCTGCTATGCTATAGAACTTATGGAGACAGCACATTTTGAAGCTGTATAAATTATATCAGTTGATTGATAATTCATTTAGTTCTTTTGGTTGTCTTCCTGTTTTGCTTTGGTGGGGATGCTCCAGGAACGATGCTGTGATAGATTAATTAGTGCGGATCGCTTAAAGGCATGGTTTGTTTTTGTATATGAGATGAGTTGAGATAAAAATTGAAAGTTAAATAAAATAATATTAGAATATATATTTTTAATATTATTTTTATTTTAAGATTTGAAAAAGTTGAATTGTTTATTGTAAATTTGAAAAAATAGTAATAATTAGATGAGATGAAATGAAAATTTTTATGAAAATGAACTAAGCTTAAAACTGATATCTTATCCCAGACTATGTTATGGCGGTTGTTTGGTGAAAAATAATAAATCTTATCTATTAAGTTACTGAAGAACATGAAACGTAGCAATTTCAAAATTACTTCAAGAAACATTACACCAATAAAACGATTAGATGATTAACAGCATCAACACGATCGATCCTGCATTTTGAAAACCCCAATAGAAAATAAGTAAAATCCAAAATAGATCGAAACTAATTTTTTCTTATGCATCCAAGGAATCACGATCAAAGATTCAGAACAAGGCTAAACTATTAAAGAGGTTGTTTGGGGCTCATCGCTTATAAATATGTCAAATTGGTCGGTGTAAAACATGAGTTAGACACCAACTTCATTTCGAAGATTCATTCAAGATTAACATTTTTTGTACACTTAAAATTATTAGAAATTTTACCCTTCTAGTCAAAATTACGACGATGATACACTTTAATCATAAAAAAAATTGTCATCTTGCACTTTCTATTTAGATTCGATTGAAAAAAATTATATCCTATCCCCTATTTTTATTTAAATTTGGGTGTAAAAGCACATTGTCTAACAAACGAGGATAAGAGCATTTACAATAATTCCTTTATGTTATCCTTTAAAATAAATCACCAAACTTCTATTTTTCTATTTTATATACTGACTTTTACAATATATCATATATCAACTTATCTATTTTTTCTTCATATCATTTAAATAATATTTTATTTTTATTTTTTTTAAACATTTCCTTTCTATCAATAAATTTGTAATATTCATATTTTTTTTTTATATTTGCAATATATTATTATATAAAATGTGTGATATAATTCAGTCTTATGCACACAAAATAAAATTATATAAGTCAAATAAAAATTAAAAATAAAATAGAAGTGTTTTAAATGATGAACAATAAAAAAAATTTGTATTGAAATGTAAAAATAAAAATAAATGAGAAAGTAAATGAAGTATAAATAATAATAAAAATATCTACTATATATAGTGAGTTATTGTAATAATTTATATTTTACGTATTTTTAACATAATCAGATAAAACACATTTTTTAATAATTTATATATTTTTTTATCATACATGAGCGACTGAGGGTACGTTTGGATAATGAAAAGTATTGAGAAGTGTTAAAAATATTTGTGAATAGTAATGAAAAAGTAATAATAAAATATTAAATAGTAATAAAAAATAAGTAAAAAATAATAAATAATAATAAAATAAATATAAAATAATAATAAAATAAAAAATAATAATAAGAATATTTGAGATATCACTCGCCAGACATATCCATTCCTGAGAGTGCTCTAACGAGAGGTGGCTCCAAACAAATAATAATAATAATAATAATTTACAGATAGTTGTTTCTGCTCACGGGACCCGCCTTTTTGTCCCTCTGGAATTTTTATTATAAAGAGAGAGAAACTGAGGTGAAAAGAGCCTGCAACTGGTTTGTGTTGATAATTTGACTAACCACACCTTAGCCTAGAATTAGATCCACCATCACTATACGACGATCGTATTCCCCAGAGAGCTATGTCATCCACTCCTCAATGTGTCGCAGAAAGAGTCCATCCCAAACCCAACCTCCCATGGAAGACGAAGCTCCTTCTCAAAGCAATGTCCTGGATCGTCCAACCCTCTCTCCGCCCCAACATGACCGTCAACCGACGCCTCCTCAACTTCCTCGATCTCAAAGCCCCTCAATCTCCCAACCCCCACCCCCGGTCTGATGGTATTGCCTCCTCCGATACAATTGTTGACCCTTCTCGAAACCTCTGGTTCCGCCTCTTCAACCCAATCCACCCTACCACTGGTGGCAACGAGGTCGTAGGCATGCCCGTCATCGTCTTTTACCACGGCGGCGGCTTCATCCTAGGCCACGCTAACTCGATGGCGATGGACATCATGGCACGCCGACTCGCCCGTGAACTCCATGCCATCGTTCTCTCCGTTGACTACCGCCTCGCGCCGGAACATAGGTTTCCGTGCCAGTACGAAGACGGGTTCGACGCGTTGAGATTCATCGACGAAATGGACAGCCGCAATCTACCTGCCAGCGCTGATCTTGGGCGTTGTTTCCTCGCCGGAGAGAGTGCTGGAGGGAATCTGGCCCACCACGTGGCGGTCAGGGCTGGCGAGTACGACTTCAAGCGGGTGAATCTTCTCGGGCTCATAGCCATACAACCATTTTTTGGAGGGGAAAAGCGGGTGGAATCGGAGATGGAATTTTGCCAGGGTCCGGTTCTGTCATTAGAGTTGACGGACTGGTTTTGGAAGGCCTTTTTGCCTGAAGGGTCAGACAGGGACCATCCAGCAGCGAATGTATTCGGGCCGAATAAGGTTGACATCTCTGGGCTGAGGTTCCCTCCCACGCTTCTTTTCATTGGAGGATGCGATCCGTTGAGGGACTGGGAGATTAGGTACTATGAGGGGCTAAAGAAATCCGAGAAACAAGTTTACTTAGTGGATTACCCGAATGCCGTCCATGGATTTGCAGGCTTCACCGATACGCCCGAATCATCTTTATTTTTATCGGAAGTAAAGGATTTCATGCAAAAACAAATGGCCAAATTGACGAGGTGACTCACGAAACTGCACCTTCATAATTTGCAAGTGATATGTATGGTTGTGTTATAATTTTCCGGATTGTGTAGCCCAGCAGTACTCTTGTTTATTCTAGTGATCATGTATTGTATTGTGAATTACTTGTTAAGATCATATGTCTGATACTATTGAATCCTAACGTCAGATAATGACGATTATAATGTTTGGAAGGAGTCGATCTGTACCATATCCTAGCTAATAGGTATTTATGCATTCCAAGTCAAAGATCCTAGAGATCTGGTTTTGTCGTAGGGTAAGATATTCTTAGAAAAATTCAATTTATAGCTTCCAAACACAACACAAACTTCATTTTTTTTTACCCTTTTTTTTTTCTCTTACTAAATATAAATTTTAAAATAAAAAAAAATATGATGTATGGTGTGTAGAGATGATGAATAGCAAAGCTTGTAGTGGGCACTATAAAAAACTAGTCTAATTTCCATACTTGTTGCTACAAATATTTGGGATTACTCTGGATCTCTTTAATTAATAATTTAATTTCCCATTACAAAACGACGCAAGAAAGAATGGCAATGCATTTTGGTAACACATGCATTTTGGCTTATTGGCAGAATGGAATTTTAGATTTTTATTTATTTATTTATTTTGAATAAGTTCTGATCTGTTTGTTCCATAGTACGTAGTTGATCGAAACTGGCCGTACGTACAGCACTGTCATGCTTTTTGCGTTAACTGCTCTGAAGTTGATAGGTAGCCTGTATTCTGATGAGGGAGATTATCAGGGAAGTGACGAAGTAGGAGATGTACGTAGCCATCGGTGTACCAACTTCGATGAGGAAGACCTTTAGGCCGCTGGGGGGAAGAGGAAAGGGAAACCCTGTTTGAAAGGTAGCTTTTGTTATTTCTGCGTTGACTCGCAAAGCTATTTGGTGAGGCATATCTTCATCTTTCACACGCATCCAATATCAAACAATATGAAAAAAATAACATGCATGGAGGCACAACAACATCCTTAGTTTTGGTGGGTTTTTCAAAAGCCTAAAACCCGTTTTTAATGATACCTTTCGAACTCATTTGGGCTTGCATCACATGGTCTTTTGTGTCCTATATATCTGTGCTTCTGCTTATTACAAAAGAAAATGCGGTCTATAGAAAGGAAAATAATTTATACATAATATTTTCTACGACACATTTTACAATAATGTATTAAATGAAGTGTAAAACACTTTATAAAAATATCTTTATTTTACAAAAATATCTTTATCTTACAATATTATTGTGAAATGTGTTGTGAAAATGTATTATGTGTGTATCAATACTCAAAATATGAAAGCAATCAGTACGTAGTGATCAATATAAAGTCAAGTAGAAGGGAATCAGGGATGCTTGAAAGCCACCCATAATGGAAGTGTTACTCTATTGGTCAAGGTCGAGCTACGTACGTACGTTTGTTTCCTTGGTGTCTTCTTATTTCGTTTTGTAGAAATACTCATAAAACTAGGTTTACAACGGTAAAACCAGATCGTACTGAGAAACTCAATTGCAATTTGAAAAGAGTTTTGTTGGCAATGCAGCCAAGCTATCTGGGAAAAAAAACCCTGCAGGTAACGCAGTTGCAGAATATGTAATTCTAATGCTAAAAATACCGACAGTTTCCCTTTTGGTCTCTAGTGCCAGTCCTCCAAACGAATGAATGGTCTGAGACTTCAAGTCATCTTCTGACGAAGTTCGCACAGGTATTTCTTGGTATCGCAAAATCAAGTTTTAGGCTACGTTTGGATTGCATGGTATGATAATACTCCACTGTTATTTATTATTTATTATTTTATTATTACTATTTACAGATCAACTTACTACCAAACGTAAGCTTAGGCTTCAAGCCCTATATATACCTTCGGAGGTGGATGGGGGCCAAGAATCCCCCAAGAAAATCTGAAACTCCAAAATACAAACATGAACCAAAAAAAGATGATTTTTTGAATAGAAATTTTTTTTCATCAATTACTATTCAATACTTACATCCCACATTCTATAAAAAATACTTTCACATCTTATGAAAAATATATTCACATGTTATAAAAAAATCTATAAATATAGAATGTGAGAGTGAATACTGACTGATGTATAGCATTTTTCTCTTGAAATAACTCTTAGTCCCAAAAAATGAGAAATCCATAATTTCTAATGGAAATAGAGTTTTTCATCGAAGAGGCAAAATCCCAATTCATCTAGCATTATGCATAAAAATATAAACTATATACAAAAATTATTATTAGAATATGATCAGTGTGGTTTTTTTCCAAAGATAAATTTCTGATTTCGCCGTCGTCTACCTTCGTGAGGAAACTGTCTGGTGCCCTAAACATTGTGTACGTGGCATTTCAGTTGTCTTTGATGCATGAGCTGACTAGCCAAGTCACAGCAGCTCATTTAAACAAGCTGGCGAGAAAGATTCGCAAAAATATATAATATATACCTGTTTTGATATGATGAAGGTGATCATGCCCTTAGATTAGTACGCGGTAGTCATTAGATGAAGTGATACAAAGCCTACACCGTGTAAAAGCATTTTTCTTTCAAATCAAACACTACAAATTATATACAAGTAAACACTATGATGTACTAATTATATGAGTAATGTTACTCATCATCTATTTTATTATCATCCTCTCATCATCACATGACATGATATTAAATAATTAAAAATTATTTATAATATTTCACTTATGAACTTATCATTTAATGTCACATCAAACTATATGTATTCACCCAACAAAAGCCTTTCACGGTCTGATTCTATGTACGTGGTTTCATTTGGTGCGTGCATGGTATATATACATATATATTTCGTGGCATCTAACTTTATTTCATTTCTTTCTTTTTTCCGTTCTCTTTATTATAATTTTATTTAGCACAAGTGTCACCCATTTGTATCGGAGAGATACACATATCAATGGCATCTTTATTGGTAGTAATATCCTTGTGATGATCTGGAATAGCTTTTAACTCCTAATGATATTCTCGTGTCCTAGAATAGAAGTTCGAATCCTTGTGACCATATTGAAGTTTCATGGTGGGGACAATTCCAAGCATATTGAAAAAGATTAAAAAAATAAGGAAATAAGTATTATTATATCATGTGTAGCCCAAAATTAGTGGCTGTGATGCCAAAAAGTGCAAGTGGCCATGCATTTCATGGGAAGTTTGGGGGTGAGGAAAGAAGATACAGAGAAAAAAGAAAAAAAAGAGTCGAATGGCCACAATTATGATAAGACTCGTAACCAATTGGATATTCCTAGAAATATCCATTGGGTACCGCCATTCTTTCTTCAGCCCCATATACCTCACAGCATGCCGCCCACTACTTGATCTCTTTGTGCCTAGCTAGCTATATGATGTAACCTTCCCAACTCCCATGTCCATACATTACATCTTCTTCTATAGCCAGCTTTTAATTTCCTTTTTCATTTTTTTTTCTCCTGTTTTCTTTCTTTCTTTCTTTGTTTCCTACCTTGCATATATATTATTATTATTATTATTTCATTTTTCTGATCTTTAATCTCCCTTAATTGCCTTGGAATATTCTTTACTTCTTTCTTGTACAATACAATGGTCTTTTAGGCAGCGTTCACATTTTACAGCATATATATCCTCGTCAGCCCAAGTGAATTGTTCCCCTTATATATGCTGAAGTATCCGATGCCGCCAAAAAAGTTTTATGTTTATTCAACCATGAATGGAAAAATATAAAAATTAAAAATTAATTAGAGGGCACGTGGAGAGGTGTGCCGTGAAAAAGCATGCAATTATTTCATCCAGTTGGAGCCCTGCATTTTCTTGATCATCAAAGTCCATTAACATTACATTTGAAAGCAGCAACCTTTGAAGAATCATTTCTAATGGGAGCCAGCGAGAGCCATAGTTTTT
Organism: Juglans regia; assembly: GCF_001411555.2. Taxonomy (NCBI): domain Eukaryota; kingdom Viridiplantae; phylum Streptophyta; class Magnoliopsida; order Fagales; family Juglandaceae; genus Juglans; species Juglans regia. Next base: position 1,626,854 of record NC_049901.1, on the reverse strand, counting down.
TTTGTCTCTTGGGGCTCTCACTTAGCTAGCTAATAGCTAGTATATATCATTTTATGATTTGAATTCTGCTACGTATAGTTATTTTTATATATTTTTTGTATATTTTACTGATGTGATTGTTCAAAATAATTATTTTATATTAAAAAAAGTAACGTAGAATCAAATTAGTGAAGTGTATAAAGAATACGTAAAAATGACTACATATAAAATTTTTGTTATGATTTATCCACCACAAACTTATAAATCCTATGGAGTACTATATATAGAATATATATATTTATATATATATAAAAAGCTGGTTTTCAAACTTCTCTCTTTCTCAGTAGTTTTTATTAGCTTGCATCCTAATTATTTTGAGAAGATAGTACTTCTTTAGGGTCTTGAATTTCCTTTTGTGGGAACCAATTAAAATACTTGGACATACTTTTTTTTTTTCCCACGAAATTAAAAAGACGTGCCGTGATAAATGAATAGATACCAAATATTGGAAACTAATGCAATTATTTGGTCGTCCTTCAAATATAACCTTGACGCGTTCGATTGGCGGCTGCTGTGATTGCAACAAGTACAAGGTGACAAGGATTATTGAGGGGAATCAGACATGCTCGACAACGGAAACCCTTGTCTCTTTGTGGGGAGGAAGACAAGAAGCACTTAATGGAGAGTAGTGTTTCTACGTGCATCATGCAAACAAATCAAACATATTGTTTATTTTATTAATCCTTCCCTTTTGTTTTCATGCAAACAATCACAGGACTGTGCGATGCATGCAAAACAAAAATATTGCTAAAAACCACCCCAAATATCTCTTGCATGTAATAATATTATCAAGCATAATTATGCTAATAATTTTATTATACACTTATAAACTGTTGAAAATAAAAAGTTAAGCCTTGAGGATGGATAGCAAGGAATGGTAATTGGTATATTTAAAAAGGATTCTCCACAATGGATTAAAATGAATTTTTAGTGTCTGTACTGAAGAATAAGGATGTTTAGGTAAATATGCTTCGTGAAAGAATATATAAGAGAGAGAATCGAAGCCACCCAATGTATACATATATATATATATAGTCATTAATTTATTTGTCTTATTGTTTAGATGAAAATACTAAAAACTGCAATTCCAGGTCTTTTTAAGGAGCCCATCTCCTTTGTCCAATTCGTTTCACGCTACAAAGTCTTTGAAACCATACCCTCGCTCTCTCTCTCTCTCTCTCTCAACTCTCAAGATGCTTCTTTTTCTAGCAAAGGGATTTTATAAGACTATGAAACTTCAGATTACCACTCATTTCTCATTGCTTTTATAAGCTTAAACAGCTATAAAAGCCATTCATTTCCCTCTTCCCTGACATACCCAGAAGCTTTTACGCAAGTCAGTACTTTTCATTTTCTCTCTTCCCAAACTCAATCCCCACAAAGAAGCTCTCAAGAGGAGAGGGGAGGGGAGGAGAAGTTAAAAGTGATGGCAAGAAATGAGTGGATTAATGGATATTTAGAGGCGATTTTGGACGCGGGAAGTAAAACAAGGAAGAGGTCTGACTCTGATGGGAAACCGACTATTGCAAAGTTCGAAGAGAAAGAAAAAGAGGAAAAGGTGTTCAGTCCCACAAAGTACTTCGTGGAAGAAGTTGTTAATAGCTTTGATGAATCTGACCTCTACAAGACTTGGATCAAGGTTCGTTTCCTATCTATCTCTATCTGCAATTAAATTTGCATTGATTAACGCTCCATTAATTGTGTTTGGAAATTAAATATCACTGAGTTCCTATACGCACTTCCAACATCCCATAATTTTTTTCCCAAGTAACACGTAATTTATATGGTTATCTTACCATAACCTAATCACACAATTAATTAATGAACATAGGGCCAAAAGGGAATTAAAGATAAATTTAGCGAGCATATATCCTAAGTTTGTGTGGCGATTTTTGCACCAAAGTTGTCTCTTCTATTTCCTGGCCCTACGAAACAAGAGCATGCAAATTGAAACACTAATAGATGGGGAATAGGGACCACACTCTCTTTCAAACTGTCAGTTTAACTTTTCTCATGAGGGGGCACGATACAAGACATGATCAAGTACTTATGGTTAATTATCTTACCAAAGCCCCAGATACCGATCGATCAAAAATAACTTGAATCTCAATTGAGTTAGTAAAAGGAGATAAATATGAATGAAAATAACTTGTGATTGGCGGTGAGCTATTACGTACAGGTTATAGCAACAAGGAGTGGTACCCGTGATCGCAGTAATAGGCTGGAGAATATGTGCTGGCGCATTTGGCATCTCGCTCGCAAAAAGAAACAGGTGAGCCACTATACATCATATTCCAATATCAATGGCCGGTAAAGTGTACTGTACTGATCGAATTTTATAGCAGAAACTAATAATAATAATAATAATAATCATATATTGCAACTGCAGATAGCATGGGACGATGCAAAGAAGCTAGCAAACCAGCGCCTAGAGCGTGAAAAAGGCCGTAATGATGCTGCAGATGACCTCTCAGAGCTCTCAGAGGGCGAGAAGGAGAAGGGAGAATCCAATGTCTCAGAATCTGTGAAGAATATTTCCAGGATCAACTCCGATATACATATCTGGTCAGATGAGGAAAAGTCTCGGCGACTTTACGTTGTCCTCATCAGGTATTTTGGATTGCTGGCTAAACTAATTGTTATTTTGGAAAAAAGAGGCTGTCCCTGAGACTAATTTGGTCCAAACTTGTTTCAATGATCTTCCCAAGGTACCTTTATTATGATCCTTCCAAAATTTTAAAGAGAAAGGAGGAAAGATACGCAGGTGGTTCTATAATATGTGGGAAATGAATAACTTTCGGTTTTTAATACTACGGTATTTATTGTTGTAGTATTCATGGGTTGGTGCGAGGAGAAAATATGGAACTTGGAAGAGATTCTGATACTGGTGGTCAGGTGGTTATTTCATACTGCCCCTACTTCCTTCCATTTAAAAATTTTCAGATGTTTTTACAATAAATAAAACAAAATTCAAGTTCTATATAAAAATGGCCAGCCCAACCAAAGAAAAACTGGGCTTCTCAGTCACTTATCCTCACAATAAGGACCTCCCTTCTGATATTAAGGAACCCCATATAAAGGCCTATGTCTGAGCCCACCAAAGGCCTTGACTGAACCATGGCTAGTGGCCACAGCCGAATCAGTCTCAAATCTTTCAAACCTAATACCGGTCTCTGTTTTTGCATATTTAAGGTGAAATATGTTGTGGAACTTGCTCGGGCTCTGGCCAACACAAAAGGAGTCCATCGAGTTGATCTTCTAACCAGACAAATCAGCACACCGGAAGTAGACTCTAGCTATGGTGAGCCCAATGAGATGCTGTCATGCCCATCTGATGGAAGTGGTAGCTGTGGAGCTTACATTATCCGCATTCCTTGCGGGCCACGCGATAAGTAATTACCTTTTCTTTTTTTTTTGGTCCTAAAGCTATTCCTAGTGAGTTAATTTTTCGGATAAAGGAGCGGAAATACTGATCCACGAGTCTAACAAATAGGCAACTTTGTGACAGGTACATACCAAAAGAGTCACTTTGGCCTCATATACCTGAATTTGTTGATGGAGCTCTAAACCATATAGTTAACATGGCAAGAGCTCTAGGTGAAGTGAATGGGGGAAAGCCAACTTGGCCTTACGTGATTCATGGCCACTACGCTGATGCTGGGGAGGTGGCGGCACGCTTATCTGGGGCCTTGAATGTGCCAATGGTGCTAACTGGCCACTCATTGGGCCGGAACAAGTTTGAGCAACTGCTTAAGCAAGGGAGGTTTTCTAGGGAGGACATAAATGCAACCTACAAAATAATGAGAAGGATTGAAGGTGAGGAACTAGGTCTGGATGCTGCTGACATGGTGGTGACTAGCACGAGGCAAGAGATTGAAGAGCAGTGGGGATTGTACGATGGGTTCGACCTCAAGCTTGAGAGGAAGCTTAGGATTAGGAAACGGCGTGGAGTTAGTTGTTACGGGCGACACATGCCAAGGATGGCGGTATGCACAATCTCTTGCTGATTGTGGTTTTTCCTACAACTGAAAGAATGGCTTGATTTTTTAGTAATTTATAGTCAAATCAAGACTAAAGGTATACTGTGTGAACTCACATAAAACTAATTACTATGAGGCATTGCCGCATAGGTACATTGTAAAAGTTACCTTACCTAAATTCTCAGGAGTTAAAAGGTTTTGAATTCGCGTCAAACTTCCTTGGTCTTTGTAGGACATATTGAGCTTAGCTATAGTAAAGAGTATATTGCAGCATAAAGATCCACAACTGCATACTAATTACTAAGTGGCATCAGGTTATACCACCGGGCATGGACTTCAGCTATGTCACCACCCAAGATTCAGTGGAAGGTGATGGTGATCTCAAGTCATTGATTGGCCCCGAGAGATCTCAGACCAAAAGGAATCTGCCTCCAATATGGTCCGAGGTTGAAATACTTCTGCTAATCTTTCTTACCATTTACATTGTCCATGAAAATGAATCTACCATGTTACATAGAATGCGATCAACTACGAGTGAAAAAAAAAAAAGAAGCATTTAAGAATGTGACATTTGGTTTAACTCGATTTTATAAATGCAGATAATGCGATTTTTCACGAACCCACACAAGCCCATGATACTTGCATTGTCCCGTCCTGACCCAAAGAAAAATGTCACTACATTGCTCAAGGCTTTTGGGGAATGCCAACATCTCCGAGAGCTAGCTAACTTGGTAATTTTAACGTTGAAGTAAATTTCGCAACTGTTCAAACACGGTTCAACAGAGGTGGGACTAATATACTTGGGGCAAATTTTTACTTTTGCAGACACTTATACTAGGCAACAGAGATGACATTCAAGAAATGCCCAATAGCAGCTCGGTCGTTCTCGAAACGGTACTCAAGCTCATTGACAAGTACGACTTGTATGGTCAGGTGGCCTATCCGAAGCATCACAAGCAATCTGAAGTTCCTGACATTTATCGTCTGGCTGCAAAAACAAAGGTACGTTGCCCAATGACGGATCCAATGCACCTAGGATGGCCATGACCCCAGCCCCTTGCTAAATCTTTTTCTTTATAAAACGGGCTTCAACAGCCCTTTACGGCCTTCACAGTCCATGCGGATGGCCTGCCAAATCTTCTAGAAGGCCACTTGTCAAGGCCCATTATATATCAGATAGATTACTATTCTAAACGTGAGAGAGTGACAGAAATAGAAATGCATTTCACGGTATTTATAGAGTAATAGTTAACCCAAATGTGAGACTATTTGCCAACTGGCCTGACGGCACAAGACCCAGATCATGGTTCGACCCCTTCTCCCAATGTATCAAAAAATGGAGACTTATTTATATATTTATCACTCTTGCCTCAAAACGTTAGATTTCGTTCAAATCCCACTAAATTTGCTAACGTAAGACTTGGGGGTTGTCTCTTGAAGGGAGTTTTCATCAACCCAGCTCTCGTGGAACCTTTTGGTCTCACACTTATTGAGGTAAGGCTCGGTTTATGTACTCAGAAGCAAAAATCTGATCATAGAAGTTATTAATTTCCTATAATTTGCTTATCTTTTATCCCGTATAATAAATATCTTGCAGGCAACTGCTTATGGTTTACCTGTGGTCGCAACGAAAAACGGAGGACCTGTTGATATTCTAAAGGTAATGACGAACCTCTAATGTTTTTTCCAACCTACTAAAGCTATACTCAATTGTGTTTCCTATTTAAAGATGCACTTCATTGTTTCCTGTATATAATCTAGCCAGATCTCGCAATCAATTGCGTTGCTGTTCTTTTAATATAATCATTCGAACGCTGGGATATGCACCACATGCATCTTCATCTCTATTTCAATCAACTAGCATAGGTTTAAACCTAATCTAGTCAATCCCTCTGATCCTACTTATAATCAGCACTCTAGAAAAAAAAAGCCTGCGGAATGCATCCCTTGCCTATGATCACCCAATGGCAATATTTCACCAAACTAATGGAGGGCTCTGTTCTACCAGGCACTAAACAATGGACTCCTCGTTGATCCACATGATCAGAACGCCATAGCAGATGCATTGCTAAAGCTTGTCGCTGAGAAAAATCTTTGGCTCGAATGCCGAAAGAATGGCCTAAAGAATATCCACCGTTTTTCATGGCCAGAGCACTGCCGTAACTACCTCTCCCATGTTGAGCACTGTCGAAATCGCCACCCCACCACCCGTCTTGAGATCATGCCAATTCCTGAAGAACCGATGAGTGATTCTCTACGGGATGTGGAAGACGTTTCTTTGAGATTCTCCACAGACGGAGACTTAAGGATCAATGGAGAGCTTGATGCAGCAACCAGACAAAAGGAACTCGTTGAAGCCATAACCAGAATGGCTGCCTCCAATGGCCATCACGGTGCCAATTACTGTCCAGGTAGAAGGCAGTGGCTATTTGTAATAGCCATAGATTGTTATAACAGCACCGGGGATTGCACTGAAATGTTCCAGGAAACTATCAAGAGTATTATGCAAGCTACACAGTCCGGTTTTGGCTTGGGTCGGATAGGCTTTGTATTGTTAACTGGTTTAACTTTACAAGAGACCATAGAAGCATTGAAATGCTGCCAGGTAAATATAGAAGCCTTTGATGCCTTGGTGTGTAAGAGTGGAAGTGAAATGTATTATCCATGGAGAGATATGGTAGCTGATGTGGATTATGAAGCTCACATAGAATATAGATGGCCGGGTGAGAATGTGAGGTCGATGGTGACAAGGCTTGCCAGGATAGAAGATGGAGCTGAGGATGACATCGTGGAGTATGTGGGTGCATGTAGCTCTAGGTGCTACTCTTATAGTGTGAAACCGGGAGCAAAGGTGAGAAATTTCAGATGGTATGAAAATGTCTAATAAATAGAAGGTGGTACCTTACATAAAGCATTTTCTGATCCTATAACATTTCTAACTATGATTCCAATTTATATAAATGGCAGACTCGAAGGATAGACGACCTCCGCCAGAAGCTGAGGATGAGAGTCTTTCGATGCAATCTTGTGTACACACATGCAGCATCGAGGTTAAATGTTGTACCTTTGCTTGCATCAAGAGTGCAGGCACTAAGGTCAGACCACTTTTCTTAAATATATAAAGTATGACATACGGACATACACACAAGCAGCATCGTTATGCCCTTATATGAAACATATGCATTAATCCACATAACAAAATCAGTTGGAATACCAGAATAAAAGTTGAACAGAAAAAGTTTTCAATCATTCGTGTTATGCAGGTACCTTTCAGTTATATGGGGTATTGATCTATCCAAAGTGGTTGTGTTTGTGGGTGAAAGAGGGGATACAGATTATGAAGACCTGCTTGCCGGCCTCCACAAAACCCTTATTCTAAGAGGTTCTGTGGAGTATGGCAGTGAGAAGCTTCTTCGCAGTGAAGACAGTTTTAAAAGAGAAGATGTAGTTCCACAAGATAGCCCCAACATCGCCTTTGTAGAGACTTATGGAGCCCATGATATCTCAGCAGCTCTAAAAGATCTTGGAATCAAGTGAACAGACCTTCCCTTCGTTTCTCTTTTCTTTCTTTCTTTCTTTCTTTCTTTCTTTCTTTCTTCCTTCTTTCTTCTTTTTGACTATTATTATTATTATTATTGTTGTTGTTGTTGTTGTTATTACTATCATTTTTAGGATCTTTAAAGCAAATAATTATATAGTTAACTCAAAAGTGAGAATGTAAATATCGAAGAATACTGAGTCTCAATATCTTGTTAAAAATTTCTATTTTATCTAAGATTATGCATCTAAGCTTTTCAAAAACTTCGTCTTGAGCATACACACGATCTTTGATATGATTCATAGAAGTAACAAAATAGCCACTCGCAAACAAAAAGAACTCTCCGCAAAATGTTTAAATGCATTCTTGATGTGCCTTTGTGCGTGCACTTCTTTGGCTAGTTTGGGCATTGAAGTTTAGGTGTATAATATATAATCTTTTATAATCAAGAACCGGCAATTTAGGATAGGTGATGTGTGGGTATCAAAGCATTTTTCTGTATTAAATTATTGACCTTGAGTGCGTATTCCCTTGTTTCGTTCACAAAGAAACAGTTCAAATCACTAAAATATTTTTTTTAATAGCAAGATTATCTATAAAATTGGCCTTCAATGACTAATAGTTTCATCACATTATGTTTCAACGACTTGAAAGTATTGAATTCTTTAAAATTTGAAGAATTACCTGTAGAGCGAGTCACTGATGCTTGCTTTCTTAGTCTTTGAGTTCTCCAAGTTTCAAGTACTTATTTCACATTTTTTCATCCATGAATGTCCACACCCACCTCGTATTCCTCTCCGCAAGCACATTTAACAACATGGGAAATTCCCTGCAAATAGCAGAGGCTTCCATAATGCAAGGGGATGACTTTACATGGAAAATACAAATTGTGTCGAAACTTGCTTAATATCGGGAAGGTAAAAAGCAAAAGCTTATCACTGTATTTACCTTCAGTTTTCCAATTTGGTCTAGCAGAGACTGCAAATACTCAGTTTCTCCTGCTTTATCTGATAGAAGGGCTCTGTGTTCCTCTTCCAGGGTCTTAATATCCATTGCTCTAAGTTCTGGCTGTATTCATCCACACATCAAGAGAATGCAATAGTTGCATAACATAGTATAAGAATATTTGAATATATTGGATTCAGTCTCTCTCACTGCCCAATCGGCTTGACTTGCAGAATCTCAATTTTTCATCAATTTTCTTTAAAACCCCCTGTTGAGCATGCCAAATTACTCCAAATACAAGATAACTATATAAATGGTTGTAAAATAAAACGATGCAAGTGGTGGCATCTTAATCGAGCCATTATTTAGGCATCAAATGGTCCATTCTTAAACACTTCTGCATTACCATGTAACTAAAAGTGCATACATGCAGTCATATTTGTGCTGAGTAAACGACTGACCTTAAATTCATTTGCTCTGCACCTCACTTGCTCAAGAAGCTGCATCATCTGAAATACAGAGGGATGCTTGTGCAAAGATTCGATATACCAAGATAAACGAGCAGCTTTTAATTAGAAATGCTACTGAGGACTATTATTCCCTCAGAGTTATACAATCAGCATATGCACTATCTTTACATATTAGTTACTAGACTTGAGATATACAATCAGCATATGCACTATCCAAATTGATAAATCAATATACATCTCATTTGGTTGACTAATAGGCATATAAAGATGTAACCTTGCTGTTCTCCATGACAAGGTTGGATTTCATTTGTGAAATTGCATTGAGGTTGGCTTTAGCAGAGTCTAGTTTCACCGCCAGGTTCATCTTTGCTTCATTCCCCTGTCACTCCAAAGATGAGTTATGACCTTCCACCTCCAAAAGTATTAAGAGAAATGGAAGAGTTGTACCAGATTGTCCATAATGAGATCGCTATTAATGCTAGACTTCCCTGCAAGAGAAACCCAATACAAGAGGAAGACGTGAACGCAATATTTAAGTAAAAACAGTATCCTTCAGAAAATCAAACCTTGGCTCAAAAAACATTTTCTTCCCCCATAAGAATGGGTTGGGGGTGAGGTCGAGGTTTCAAGATCCACTAGATGTGTCTGAAACTTACCAATAGAAAAGAAAAACAATGTTGTAAAAAGGATATGGTGCTTCTTTTTAATTCTTCCTTGTTTTAGGAAAATCGACACTGTTGCATTTTCTTGGATATACATGCAACATGTGAAAAGTTAACAGCTAACATTTTCCAGAGTTTCAGATGGAAGAGAGAAATTTCAACTAACAGATACAGTCCCTTATGGCCCTTAGACATTAAGGAAAACTTCGAAGGCAACAAACACAACAAAAATTTGGCTGCATGTCCCCACAAACTGGAAGGGGTTAGCTGAGATGTAAACCGCTATCTCAACTGCATAAAGAATTCCAAGAGCCATACCTTCAGTTTCACCTGTTTGCTCATCGACTCTTGTCTTGACCTGTATAAAATCTAATTAGCAGTATAAAATATAATTAGCAGTCTACACCATAATTTTCTATCAATAGGACTTGAGAACTTCTAAATACTTTGTGAAATCATAAGCAAAAATACAACTGAAGAAAGTAGGAAAAAAACTAAAAAGTGGCATCTTTGACAAACAGCACTTCAACTAGTTTAGTTCATGCATACGTTGTTGTGACTGCATGATTTAAGTGTCTAAACAAAATATAGTATAGCAACACACATACAGACACGGTAGAAAATCAACATTCACGTTATAAAGTGTATTCAGGAGAGGACTTTGTAAATGGAACAATTTTAGTCTATGATACTGGGGAAATCAAGAATAGACTTCAGCAAATGCAGACTCCCGAGATTATATCAGCTTGTGGATGGAACAACACATGTACCCACACAAGCATCAGGCAGCTGATTTGTCGCCTAGAAGATGCCTGTTGAGTAGTACTATCTAGCTGAAGCTATCACAGCTATGCTGAATAAGAAACAGAAGAGGGAGCTGGGCCCCGGGGGGGCGGGGGTAGTAAAAACAGTTTGATCTAGACAAACGTACCAAACCATGTTCTCCCAACTCTCTGCTAATGTTGTGAGAATTGACCCAATCCTACAAAAAATTTAAGGAGATCATCAACTACAGCTTGGAATTTGAACAGAGGGCAATAGATTTACAAGAAAGAGCTTCCGGAACCGGACCTGTTGTTCCTGTAATTTGCAATTGATGTCCTCTGCAACCTTGGTGTAGTAGATGCTGTTATTGTGAACAAATTGCATTGATAATGGTTGAGCAATATCTCATGCACTACATTTGTTGCAGGTTTTTCTTTGAAATACCTTTTCTCTTTAAGTTTGGCGGACAAGCTGGCTTTTTCTTGTTGAATAAAGTCCAACGTCTGTTTGTTATAGAATCGTGGTTAAAACCAAGAGAGTGGCACAAAAAACCGTTTATCCATAACTAATCAGGCGAGTGACGTACGTGCTTATTTCTTAATAAAAACAAAAAGTAGCCGCATGTGATATCCCTTACATGCGATCCACGATCCATTTCAACCTTTCAAGGCCAGGTCTATGGTTATAGTAGAGTAGTTAAGGATCGTGATTCTCAATTTGACTTGTTTCTGTTTCACACCCCATTTTGACTCTAGGCAATCCACTGAAAAGTAATAAAGTAACGCCATGAAACATGCTTAGTTTATTAAGCATGGACCCCGTGCAGCTATGAAAATTGTTTTGCGCACAGGCTTGAACATGAGTGTTTCCACTGTTCATACGAGGGTGTCTACATAGACCCTGTGCAGCTAGCATAATTCTCTGTTTATATAGAAGGACAATGTTAGTGTGACTATCACCCATCAAATGTGTCCACTACTATAAATGAGTTTTTTTGTTTTTCTTTAATATTTTTTTTAAACATCCTTAACCATTAGGAAAAAAAATTAAAAAATATATAAATTCACTAATAGTCATTTTTTTTTAAAATAAAAAATAAAAATATATGAGTGAGCAAACTATCATCTTCCTATATAGAATGCGTTCATTGAAGGATTGTCTCTCTCGTCAAAAATAAAATAATGAAATAATAATAATAAAAGAAGACGACCCCTGTGATTTAAAAACAAAAATCATCCAGAGAAAGGCTTCAACCTTCTTCGTTCTGTCTGTACAATTAACAGCTAAACAATAACTTCAGTCACTAAAATCTTCCACGTCACTTTCTTTCACCATTCATATCAAAACAAACAGATCCCAAAATATTTACAAGCTCGTACTATAAGGAATAAGCCGAAGCAAATCCTGGAATAATGACCTTATGAAGTAGAATGTTACAATTGCGTAATAATATCCGGTTAAAAGCAACTCTTATTACGAACTTACGAAGTAGCATTTTGCAATTGTGTAATTACAATGACCTTAAAATATTACAATTGGGACGCACAAAAGGGACGGCATCCCAAGAATGCAAAGCAGTGCATGTTTCAGGAATGGAGAAAAATACTTGATGCAAAATAATTGGTCCCTTTCTCTCTATGAGTATTTTTAAAGAAATTTTCCTCTTTCAAATATTAATTACTTCTTTGCAAATGTTTCTACGTTGTCGTGTAACACATGAGCTCACTAACTAAGGGTTTCGACGAAGGGCTTCAAGTGCGCACACACGGATAAAAACAGACAGACCGACGAGGGAGAGGTTAGTACCTGTGTAAGTGTTGATGAATCAGACTCCAAAGAGGCAATCCTTCTCCGTTTTTCTAATATCTGTAAGCATATCTGACCCTTCGCTTTCCTCATTTGCTCGGCATCTTCTTTTAGTTTCTTTGTTTCAGATTTTGCTGCAACATAATGATAACCAGCGCACGAACGTCACCGAACGAGGATTGTAATTATTAGATGGTGAATAAAGAGGAGCATTTCATATGCTTTCGATTCCAGAAAATAAATTTACTTATCTGATGATCTGAAAAAGGATATTTGATAAAGATACAACAACGCCAATATTAACAATAATAATCATACAAAAAGCACTAGTAATTTTAAAAGACAAAAACATTAGTACTAATTGCAAACCGTCTGTCGATAACCAAGGTTTCAAAACCTAAACATTTGGGAAAATGGAAGAAAAATGAGAGAAAAAAAAAAAAAAAAGGAGTAACAGGCAGCACATAAATAAACGATAACCTATGAAATTTAACCTCTCTTTACTACTTAGGTCATGCAACCAAACGGAACACCAATGGAAATTTTATTTTAAAATTTCAAAAGATTTATAATAATAGTTGCTTCCAAATTTCCATTAATAGTTAATTCATTTAACGAAAGTATTACAAAATGAACAGCCTAATGCACTACAAGCTTTTTTTTCAGAAAAAAAAAAAAAAAAAAAAAAAACACCAAGAAAATATACACATGTAATGTAATTACATACACCTGAAATATAATTACATAAACACACAAATGCATTCCTGCATACGTGCATACATGTAGGAAAGTAACACGAAGAAGAAGAAGAATAAATTAAGCAGACTAACCCGAATTAAGATCGTTTTCCATGGTTTGAATGGTGGTTAACTGCATTTGCTCTTCGACTGAAATCTTCGCCGCTTGATCCTCCACATCTATTAGTATCCATTCAAGTTAAACTAGTATCCATTCAAGTTAATGTTACAAATCGCTGTAATTCTCTAATTTTCTTAAATATTTCTTGACTTTAAAAGAATAAATTAGAGAGAGAGAGAGAGAGGTACCGTTCATCTGAGACCGCAAGGTTTTCATGTACTGCAAGTACTCGTCCATCTTCGAGTTCCCGCGGATTCACAGAGAAAATGAAATTCGCTTACACCAAATTTGGCTTGTACAAAGAGGGAAACGCAAAGATTAATCTAATCAATCGAATCAACCTTACGGTTGCCCCCAAAGTAAGGCAGAGAGATAGAAAAATCTAGAGCGTGCGTGAGTTTTTCGACCTTTCTGGTCTTTGCGAAATGAATTAATAGAGCGTGAGCAGATTTTGGAGGGAAAAAGCCATGGTTTTTTTGCTTAACTTATGCGCAATCTTTTTAAAAAGGAAAATATTCCAGTAACAAATGTAATTCATAAAAATAATTTTATATATGTTGTAATTTGTCAGATTATGAAATTATTTTTTATTATAAAATAGATTTAATAGATTACATAAAATCACTTCAATTGATATGATTATTTTATATAATATCTTTGTTACACTTTTAAAAATGTGTGATTTATTATTAAAAAATAATTTTTTCATGTAAATTTTGTATTTATTTATTTTTTTAAAATGAGTGTACGAAACTTTCATTTTCTAAGTTTTCTTTTTTCCAACGGAATAACTTTTCTATTCATCATCTCTATATATCATATTTTTTTTATTTTTTTATTTTTATTTTTCTTAAATTAATTAATTGATTCTACTCATCATCTTTGTACCATATATTTAATAAGAAAAATAAATAAATAAATCACGTGTGATATGTGATATAAGAATAATGATCATAATTTTTCAAAAGAAAATGGTTGGATAAGTAAAATTATCTTACTATACAGTCTACAAACTTTTAAATATAATTATCCTTGGTAAAAATAGAAAGTTAATACGTAAACTTGCAAATAATTTGTTTTTTATAAAAGTTTATGTTGGATTGTTGTGCAACTAAAAAATCTACACAACTTTTTATTATTTACATAACTTTTACACACTATATTTTTTTTAATTTTTATTATTTTTTTCTTTAATCAAATATTTCATATATGAATAATGAATAGAAAAATTGAATTAGTTTAAAAAGAATAAATTCAAAACAAAATTTTAAAAAAATATTAAAATTTTTTAAAATTTTGTTTAAAAAAATAGTGTGTAGAGAATGGAATGTTGTGTAACATTCATCTTGTGCAACACATTAGATAATACAATTTATTGTATTTTAAAATGTGTTAATGAATAGTGTCACTCCGATAAATGGGGATTGTTCATGTCAATTGAGTGTATAATGTGACAAGTAAAATGATAGGTACATTAACACTATCATTTGTACGGAGAGAAGACATTATCTATCTAAAATTCAAAACCCTCTTCCTTCTCTCTAAACTCCCTCAAACTCAGATTTGACTAAAGGGGATGAGAGTTTCAGCTCCTTCCTCATCCCTTCTCTCGTGTATGATTTTTTTTTTTTTTTTTATGTAAAGTTTTAGTTTTGTTTTTGTGTTTTCCAATCCTAATAAAGGGGAAGTGACGTTCGGGTCCTTCCGACGTCTATTAGCCATCATACTCCATTGGGATGCTGCCTAGCCGCCGATCTTCAAGACTACTGAATACGGCGCTAAATGAAGTGGAGTGTAGCCCGTACGCGCGGGTTGAAGCCTCGGAGCTTGTCTGTGTGTGGCCCTCACGCGCCACTGATGAGTCTTTTGCAGACGTAACACTGGACTTTTTTTGGACCTTTAACTCCGGGACTTCAAGGATCGACCGTCAACCTCCCTTCTAGAGTGGTTTTGTGTGTTGTACCTTCGTTTGTTGCATCGTTTTCATAGTGTTTTCCATTATTTTTTTAGTACATAGCTTTTGTTCATCTTCTCCCTTTCTCTTTGACCCGAGTGAGGTGTTGAGTTATCTGGATTGGACGCAGTCTAGGGTAAAAGTTGGTCGAGAGGGGCAGGTGATGCTATGGTCGATGCTCGTGCATAGGAGCCACCTGCGCAACGGATGCTGGTGTCTGTGCGAGAGCTGGGTGCTCTTGCCGTATGGGCTCATGAAGTTGATGCTTGCAGTGGGCGTGCCGTCTGAGCTTATGCTGGTGCTCGTGGAGGGTAGCGGCGATAGAGAGTTTTTGTTTTTTTTTTGTTTTTATTTTTTTAATGTGTTTATTTTTGCAGTTTTTGTTTTTTGTAATTAATAAAAAAGAAATAGGTTATTGAACTTGGTGTCTATAGTAGCAGAATCTCATACTCCTCCTTCCTGTGAGACAAAGGGGGCAAGTGCTTCTCTTATTTGAAATAGGGGTCGTGTAGTTCTGTTTTTACAGAACGCTTTATCTGTCAGAAGAGAGTGTTTAGAAGTTAAGACAATGTATATCACAAATGAATTTGTGTGAGGGAGGTGTCCCAGAGTAGATGCATAGGTTGGTTTATAGTCTGAATTTTTTCCGTATTGATAAGTCACAGCTGTAACTTCGATTTATTGAATGATATGAAATTTGTTTCCATAAAAAATAACAAATTTTTTTTTTTTAAAACTATCATTTGTACGGATATATTTTTTAATATTTATGTTTTTTTATTTTATAGTATTGTGTTTTTTATTTTTTGTGTTTTTTTTAAATACACAAAAAAGACTTTAAAGAAATAAAAATAAAATTATTTAACACTATCAGCAAAGTGTCGGTAAAATTTATCGGATTCAGGCGATTACAGATGCCCGCCCCTATAGCTCCAATTGTCGTCTTGAAAAGCTTTATGTAACGCACTTGTCAAAGACGCCGTGTTGAAGGTCATCTTGTAACGCATTTGTTAAAAAAACACTTCAATGCAACATGTCCGAAATGGCGTGACGTCTTCAATGCAACGCATTTGTTAACAATACGGAGTGACGTCTTTATCATTGGAGCTGCTGTCACTGAGATTGAAGGGAAGGTGCGGGTGAGGGAGACCGAAATGGCGATCCCAATGAGATTGGGAAGGAGACAACGAGGACGGCAATTCCTACAGAGTCAAGTCGGTCTCGGTGGTCGATTCCTTCATCGCTTCAGATTAAGATTTTCTTCGCAAAGGTTCTTCCGTGCTATTATCATATGCCTGGCCTTCGTCGCTCTGTTGCCTCCCTTATTCTTCCACTTCCGGCTCAAGCGCTTCCATGAGGTCTGTCAGTTCCTCAATCAACTCAAACCCTCTACTCTTCCCATTAGAATTCCATTTCTTTGCAAATACAATTACGCCGTTTCTTTAAATGGGATATGGATATTGAGAATGAATGGATGATTAAATGAATTTGCTTTTGCTACGCTTGCAAAATAGATACGAGAAAGAAATTGCGGTTGGCTGAATGATCCTCCTCTTGTATGTGCTCACGGGGGTGACTCAACTAAGGCCTTCCCCAACACGGTGAGCATCCCCATGTTTATTTTTTTTCTTGATAAGAAGATGTAAGCCTCCCATGTTATGAAATTAAACTTTGAGACCTAAAAATACTAATGTTGAATTTCTTCACAGATGGCTGCGTATCATATGGCACTTCGTTCTCAAGCAGACTGCATTGAGATCGATGTTTCTCGTTCTTCTGATGGGGTTTTGTTCGCTCTGCATGATAGGTAAAGTTAACTAGTACCATCCAGGTGTCAAACAACATTCATCTTTGAATGTTATAATTGTATATTGTTATCTATTTAACTACTCGGGGATTTGATTCTCACTTGGCACAGGCAGGGATTTGCAGCGGATGTCTGGAAACAGTACTTCTAAAGTCGGGTACTTGAGCACAAAAGAGGTAAGACTAGGTGGCTTAGCTTTCTTTTCAACAATGTTAAGCAACTTCTCAAGTATTTGTGTTGTCAATCTATTAGTTAATGAATCTCAGGAACATCCATGAAAGTTGTAACTGTAAATTTATACACTTTTAACTGTAGTCTGTAGATGAAGACTCATTTGGGTGGTGGGGTTGGTTTGTCGGGGGGATACTAGTCTAACACTAATCAGCCACTACTTTTCATTACCTGACTGTACTGAATAAATATGTTGATTGATCCTGAGCAAAACAGCCAAAAGGGAACGGATTGATTTGTTCTCGGGTTGAGGCTGGCCAAGTTATGTCAGGGTTGATATCTTAAACTTTGCTAGGCGTATCATTAATGTGTCTTAGTGGATCAATGTTGGTGTGGCATGCATGCAAATGAAGAAGTTACATATGAATAAACCAAACAAGACTCTTATTCGGGACCTAAGAGATCAAGTACCAGCTGTTCTCCTAACATAGTAGAGGTCATAGTTTCATTAGTTTTACCCCTCAATTTCAATGTTGGGGTTCTCAGTTGTAAAAGTAGTGGTGGTGGCATGCATGCAAATGAAAAAGTTACATATGAGAAAAACCAAACATGACTCTTAGTCAGGACCTAACAGATAAAGTCCAGCCATTCTCCTAACATAGTAGAGGTCATAGTTTCATAAATTTTACTGTAGAAGCATGGTCTACGATATTTTTCCCCTCAATTTCAATGTTGGGGTTCTCAGTTGTAAAATTAGTAGTGATTCAGGTTAGTTAACAGAATTCTCGACACAGAGTGAGGAGGGTTGGACGAATTTTGCCTCCAGTAATTGCTCTCCTCTGTATCATCCATATCAACTAATTTATGCTGGTTTCTAGTGTTTTCTTTTTCACATGATCTTGTATAATTTGAAACATCTGAAAATTTTCAATTGTCATATCATGTTAATCTTTTGTGAAAGTGAATAGTTTTAGTTTTATTTGGGGTTTATTTGTTGAAGAAATAATGATACCTTTTTAGATCTAGAACTAATTCACCTGTGGTTTAGGTCAGATCATATTTAATTAAACGACCTTTGGTTTAAAAGGTTTCACTTTACCCCTCTGAGATCACATACTTAATGTTTTTATTTTTTTTGCCTTCAATCGTAAATATTATCATGTGTAAATCACGTACCTCAAAATAAAACTAAAAAAAACACAATAGCAACTTCATTGAACTCTGAATACTTTGACTGATTAAAAAAAAATGAACTCAGAGAATCAGAATACTTTGAACTCGTGAATCAAAAGCAGACATGACTATATTTCAGTTGGATAATGTGCAAACTTTCAAACTACAGGCTGGATTTCAAACTTGATCCAAACCACAGGTGGATAATTGCATATATTATATGCATCAAAAGATCTATGAGTAATTTTGACTGAGATTGTATTTTAGTTTGTTGCTGTAGATACGAGAACTTGGCAGTGCTCATCAATCTTCGCAGAAGTTTCATGATGAAAGCATTCCTACTCTTGAAGATGCTTTGATGGTATTTTCCTGGATTTCCTTAATCCTCTCTCCATAAAGTTACATTCATTATCCTCTCTTTTTACAGTATTTTTTATGAACATATTTCATCAACCTTACTGACCTTTTTTGTTTGCCCTGTGAGACTATTCTTGACATCTATCAGCACTCTATTTTCCTATTTCCTGTTAAAGCTTTGTTGTTGAGTTTTCTGACCATTGTTCTAATCATGTTCTTAGTTGATATCAAGTTCTGTTCGGCAAGTGATTCTAGATGCTAAGGTTGGGCCTCCATCTTATGAAAAAGGGCTTGCAAAGGATATTCTTTCTGTTGTAAGTTTGTTGTTTCCTTCCCCTTCCCTGTTTCTATCTTATATTTTCAACCTTTTACTCTATGTCTGTGTGTATATGATACGCATTTAAAATGACCTCTAACTTTATGGTTTTAGGAATATTGCACGTTTAGCAATTGTAAAGTTGACTCTTTGTTTTATTCCCAATGAAAAAAGGTTACCTTTTTGCTTTATTGTTTGCAAGCATTCAATTTTAAACTAAAATGGTTTTGCAAGTCCTGTAGCCTTATGATTTTCAGTGCCTTCATTTTACAGGTTGAGAGGACGCAGTGTAAGAATTGCCTTGTATGGGCTAAAAGTGACAATTTAGCAAGGGACGTAATTAAACTATCACCGGATATTGTGGTAGGAATCAGTTCACTGATTGTACATCTTCAGGATCTTTTTCTACATAATTATTTAATCTTACAATTAGATTTTTTATCCTGTTTGCTGAGTTCTTTCAGCATCTTTTTCTACATAATTATTAATCTTATGATAGATTCTTTGTCCTGTTTGCTGAATTCTTTAGTGATGATCATCTGGGGAAGATAAACACTTCATGTTCATCAATGTGAGGAGACTTTGGCAAAATTGTTAGGTTTAATTGTTAGCTTCTTTGAAAGCTGAAACCGTACAAGTCTGTGGTCTATTGTATCCTGTGCACTATATTGTATTGTGTAGGAATTATCCTGCATCCATCACATATGAGTCTTCCTTTGTTTGCATCTTATTTCTGTTTTTTTTCTTGGTGGGTTTCAGGTTCCGGGGGTGGGGAGGGAGTCAGGGTTATTGGAAAATATGCTTCCTTTTCTTAATGGATATGGTTTGTCATCACCATATGCAGGACTGGACTTAATTATGTTTGCTCGTTCAAAGCCTTTTTGGTCCACAAGTCTTTAACAGTCTACTAGTTGAATTTTAAAGTAATAGGATAAGTTGCTACAGATTGATGATCTTGTTACCAGCAGGACTAATTCACATAAAATTATCACAAAATTCTTCTTGTTGATGCATGACCTACTCGACCGGTATGGCACATAAAGCCAGATGTTTTGGTACAGAAATTGGTGATGTTGGTTTATGAGTTTGTTCTCTTTGCATGTTGAAAGGGTGAGATGTCATTTCAGGTGGGCTACATTGTGATGAAGGATCCTTCTACTGGGGCTCGAACAAACTTGTTGAGGATGAGAGGTGCTGGAGTGGTTGGTGTTTATCACCCTCTGGTTGATGAAAAGCTTGTGAAAATTCTTCATGGGTATGAAGTTCATTTGATGTATATGAATTTGCAGGCTACATAGCATCCGAGCAGTGCGATTTCACATTTACATCTGTCTCTTTACAGGACGAATAAAAAGGTCTACGCCTGGACTGTTGATGATACAGATTCGATGCAAAAGATGTTGATTGAGCGTGTGGATGCTGTTGTTACAAGCAATCCTACTCTACTTCAACGTCGAATGCAAGATATCAGAACCCAATGTCTCGAGGAAGGCTTTTTTTTGTCACGATGACATTCATTTGTTTCAAGTACAGAACATAATTCCTATGACGGAACCTTGCCTTCCACTTACGATATATATTGAGTGCTAAATACTTTCACTGACTTTTAGATTGAAAAATACTTTAATCACAGATATTTCATAAAAATAAACTCACAAATTAATAAGACATAATGATAATTACTTTTATTTTAAAGTATATCACATTAATCCATTTATGAATTTATTTTTATAAAAAAATTTTATGACTATAACACTTCTTTTTCAGATTTAGAATAGTGTCCTTGCTATGATGGTGCTGATGGGTTCACGTTAAAAGATCACTTGTCTTGTAAAATTTATTTGCATGCTTGAAAATTTATATTTTAATTTTTTTAAAAAATTGAAATGAATTATTTGGTTTATATGTCGACTTTAAACTTTTAAAAAATATTGTATTCCTCTAAAAAATTGTATTCCTGTTGAGGCTTTTCGTGCTTTTAAGTTAGAAAAGTTCTATTCTCATGTTTGAGTGTAGAGTACATCTAATAAAGCAATTATATGATATAATTTAATTTAAATATAAATTTTAAAATCATTTAAGTGTGTTTTACGCACCAATTTAATAATATCTTTAGGCTATAATGATTTGCTTAGTAGTAAGTCTCACATTGCTTAAGGATGACTATTGTATTGCCTTGACCTCCTATATAAAGATTGGCTTAGGAGGCCAAAGCAATCCAATGACTTGAATATAATTTTAAGTCTTTTATAAATTGTGTATATTTATATACAATATATTTATTTAATATATATAAATAAAAAATCTTTTTAATGTGGGGCGGGGCGGGGCCCCGCTGGGGTCATCCCGCCCCCCGCCCCCGCTATGCCCTCTCTATGCGAGGCGAGGCGGAAGCCGGGCGGGGCAGCGGGGGCGGGGCCCCGCTGCCCACCCCTATTCGCCCTCGCTGCCCACCCCTATTTTCAAGCTCAATGCCCATTAATTTTCCAAACATCATAGATCTACAAATTAACCTCCAAATCAATGTATCTAAAGCCTACAATTCACAAATCCATCACTACAATACATAGATCTTGCAAAAACACATACAGATCCAATGAAATATAAAAAAAAAATAACATTCGAGTCATTCGACCCACCCATGGCCACGACGTGTCCGTGGGTTTTTGAGCCATGACATGTCCATGGGTTTCTGAGCAGACCTATGACCATGTTGTGATCGTGAGTCATGGAGAATTAAAAAAAAAAAATTAAGAGTATATCAAGAAGAAAAGGAGGAGGAGAGGATGAAGAAGAAGAGAATAATAAAATGAGAATAAGAATTCGTTGAAGAGAAATACTTGACACCGGTCCGTCCGAGGTTCTTCGATTAACAGCCCGCAAATAATAAAGTGACACCTAGGCTTTCCATCATTGTTATTTTGTATATGCACTACATTAGATTCTCAACTATTAGATTCACAGCCCCTTTGTACCCCTCGAACACCCACACTCTGCCCCCAAATCTTCTCCTCACCCTCAGATCTCTTTGTCCCCTAACAGCTCCCAACAAAGCAGTAGGCCCAAACCGAACTTGAAGCTGCCTCCTCCAAAAGTTGCACAGCGTAAATGTTTGCCTTAATTTGCTATCCCTGTGAACGTAATGAAAAAACCATGGCCGCTCAAAGAAGAAGGCTACGAGGAAGAAGATATTGAAGAAACAGAGGAAGACCGTGACAATGTTGAGGATGGTTGGAGATATGCGGAAAACAACGAGGAGGAACTATTGCAATGGAGAGAACTGATGAATGCATTTATTACTTTCAACCACCGTCTATGAATTAAATAGCCATGGCAAGATTCTACCTTGGAGGATTCACCAAGCTTTTTTATACATCATATTTTTTTCTGTTTTTTTTTTTAATTTTTCTGGGTTTTTATATTAGAAGTGTGAAATCTGGATTTTTCTGGGTTTATATTAGATTTCTGGGTTTTTTTGGAATTTGAATCTGTAATCAAATGAGACAGTTTCGTGGGTCAGCAAGGGGCGGTGCAAGTGAGAAGCAGGAGAGGGGCAGCGAGGAAGAGAAGGGTGTGATTTGAGGGGGTGTTTCTAAACTACGTTTTTGTCGGCGTCGGACTGAGATGCTTGTGTCGGCGTTGGTGTCGGACTGAGGGCAGAGAAGGCAAATGACAGTGCTGAGGAAACGAAGGCAGGGCACGTACAGGGTGATTGCCTGTGGTAGGGTGTATTTCTCTTATAGTGTTTTATCCATGTGGCTGGAGATTAATGGAGGGCTGTTTTTGGGAGAAAACCAACCCGACCGGTGTGAAGCGGCTCTGTTCGTTGAATTAAAGAGAAATGAAAGAGGACTCTATCCCCAAAAAAAAATAAAACAACCCAAACCTAGAGAGATACTCAACTTCTCTCTAATTGTATTTGAATGTTGAAGTGAGTTGAGTTAAGATGATAAAATATTATTAGAATATTATTTTTTAATATTATTATTATTTTGATATTTGAAAAAGTTGAATTGTTTATTATATTTTATGTTGGAATTTGAAAAAGTTGTAATGATGAGTTGAGATGAGTTGAGAGATGTTTAGTAACCAAACGAAGCTTAAAAAAAACTTCTTTCAATTCGAATCTTGTTTTGAGGGGGTGGTAGTTTTGGCTCCTCCCCGCTCACTTCCTTCTATCTATATTTTCAATCATGTTTATTTTTATTTTTGTGTTTTTTCAGATCTGTTATAGGTGAGCACTCTCGGGTGTTTGTTGTGTGTTTTTTTAGATCTAGCATTTGTTCTTCTTCTTCTTTTCAGATACCTTTTTTCATATTCTTCATTTTTGAAAAACTTTTTTTTTTTTTTTTCATTTTTCCCTTTGACCTGAGTAAGGATTGAGCCGCCAGGATTGATCACTACTGGGGCAGGTGCTGGTCAAGAGGGGTAAGGGACGCTACGGTCGGTGCTAGTGCATAGGAGCTGCCTGTGCAGTGGAGGCTAGTGCTCATGCCGCTTGGACTCGTGAAGTCGCTGCTTGCGGGGACGGGATTAGCAGCGAAGGGAATGGGTTGGGGAGAGAGCAACAGAGAGGGGAGGCAGTAATGTAGAAACCGTATGAAGAATAAGAAGAAGAAAGATAAGAGAAAAATAAAAAATAAAAGAAAGTGGACGGTTTGGAAAAGATGAAACTCTATGAGTGGTTTGGATTTAGAGATGAGTTGAGATGATTTGTGAATAGTATAATAAAAGTTGAATTATTTATTATATTTTGTGTGAAAATTTAGAAAAGTTGTTTTGAAATTTGAAAATTTTGAATTGTTTATTATATTTTGTGTGGAAATTTGAGAAAATTGTAATTATGAGATGAGATGAGTTGATGTGGGTTGAGATGAGTTACGAATACAAACGAGGCCTCACTTGTAGTTTTTTTGTGTTTTTATTTTTTAATTTGTATATGTTGGCAGATTTTGTTTTTAATTATTAATAAATAAATAAAT
Organism: Juglans regia; assembly: GCF_001411555.2. Lineage (NCBI taxonomy): Eukaryota > Viridiplantae > Streptophyta > Magnoliopsida > Fagales > Juglandaceae > Juglans > Juglans regia. Next base: position 1,603,031 of record NC_049901.1, on the reverse strand, counting down.
AAAGAAATAAACTATTAGACTTGGTGTCCATAAGTCTTGTACTCCTCATTCATGAGAAAACGGAGGGGGCTAGTGCTTCTCTTGTTTGGAATATGGATCGTTTAGTTATGTTTTTATAGAACATTTTATCTGTTAGGAGAGAGTTTTTTAGAAGTTAAAATAATGTTCGTCACAAATAAATTTGTGTGTGGGGGTGTCCCAAAGTAGATGCGTAGTTTGACTTGTAGTTTGGTTTGTAGTTTTAGGTTTTTCTTGTATTGATAAGTCATAACTGTAACTTCGATTTATTAAATAAAATGAAGTCTATTTCAAAAAAAAAAAAAAAAAAGCAGTTGGAAAAATGAGAGGGTTGAGAGATAAAATTAGTATTGGGAAATATTTTAGTCATAAATAGATCTTACTAAATAAATTTATAAACTGATATAGTATGTTAGATTGTAAAATTATTTTTATTGTAAAATATATATAACATTTTATATGAAATAATATCATTTTGTAAGTTTACTTATATATATATATATTTTTTGTAATTATAATACAGTACTATTAGTACTTATCTTCTTTATATACTAGTACCGGGTGGGTGAGAATTCGGAGAAGAAAAAAGCTACTATGCCGCCTCAAACTAATCGCTTAAATGTACCACTTGGTGATTTTTTTTTTTTTTTTTTTTTTATTTAGTGGTTAAAGAAGTGATTTTAAATGTATTAATATATTTTTTATTTTTTAAAAATATTTAAATCTATTAAAAAATATAAATAAAAAATAAAATAAAATACAACTAACGAAAAAGCGAAGCGGGCAGCAACAGAGTAGCCCGACTGTTCGAAGAATACGGATGGATGGACTTGGTGGGCAAGATGGGGGGCCGCCCAGTTGCCCTCCTGTTATTGATGGATGCACAAAGTTGTTTGGTTCTTTAAATCTTCTCAATTCATCTCAATTTATTATTATAATTTTTTTAAATTTCAATATAAAATATAATAAATAATTCAATTTTTTTAAATTCTATAATAATAATAATACTAACAAATAATATTATAATAATATTTTATCATCTCAACTCAACTCAACTCAACTCAACTCACTTCAACATTCATAAGACTCTATTTGGTTTTATCGATAGTTTTAATTCAATTTATTTTATCTCAACAGTTAAATATTATTTAAATATAAATATATTTTAATTTCAAAAATTTTAAAATTTTCATTTAATATTATAAATTTCTTAAACTTTCAAACAAAATATAAAAAAAAATTATTTAAATAATAAAATAAAAATTATATTATAACAATATTATAACTCTATAATATTTGTATTCAACTTTTTATTTTTATTTTTCAAAATCTCATAAAATATTTTTTTTATATATATAAGAAAATCTTATAAAATATCTTAATTCAAACTATTTCACTACTATTCATAAAATATCTCAATACTATTTCAGAACTGCTACGTACAGTCGTTAGTGGGAGTCGCCGTGCAATCGGCATCTGACGTGGCATGTTAGTGAAAAAAAAACGGCAGCGTTTTATTACTATTTTGTTTCACTGAATCATTGCAGAAAAGATTTCAATATCTGAGCAACTCTCCCAAACCAATCTGCAGTGAAACCAAGTATATCTCCTCTCTCCTCCCGCAGTTTGCAAACCAATCTGCAGTGAACCAAGGATATCTCCTCTCTCCTTCCCTCAGTTTGCAAACCCATATGCAGTGACTCAAGTTTATTTTCATTTCCATCAAATTTACTTGTTCAAAACTCTTGGAAGCTGTTCCAAAAACAGAGATTGGGAATGGGAAGGGGAGCAAATTAAGTGCGTTGTTAATGTGATTATCTCATTTTGATTTCTTTTGCTGCCAAATCGTCATTTCCCTAGTTCCTTATTCCTCTTTAGATGTGTAGTCACTGAAGAACCCAGCTGCCGCATAGCGAGCACAGCTCTGTTTTCCTCGGCTGCCGTCGCACCTCAGCTCGTCTTCATCCCCAACGCCCTGGAATACTCTATTTTCCTGCACCCAAAACAGAGCACGGCTCTTCCCTTCGCAAGCTGCCCAGTCTTGAACCATCGCCACCCCCAAAGCACCCGTAGCCAACCACCATCGTGCATGACCCGAGCCACTGCCCCTCCACCCCACCCGACAAAGAACCACATCATCGAAATATCTCTCTTTTGACTCCCGAAAGCAGAGCCCAGCTCTTCCGTTTGGCACGACTCCTCCACAAACAATCAGCTCCTCCAGGCCACTACCACCTGCACAGAGATCATCGCCGAACAGCCCAAGCCACCCCAGCCCGTCGCTACTCCTCTCGGTGAGTCCCTCTCTCGGCTTACTCCGCTCACTCTCTCGCTCATCACCCTCTCTTCCTCTCTCAACCAGTGGCCAACCGCATGCCCTCAGCCAATTTCAGCCGCACCACTAGGGTTTCATCCAACCCAGCCTCGTCGCGCCTTGCCCCCACCATGGGAAGGGTCTTGTCGTCTTGTAGCGTGGGTCTGAAGAGAGAGAGAGGGAAAGTCTTGCAGAGTGATTTGGGATGGAGGAGAGGGAGGGTCTTGTAGCGTGGGTCTGAAGAGAGAGAGAGGAAAGTCTTGCAGAGTGATTTGGGATGGAGGAGAGGGAGGGTCTTGTAGCGGGATAAACAAAAAGTTGGCAAAAATAAAACGCAGCGTTTTATTTTTTTGCCAACTCAGCAGCCGTTTACATGGCGCTTGAGGCAGGCGACTGTCTTAAGCAATTTTCATACTATTTATAGATTTGTGTAATCTCATATACATAACGAAACGAGACCTAAAAATTTATTTATTTTATATATAAAAAAATCTTATAAAATATTTTAATACAAACTATTTTATTACTATTTATAAAATGTTTCAATACCATTTATAGATTTGTATAATCTCGTCTGTATAACCGAACGACACCTAAAAATCCGGACTACTCCTTCTGCAATTTAAAAATTATATTTATCATTTCCTACACTAACACTAACATATAAATTTGTCACTTTTATCATTTTATTTAACCACACAATGCGGTTAGACCCCACACATGCCGATTTGTGATGCAGAGTTCTACCATTTTGTGTTACCGTGCTTTCGGCCGCACTAGATCCAGAAGGTGTCCAATCCCACCGCCAAACGCACCTCTCTATCTTGTTCTATAGCTCTGGTAAAAACAAATATCTCAACTAATATCTGATATACGTATGTTAAGATTTGAGGACAGATCATGATGTTTAATGTATCTCTATATATATATGAATTAAACTTGAAGCACTAGACGAGCGAATTGAAGAAAATATGCTCAGCTCTGAAACATAATTCAACGAACAATTCCTATTTAATTACTTTGTGAGAGAAGTGAAATAAACACAATTTCACTTTTTGTTTTTTTTTTTAAACTCTGATTTGGAGAATCGGTCCGAAATTTCTCTTAGACATCTGGGCGAAGGAGATGGCAACGGCAAGGATTGGATTGGCTCCTTGGTTCCACAATAAGGTCATCGATCCTCTTTTCCAAATCCTCCGCAGGTTCTCTCTCAAGATTTTTTCTTTCATTCGATTCCTTTTGTCTTCAGCTTGTGGGATGGGTTATTGACTGTAACTGAATAGAAATATGTACTGCGGCTGTGCTTAATTACTCGTTGCTATCTATCATTCTTTAATTGTTACCACTGTTTGACATCACGCATTGTATTCCTGGTCGAAACAGCTCAGAGACCTGAAAAAAGTAAACTTGTTCATGAAATTATATTTTCTTTACCTTTTTTAATCTAATAAAACAGAAAAGAAGGGGGGTAATTCTAATCCTTAAACTTCTGGGATAGAATGATCCGCTCAGCTCAGCAAGTTCTTTTCTTTTTCCCAGGGGTGCTGAGCCAAAGCAATTGGCATTCTCTGTTGCTCTTGGCATTACCATGGGAGTATTTCCAATTTGTGGTATGTCCTCATCTACAATTATTCTTGTGTAATTTTTTCTCTTAAAGGTGATTTTGCAGTGAAATTAAGTAGTTGTGCTGATTGATCAGTCTTTGAATCATTATGCATAGTTTATTATATACCATGTGCATTAGTCGTGCTTTGTATATATGTGTGTGGAAAGAACAGTGAAGCTATTTGTTGTATTGCAAGCATTCTTTAGATGAACAAAGGCTTCATTGACAGGGGTGACTGTGTTTCTATCTGGGATGGCTATTGCATTGCTTGGATCTCGTTGCCATGCCCCAAGTGTAATGCTGGCAAACTTTATTGCAACTCCGATAGAGTTGAGGTATTTGTGTGCTTTTAGAAGACCAATTTGCATTTGATTTCATCATTTGTAGTTGAGTTCAATTTTCACTATGTATTCTGATTGCTGATATGCTTTACTTCCAGCCTACTGGTACCCTTCTTACGCTTTGGTGAAATTCTCTCTGGTGGGCCTCAATTTCCGTTGACGGCTGATGCTTTGAAGAAGATTTTGACCGGCCAAGCCTCTTGGGAAGTCCTCTTAAGTGTCGCACATGCGGTAGGTGTCTAAACTGACATTCTGTTACTTAAGATCCTCTCTCTCATTCACACACATAGAGACTCGTTCATACTTCATGCCCTTAATTGTCTGTAATTTTGATTTATCTAAGCTCACATTGCTTTATCTTTGACACATTCATGGCTCTAGTTATTGTTCCTTGTGGTCTTGGCTCGCTGTATACTGGTATTGCTTTTGTGCCCAATACTAGGACAGCTACCATCAATTGCTAGGTGCAGATGCCAGGATGATCTTGAGCGTATTAATTTCAAATGATGTTGTGTCACTAATGGGGTCTGTTGGTGGTGTATTGTATCAGCTACAATACTTCTAGGTGAAATTACACCTTTCACTCACAAATTACCACCCATTTTTCACTTTGGATCCTTAACTAAAAAGTTAGCCTTTTTTTGTTCATCGTATTGGTTTTATCTTTGTAAGGGTGCAAATTGAAAAATATAAATAGTTTAGGGTGTAAATTGAAACTTCTGGAATATAGGGTGCAAAAATGAAAAATAGATGGTGGTTTGTGAGTGAAAAATGTAATTATCCTCTAATGTTTTAACTACTTGGAGAAGACTGTGAACTAGAAACCGTCATTGTTTAACTCCAAATGCCCGAATATAATTCTTGATGTTCTAGCACGAGGTTTGGAATACTAGTGAGTCCAATAACCAAATTGTCTCCTTAGTTAGGAGTTCAACTTGATTATTCATATGCTTATCCCTTCATTGTGGTAGAAGAGGGTACCTCTATTCAATTGATACAATGTGAATATTCATTAAGTTGATTCTGATGGCAGACTGGCTTTTTACTACTCCAGTGTCAGTAAAATTATACTGCAGATATACTGGATTACTGATGGAGTAACTGGGTTTGTAATTTTTTTTAGCAATCTTTAGTGCTTGCACCTACACATTTTGTGCAAGGAGCTACAAAATGTGATGCATTGTTGTTAGTCTGGTAAGTCTATTGTACCCCATGCACTAAAAACGACCACTTCTTGATCTCTCGTTCGTTTAACAATATATCTAATCAATTCTTATCTGGAAAAAAAAAAATAAAAAAAAGAAGAAGAAAAATCTCAGGAATATAGGTTCACAGACTGGCCATGGACTAGCAATTTTCAATGAGTCTTTAACAATATGGTTGATTAGCCTGATTTCCCTCTCAAACTTTGTTGCCTGTGCATAGAGCTAGTCACAACCACAGTGAGAATTAAAGGACAACTACAGACTTTATGGGACAATGGTGCTATATGACCAGACAGTCGTGGTTTGGGAGCTAATAAGAAGATTGATATTTACTTGTCATGTAATTTTAGACACTTTTAACATCCTATTAAAATTTTAAAGCTTGAGCACTTCAGTCCTGACCTAGGTTATCTTCTCCTGCCTTTTTACATTATTTGCTTCAGCTTCCACTGATGTTTAATGACATGGCCACAATTGAAACTCCATTTATCTTTCAATCTTTACAGTTACTGGGATGGCTTGTAGCGGCACCCTTTATCCTGGCAACCCTCTATGTAATTCTTCTTCCTTGTTTCAAGCTCTTGGTTCACAAGTTTAGTTCCGTTCCTTCAAGCCCAAAGAAACAACCTAACTCACCCTCAGATGTTAGGCTGAAGGTAAGGGATGCCTGAATGACTTATAGTAAGCTAAAATTTGTGGTACTCATCCTGTAAATGCGGAACATTGTAATTTGTTTCTAACCCAATGCTTGTACATAGTTGTGCTCGAGTTGTACTAAGATGTTTGTATCATTGTGTTTGATGAGATCGTTTGTATTACATCATGACAGGAAAATGATGCATTTCTTTCTATTGCCCTGCATTGTGGGATGTACTCCTATGTTGAATCATTTATGTGGTTCTAAGTTGGACACAAGTTGAAGTTCACTTATTATGAAGTTCGTGATTTTTTTTTTCCAGTAATTTTTTCCCATCCCCCTGAAAAACCTTTTGGCATCCAGCATGCGAATGAATCGTGGTATGTTCATTGGACAAAACAGTTGACTAGATGGAAAATATGATCATAGACTAATCTGTTTCTTTTTATTTAGACCAAGAAGAAAAAGGTTTCCTTTCATGCCGTTAGTTCTCTCAATAATCAATATATGTTGAAAGCATGGGTCTTATTCGTCCTCGACTGTTGGATTTATTATATTCTCGTGGAGATCTCAGTACTCCCTTTGATTATCATATGCAAAAAAGTCTCTTCCACTTTCCTATCAAACCTCTATTCATTTTGGCACATAAATGAAGGGATCGAAGAGAGTAATGCAGATCATGTTCATCAAGAAATGACTTGGAAATTTTATCTTGGTTTATTTGAAATTGTTCCTTATAATTGTAATAAAAGATGTTTTTCTTGTCTCTCGTTTATTTTCTAAACAAATCGAAGAACCTAATAGATCGAGCTCGTCCTTGGCTGGCTGCAATGGAACATATAGGCACTGCGTTGTGGCTGATTTGTTACCTGGGCTGTGCCAAATATTCGTTATAACTTTGGTTACGAACATGCTGATAGGTAGACCCAAAAAAAAAAAAAAAAAAGAAGACACGACGACGACGACATAACCACAACAATATAACTACCATAAATAATAATGACGGATATTAGATACAGTATTAGAATGTTGTAAGTCTTGTGTGCATTATATTTTTAAAAAAAATATAATTCATATTTATTCATTTTTTTAAAGATAGTGCACAATATTTATACATTCTAAAATTATAAATATAATTTTTCATAATAGAAATACTTATTGATAATTTAGATTTGAAAAATGATAAACATACAGCCTTTTTTTACAATCTTTTATACAAAATATATTTTAAATATTTTATAAAATAATTTAAATTTTGAAGCAAGAGATCCACGCCCACACGGTGAGGTCATGCCCTCAGGAGATCCTTCCCGAATCCAAACAGCGAAGCGATAGGCAACTTTCGGGGGAAAAGAAGGAAAAAAAAAGGAAAGAATGAAAATGAAAGGGACGGAGTCGCTGAGAAAAAAAAAAAAGAGAGGGACGGAGTCAGTCAAAAAGTCAAACACTCAACTTTGTCACTAAAGCGCTCGTAACATTTATCTCCTTACCCTTCGAATACCAATAATCAATAAAGTGAGTATTTACTCCCCTTTTATTTCTTTGCTGAGCTTCTAATGCGATTGTTCTTGAAGATGATTTGGAACTCAAGGTAAGCGCCTAGAACCTTAGATTAGCTAATTGGAAGCCCACATCATTCTTCGTGTATTAATTATTCTTTATTACGTACGTATTTGCCCGAAAACTTTAGAAACAGTTGAGTCGTCCCCCCCCCCCCCCCCCCCCCTTTTTTTTTTTAATTTTGTCTTATAATTTTCTTAGCAATCAAACAGAGGTTAGGTTTTTTTTTTTTTTTATAATCGTTGACTTTCATTTATTTTTAATTTCTTAGCTTTAGATCTTTGGAGAACTCGATTGAGTTTCTGTCAAATGTTACCTTTTCCTTAATTGTTTGTGTTTATTTGTTTTAAGTTTATTTCAGATTACAGTCGTAATAACTGTTGGATTTTGGACGTGTATTGGGTCGTGAAAACCCTCGGTTATCATTTTTTTCAAATTCAAATGGGTTCTCGAGATTCGAGAATGAAATTGAAGTCAATTCGTTTCATATAAAACCTACCAAGTATAATCTCTGATTATCTATACTTTTTTGTTCTGTTGATTACAGTGTGCATGCCATCGCGAGGCAGTTTTTTTGTTGTTTATGTGGGTATTTGTGATTGGTGAGGGTGAGGAACGCCATGCAGGCATGAGGGACTTCATTGTTGATTTTGAGTACTTTGCTGAGGGACTGAGTTGGTATTTGTTAGAGGCTTTTGAGTTTGTTGCAGAAGAACTACTTGCACTTTGTTTGGTTATTGTCGTTTTGGTTGAGGAGTTTATTGGATTTTTCTTCTGCCAAATCTTGATTGCTTAGAGTATTCAGCATCCAGAAAAATTATTACAGAGCCCCATATCAGAAGTGTTTGCTTACACATTTGTATGAGGGTCAGACTGCTTAGTGGATGGTAAACCCAAGTGGGTGTTGAAGATCGAGAACCTAGAAAACAAGAAACAAGGACAATCCTGGGTCCAACTTAGTTTTCAGGTAGAATTTGCTGCAGACCAAACTGGGGGACTTTTTATCACTATGATAATGGATACCATTCAGAATACAGTGTATTACTGTTGCATTTATAGGCGTAGGGGTAACAGGATTTTGTACACCTATAGTGGTGGAGACCGTGAAATCGAGAATTTGGCCATTTTGTGCTTAGAAAGAACTCCCCCGTTCCATAGGTGGTACTTTGAGACAATGTGTAAAAAAACTTTTGGGTTTTTGATGGAAGATGGGTATGTTTATTTCACAATTGTTGATGAGGGTCTGGGTAACTCGGGTGTTCTTCGATTTCTAGAACACGTGCAAGATGAATTTAAGAAGGTAGCAAGAAAAGGTTCAAGGGGAAGTTTTTCAAGTATGAGCTCAATTGGTTTACAGGAGCAGTTAGTGCCTGTCATCCGGCGGTTGATCACCATATTGGAGAATGTTTCTCAGGGTGGCAGTGATTGGACTGGTGAAACACGCTCATCACTTCATGTCGGTCTGTCTCCACCATCACATAATGTAAATGGGCAAATTGAAACTGTTAGTTCTACAAAAGCCCCTTTGTTGGGAAAATCCAGCAAGCAAGATAAGAAGAAGGCAAAGGATCATGTCATTGGAACGAGAGACATGGAGCTGGAGGAGAACCGAAGATCTACAGACAGAGGAGTCAAGGTTGATTTGGAAAGCCTGGATTCTCATAATCAAGGTGGGGCAGGTTCCTCAGTCTCATTGCAGAAAGATATGGGTTCTATGAGGATAAGATCAGGTTCTCAAAGTATTCGAAAGAAGTATTGGCATCAAGTACGAATTGTTCTTGCCATTGATGCAGTTGTCTGTATCATTTTGTTTGTGATCTGGCTATTGATCTGTCGTGGTATTTCTTGCCTTCGTTGAGAGATTGCCATTTCTATTAGATTTTGAAGCTTAATTTGTGGTCTCAAAGTTAAGGTGGCAATTTGCACCAGGATGATTTGGAAGAAAGTGAAGCAAATTCTTTGAAGAAGAGGTCCCTGTAGAGGGTGAAGGACGGAAAGCCACATACTGATCTTGTTGGTAGGATTTTTTATATATCTGAAGGCATGTCCCTTAAAATTATGCATTCAGCCGCATCAGATATAGGGAACTTGCTGTTTAGTTTCATAGCTTTTGTATGTATATATGAAGTATTTAGGGAGATTATCAAGTTATTGGTTTTAGTTATTCTATATTTTGTTTGCTGAGATGGTGTGAATGTTCTGTAACCTTGAAACTTTCTTTGTTCGCTCTTTCTATTTATTTTGTGTACTGAAACATCCTACTTTTTTTTTTTTTTTTTTGTTTATTTTTGTTCAATGTTAGCCGTTTTTCATTCACCTCCAATCATCGTGAAGTTGGTTTTCTCAACTCTCATATTGATTAAATGGTTCATATGTGCCTATTAGTGATTATATTTACCTATTCAATATTATGTACCTAATTTTTGTGTGTTGCCCATTAAATCTCCACGGGCCAGGGGGCCAAAAATATATAAGAAATACTTGTGTCATTGGTGAGGACAGGCAAGCTACTTTAGTTGAGAAGTAGAATCATGAATATGATTGCACGCACATTATTCATGTGGCAAGATCTGAGTGAATGCAGATTATGATGGTAATTTCTGACTTTGTAGTACTGTGTTGTGTCTGTCTGCTATCCACTTCACCCCTCATTTCTAGTTATAAAGCATGCTTTCCTTTAAATCTGGGTGGTATGGTGGCAAAGACGTCTCTTTTGTATTTTTTGCTTAGGATGTAATCTGGCGAAGATCGGCACCCTCTTTTCAGTGGTGGTCCAATTGTTTTTTTAGATAGCGCTTGCCCTTCTAGGAAAGCCCGAAGCAGATAGGTTTCTCTTTCCTTTCTGAACTATACGCTGAGGCATCGAATAGATTTCCCTGGCATCAGAGCAAGGTACTCACTTTTGTACCTGTATGTTTGAAATATGCGTTTTGGGGGGCCCAAAAGCAGTTCATCTTCACTTGTAGATGTTTCTACGAAATTAATTCTTCTAGCGGTGCCATGTTAGCTGTCTGGTTTCAACATGATCCACTGGCGAGAGAGTCTTGCATTAAGCTTAGTTGTCTTGGTTCAGCTTGCCTCATGAGGCTTTTGGTTCTACTAGTGCGGGGTCATTCCACTTCAATGCTGTCTCTGCCCTCCATTGTTAATTAGGTTTCCATCAGAAAAACCCCCCTTGTTTTTCTGATGAGGGCTATGTTCGTGTTAAATAAATCCCTGGCGTTTACTTAAACATCAGGCACCTTAAGTCTGAAAAATAAAAGGATTCCCACAAGGCTGAACGCCATTTTGATGAAAAAGTTCAGAAAACGAAGTTGGTTTGCTAAGAGATTATACCAACCCATTCAAATTATGAAAGTTAAGGAAAGAAGGGCTTGAGGGCGTAAAGACAGTACCAAACGATATGAAGAAAACGCCTGGAAGTTGGAACTTTTTAGTTATTACTCACCTGCAAATAATTGGTCAGCAAAAAACTGTTGAAGATCCTGATCCAGAGGGTTATCGAATACTCATCAAGTACCACTCCATAATCTAGATGACAAATACCATAGCTAATTCCAGAAGACTTAAAGATTACGTAATAATGACAAGTTTTATGTTCTAATTCATTTTGTTTATCCTCATGAACTAACAACTCGACATAACGCACACAACAATATTTTCAGATTGACAAACAATGCGCAGAGGTGGCATCATTGATTCTCGGCTGCCTTGATTTCATTTATCCCACTCTAAATCCAGTAGTTGTGAATCAACCTTTGATGGCTGTCCCTCTGTGCCTCTCGGCAGCTGATTTGTTAATCGGCCCCAACCTAAGATGTGGGGCAATGCAAACTGCAAAATAAACAAGAGAAGTGACCTCTAGAGGAAACTTAAGAGTATGAGATACCTCTGACAATACAAAAGGCATTGGTGAGTTTGACCAATATCAAGGAAATCATTTGCATTATCCCATGTTCAGATCTTAGCAAGTACTTCTACCATTGGGGATTATGGAATAATTTTCTTGCCAATCCAAAAGCTGTTGTACCATCCACGACATTTTGTAAAACCCCTCCCTCACTCAACAAATCTCTTCAAAACCGATCAGGAAAATCACTATCTTCAAAATGTTGATATTGTTACGATTGACCCCTTTCCAACACAATCCCCCATTTAGCCCGTATCATGAATTATGAGAACAAAAGTATGCACAATGCTTGCATGAGTTACTTTTTTCCTTTTATTGCCCATGTTTGTCAAGTAGTCCTGAGTTCACTAGTATCCAAAAACTTTCCCTCAGAACCTATTTCTTCAAGTGTGCGCCTGTCTAGCAATCAGTAGGCAAACTTTGTCTATTTCATTAAAAATCGTGATAATTTATTTTGATGCATCAGTATCATCCAGTTTTTCATGAACTACATGATCGCTTTTTTTCTTTTCTTTTTTACAACATGGAACCTCACCAAGGCAGGATTCTTAAAACCCTAGATATACGACTCCACCAACTAGAACCATGTATTAGTAAACCAGGAGAACTCCTAGTGGGGGGATCAACCCAGAATGTCTGAGTTGTAGATTCATCCCAAGCCCACCGTTTGACTACTGGGCTGCACCCTGATAGTGATGCTCCATGATCACTATAATCTAATAAAAGATATTCATTGCCATGATTCAAGTTAACTGAAAGGAAATGTGAGTAAAGTTCTTTAGTTGGTCATACACTGCAAGCTGTCTTCATCACTGAGAATTCAGCAGTTGTGACAGGAACGGTGAAGTATTCTTTGGTTTTAAGAATGTTGTTGACAACAGCTGCCAAAAAAGAAGTGTATAAATAATTGAAAAAATCATAAAGAATCTAACAGGAAAAAAAGAAAATTGATAAATTCAGACTAACATCATGCCAAACTATAGAGAATGCTTGCGTAACACAAATTTTTAGAATTTAGGGGATTTTTTTAGATGTGCGCGGTTTTTATGTTTGTAAAATTGATGGGCCCATTGAAAAGAAGTTAGGAAAGAAAAAATTTTGAAACGTGTCTTTTAAATTTGTGAAACTGTTGGGATCCACTTGAAATTTTGTGTTTTTTAGAAGTGGTTTTGATTTTTTTGGGTTTTTGTGAATGATGGGTTTCGCTGATGATTGGATGGAAGTTATTTTGAGGTTTAATACATGTTTGTATTAAAAATAGAGAAGAATGAAAAATTCTTGGTTGGCAAACATGATCTTTTTTTTTTTTATTGGCACCGGGTGTGTGGGAACAACGTCCCTACTAATTCCGGGGTGCACAAGCCTTCGGTAAGGAATTTCCTGCAAGTGCACCTTGGGTAATTAAAGGGGAAAATCCCCCAGTCTGATCTTTAGAATTGAGTATGACATCTCTGAACTTTTTTCTCTGAAATCTCTGAATATTATGTAAATGTTCTCCTAAGATACACACACCATAACCACACTCTTTAATCCTAAACACATTTGAACGAAAAAAAGCATCACAGCTCATTAACTATGGACACTTACAACAACTAGCCCACAATTTAAAATGAAGTGAGAAGAGTGCATGGTGTTGGTTTGTGGAAGTATATTAGAAATGGATGGGACGATTTTACTCGGTTAATTAAATTCAAGGTTGGTGATGGTGGGAGGATCAACTTTTGGCATGACTTATGGTGTGGTGATTCAGCCCTTAAGACCACATTTCCCTCTCTTTTTAGACTGGCTCTTAATCAGTAGGCTTTGGTGTCTGAGTTGCTGGATCATTCTAGTGGGTTCCCTTTGTGGAATGTTTATTTCAATAGAGCTGTTCACGATTGGGAAACTGGATCTATTTTTTATTTTTAGAGCTTATTGTATTCCTAGCAATTTGGTAATTATGAGGTGAACAGGATGTTGGGGATGAACACTGGGAAGCAGAAGTTTTCTGTATGGTCATTGTATAAGGCTTTGTCAAGCCAAAATCATATTTTGTTCCCTTCAAAACCTATTTGGAAAAATAAAGTTCCACCTAAGGTTGCCTTCTTTGGGTGGACAGCATCTCTTGGAAAAATCTTGATGTTGGATAATTTGAGAAAGAGGGGTCTTGTTGTTATGGAATGGTGTTATATGCGTAAGAAGAGTGGTGTATCGGTGGACCATCTTTTACTTCATTGTTAGGTGGCAAGAATTTTATGGGCGAAAATATTTTATAGAACGGGCATTGCTTGGGTAATGCCCAAGAGGGTGGTTGATTTATTTGCTTGTTGGCAAAGATGCAGGGCCAATTTACATATTGAGGATAATTCCTCTATGTATCATGTGGTGCTTATGAATTGAAAGGAATGGTCAAAGTTTTGAAAACAAGAAGCATTCTTTGAACAGGCTAAGAAGTTCCTTCTTCCATACTTTACTTCTTTGGGCATCCTCATGTACTTAATGGAGCTTGCTTCGATGACTTTCTTGTATCACTTTCTAGCTTATTTTTATGTAACTAGGTGTATGCTGTTTGTATACCTCCTATGTACTTGGGCTATGCCTATATACTACTATTAATAAATTGTTGTCTTACTTATATATATATATATATAACAATTTAAAAGTAAAACAACTTGTGCATAGAGAAAACGATGGACAAAAATGTGGCAGATTAAAGTTATCCAAAGAAAAATGCCACTATGGGCAGAAAGACTTCTTACACAGAGAAATTAAATAGCCACTACCATCCGCATGAGGCTTAATTGATAAGCTCTTCCTGACTTGACCAGCATTGCTGTAGCATTATTGCTCATCAGAAAAGCCACTTGCCATTTTTTCAACCAGCATAGAATAAAGGATACTTGCATAATGAAATAGATGGATCATGCAAACTGAACAATTTGGTTTAATCAAAAAATGATTCTAAGCCATAAAAAATTGTCTACATTGTAGACTTGTGCACTATAGGATGTCGAAGAAAATAAACCTTGATTTCATTGATGGGTCGTGAAACATCTCACAAGAATCTTGAGGGCCCAAGCTAATCAAAGACCCAACCTCTGTCACTGACAAAGCAATCACCTACAGAACATCCACTAAACCAGTCAGTTAAAAGGCTCATAAATTAGTCCTGTACATGGTTATGGTAATTAAACAATAATAAAGTCTACAAACTGCTTGCACATGTTAAATGTGTGGTAGAGGACTTGGGAATTAATTCGTATGACTAAGAATGTGATAGCAAAGGAACTAAGAGAAGTTACCTGTCTCTTCTCATTATCATACTTGCGCTCACCAATAGCAGGTAAGAACTTAAACATCATGACACCACGACGGTCAACTACAACACTGCCAGACTATGTAACGCAAGAAATAATGAGAAGCATTATTCAACTCCAAAAAAATAAAAAATAAAAGATGTACCAAATAATGGTATTGAACCAAAAAAATATCATACATCCAATTTTGTGAAAGTTGGGAGAACAGGAGTCACAGAGAGTGCAGCTTTGCCCTTGAAAACAGAATAAGAAGCAAATATTCGCTGTGCAGCATATCCTGCAGGTTCAGAACCAAAAGGATGCAGGTGTTCCAGCATACTTGTACATTAGAAAAACAGAAAAAAACAAATAAACAAATAAAAAGGGAAGTAAAACATTGAAAATGTCTATATAGGCAAATTAAAAACCTTTAGCAGCAGAATTCTCTCTTGAAGTTGATATCCCAGCATGAACTGTAAATGCATGCAGGCATGAAGCATCTTTAACATCACCAGATTTCCCATATAGAAGTTTCCCAGACAACAGGTTCCTTTTTTTGACAAAGCAATCAAAAAATCAGAAATAATGTTCAAAAACCTAAAGAATAAACAGTCCGAGGTCCGAGTGGTCAGTAAGAGAACATTACATCCATCCAATATGTCACAGGGAAGAATAAAATAACATGGAATATTTGTGAAGTTTAACTTAAGCGGCTTGTATGTGTCAAGGCTACCGTACTTACTAGGGTACAACAGTACAAAGACATTTAATTTACAGTAAAGGCATACATATAATTAATATATTCAATTGAAAAAAAAAAAACCATTGCAAATGCATTCTGCTACTCTTTTTTGGTGGGAGGGGGGTGGGGGGATGCAAGATAAATCAAATGATTACAATTAGACGTAATTTTACTCAGACGAAAAAGAATATGTTCTTGCCCAAGCGATAGCAACCACACAATGCAAAGAACCTACTAGAGAAGCCATAACCACAATGCCAAGTGATTATAATGTGCCAATCATAATACAACAGCACCGAGGTGGAGATGGGGCTGCATAAGAATTTTTCTACATCCCTTGTTCAAATTTTAAGTCGAAATTTTACTTATCAAACAAATTTTACTCATCATAAAATTTTATTCATATCATAAAAATTTTACTTATATGAGAATCTATCCAATGTGTACATGGGCTATGCCTATTTCATTCATATATATAATATTGATCTTTTACTTATATAAAAAAAAAAAATTAAGTCGAAATGCAACCACAATGTGCACGTGTCTTGCTAGAACAAGCGGTGGTCTCGGTTTCAAGGTGTGGAATGAAATAAAAAACTACAAGTTCTCTCAAGTGTTTGGTCATGCTTTTCAATAGAACATTATTCTATCCTGCGGCTTCACCACAAGCAATTTGCAAAATGACCGACAAAAGTTGAGATGCCTTGCTCCTCCGAAGACGAAACATATTTAAGCATATACTTTCAGGGCCAACCGAACATACAAAGTCTGCAATTTTGATTTCCTTAATGGCACAAGTAAAATATCACACTAGAAGCAAAAATGTCCGAAGCCCAGGTTTGATAGTTGAGAACTTGAGATAGTGAAGGACAATGCCAAGTGATTATAACCACAATGCCATAACCACAATGCCAAGTGATTATAATGTGCCAATCATAATACAACAGCACCGAGGTGGAGATGGGGCTGCATAAGAATTTTTCTACATCCCTTGTTCAAATTTTAAGTCGAAATTTTACTTATCAAACAAATTTTACTCATCATAAAATTTTATTCATATCATAAAAATTTTACTTATATGAGAATCTATCCAATGTGTACATGGGCTATGCCTATTTCATTCATATATATAATATTGATCTTTTACTTATATAAAAAAAAAAAATTAAGTCGAAATGCAACCACAATGTGCACGTGTCTTGCTAGAACAAGCGGTGGTCTCGGTTTCAAGGTGTGGAATGAAATAAAAAACTACAAGTTCTCTCAAGTGTTTGGTCATGCTTTTCAATAGAACATTATTCTATCCTGCGGCTTCACCACAAGCAATTTGCAAAATGACCGACAAAAGTTGAGATGCCTTGCTCCTCCGAAGACGAAACATATTTAAGCATATACTTTCAGGGCCAACCGAACATACAAAGTCTGCAATTTTGATTTCCTTAATGGCACAAGTAAAATATCACACTAGAAGCAAAAATGTCCGAAGCCCAGGTTTGATAGTTGAGAACTTGAGATAGTGAAGGAAACGACAAAAATAAAGAAAAACAACTCACTTAAAACTCAGCCGTTGTATTAAGTTAAGTTGAGTCGAGACCGCAACATCAATCCCCATAAAAACTTGAACTTTAATTATCTTTTACTTTCTCGGGGGCCAAGCAGAGAAATGAAAATAGATTCCAGCGAAACAATCGGATCTACTACAAGCGCAAATGAGTCTTAGCTTAAATAAGTTGATACCTGGACTGTAAAAGTCGCGACAACTTCATCATCTTGAGAGACTGAGACAGAGAGTGAGAGAGGCTGTGCGCGAATTTGGGCGGTCTTTATGATTTGCAGGGACGGGATCGTCAAATTTCAATCGGTACACCTCACTTAAATATATTTGCACTTTTTAGGGTTTTTTTTTAAGGGAAATGATAGTCTGCCGCCCCAATCTTACCGCTCTAATTGACTGTTTGTAATTTTTTTATTTATTCAGGTGATTAAAAAATTAATTTTAAGTATATTGATATATATATTTTAAAAATATTTAAATATATTAAAAATATATATATAAAAAAAATTTAACGCTGGGCGATACGCCGAACGGTAAGAGTGGAGCGGCATAATAGCCCCACTCTTTTTTTTAAGAGTGAGTTTTGATAGAGAGTTTAGATAAAATAAGATGAGATGTTTCGTTCAAAATTAAATAATTTTGTAATAATTTTGGCACAAGTAATAATTTTTAGTATTATTTTTATTTTTAGATTTGAAATAATTGAATTATTTATTATATTTTTATATGAAAATTTGAGAAAATTATAATGATAAGATAAATAAGATGAAATGATTTCACTAACTATTATTAAAAAACTAATTTTTGTACATAGATTATATATTTATTTACTTTTTTAAATAAATGTGCGACATTTACACATCTTAAGATTGAATATATCACTTCTCTTATTGCGTATATTACCGCCATAAAAACCTTTAGTGCTAGTTCAGGAATACAAGTATTCTCATATATTCTATTCTTAGACATCACTAAATACAAAGTACATTTCAATTTCAAATATTTAATTTTTTTATTTAATTATTATAATTTTTTTAAATTGTAAAATAAAAATAATATTCAAAAATAATTTTTAAATAATTATTTTACTTTAAAATATTTTTATTTAATTTTTTTCTCTCATTTTTAAAAATTTAATAAAATATTTTAACTTAAACTATTTTACTGTTATTTATAAATTATTTTATTACTTTCCAAAATATTATAAATGTCTACCCCTCATTTGTTTTTGTATATAAGATGAGATAAATTGAGATTAAAATTAAAAAGTTTAATAAAATTTTGTTAGAATATAATTTTTATTTTAACATTTAAAAAAGATAAATTATATATTTTATCTTAATTGAGAACTTGAGAAAAATGTAATGATTAAATAAGATGATATGAATTAAGAAATTTTTTGAAAACAAACGAGCCGAGGTGGTACAATCGACTGTCCAACATTTATAGCTACTGGGCATACTATTAGCCCAATTTATTTTTAATTTATTTATATATTTTTTTAACAAATTTAATTATTAAGAAAAAATAAAAAAAATAA
The DNA here is from genome assembly GCF_001411555.2 of Juglans regia. Lineage (NCBI taxonomy): Eukaryota > Viridiplantae > Streptophyta > Magnoliopsida > Fagales > Juglandaceae > Juglans > Juglans regia. The sequence continues at coordinate 1,584,328 of NC_049901.1, read as the reverse complement.
AATTTCATTAATAGTCAATTTATTAATTATAAATAAAATTAAAATACTCAAGCGATAATTTGTTTTTTGAAATTTGAGTGAAAATTTTGAATAGTAAAATTGATGGACTAAGTAGCATTTTCTAACTTGTAATTTCCTTTGTAATAGGGTAATGAATAATGATATTCTTACTTATATTTTTTTTACTATTGTTTTATTATTTAATTATTTTTTTATTTTTACTATTTAAATTTAAATTAAAAATTTCAGAATATGATTCTCTTAAATAATTTAAAAAAAAATAAATTCAATCCATAGTATAATTATATAAATTAATTAAAAATAAATTTAATTTTATAAAAGTGTACCTTAAAAAAAACTGGATAGTAAAAGTAATATAATGAATGAGGCGGAAGGTAATATCGGACAGCGCATTAGTCACTTATTACGTCAATTTTAGGTTATACCAATTCCAAACAACTATATGACCGACACGGCCCGACCCGCAGAACGAGTCTTCCTAAGTTCTTATAGTAATCGTAGTAACTGGAAAAAATTTGCCGATCTGTATCTGAATTGAAATTCCCTTCATCCACCATGCATTCAATCTGAACATCTGCTCTTCAAGCTCTCTCAGGTGTATTCAGTCCTTGAAGCGCTTCGTCAATTATGGCCGATGTCGCAATGAATAAAGTGGTGAGGGTTCAACTTTAAATTTCGCAGTGGTTTAGTTCGTATTTGTAGTTTATCCTATTCTCGTAAATCATAATTTTGCTTTCGATTGTAAGATCCGATAGCTCTATATGCTTCTTCTCAAGCCAAAATGATTGTTCTTCGTATATTAGCATTCAAAGAACACCTCAGTTTTGCAAGCATTTGCTTCTAGACCCGAAAACCTCTTGAACCATTAAACACTAGCTTAATTGTCTGAATTGAAGAAACTTGAGCAGCTGAAAACGACTTAGTCATGTGATAATCTCGATCTTTCGCATCTTGGATGGAAACCGAAGTTATTTCCTACTGCCTTTTGCGTCATTCAACATAACCAAAACAAAGAGATTAGGATGAAGCGGATCTCCCGTGTCTCAGGCCTTTCCTTCCTTCAAAACACCCCAGGAGATTCCCATTCGAAGAGGACCGAATACACGAAATAGCATCGAGGCGTAAAATAAATACCCGATGCACAGAGTCTTCGCTTAGTAGTAGACCATTCTCCATGATATTTCTAACCATTTATTGTGCAAGTAATATGTTCTCACTTAATTTCAGCTTTCTTTTTATTTTTCCCATGCTTGTAGGAACAGTCGTATGGCGAGACAAATGACGATCAGAAAAATATATTTGATTTGGGAGCATTTGTTGGGGACTTGACTATCGAGGAGGATGTGAGCAAGTACGATGTGTCCTTATATCATTGCATGGATTAGTGCTACTTTTACATTATTTGGAATCAGTGATCCATATCACATGCACACTGATTAGTTTAGGAATAGATTATCTTCATTCTTTTGTTATGTGATACGTTGTCAGTTTCATGAGCCTCCCGTACAAATATGGCATCTTGAAAAGATATTTGGTTGACATGTTGTACAGCGATGATATATCATTGGAAGGCCTACAGCAAGAACTAGAAGAATGTAAAAATGATGATGTATGTAATTTCACTATCATTTTCTTGGATTTTTGATGATTTCCTTGGCCACGGATTTATCAATGCTTCTTTAAGATGCAACCTTTGAAAAAAAAAAATGTCGTTATTCTTTTCTCCTTGCACCTTCTCCTCTTGTTTCAGTGTTTAAATTGAGTTTTGTTGCTCATTGAAAAATGGATTTTGATTTTCTTTTCTATATGTTAGCGATTCCCTCCTCACCACTTTGGCCTCTTTAATGCCGTAGGTGGTTGCAAACATACTGTCTAAAGGTGCAAAATTACGAGAGTATACAAAGGGAGTCGAGAACAATTTACGACAAGTTGAATTAGACTCGATTCAGGTATGTGGTGACTAAACTAAATCTTTTGGTGGTGATCCATATGTGTCTGTGAGTGCACATATTTATATAATTCATCATTACTTGATATTGTAACTCTCTCCTTCTAGGCTTTGCTTGAGTTATGGTAACCTGAAAACTGACTTAAACATGGTGTCCACAGCATAAGGTGGTTGATACTTTGTTGTGGCAAAACCTGTAATTCTTCAAATATGGCGTAATTAGTTTTCTTGTTTATTTTAGGAAGTTTACTTCAAAATAGTCTTTTTGTTACACTTCTTTATTAGATAATATTGTCCAAAGACTTTAGTGGTGTAGCATTGCATTCCTGTACAGATTTTCTTCTTAATAGAGATTTTTTGCTGGGGAGGTACTTTCTTATTGGATGAAAGATTAGTGTAATTTCCTAGTTAAAGTCTTGAGCCTCTGAGTTTCATGCCATTGCCATTGTTTTCTAGGATCAACTTTATAAGTTTGGTACAATTTTAAATCCAGGATTATCCCATTCCTCCTTCCCCTTTTAACAGCCGAGCTACATGGCTCCATTAATTTTTTTTGAATCAATGTACACGAGACTCGAGTTGCAAAGTAAGCCCTACCTTGTATGTATGATCTACTTGGGCTTACTTATCTGATAAAGAAGAAGAGTTCAAGCAGCCTGAATATAAGGTGATAATGATTAGGTTGGGGAATTTAGGCCGTAAGGGTCATGGAGCATAGCTTTTATGACAAATGCTTTTTGGAAGGATAGCTTTGATAATTTTTACTTTGGTCATTACACTTACATATACAGAGCTCCCAAGCTTTAGTTGGAGACGCATTTGCAGTCTATCTAATATCATGTGTATGTGGAAGTGCGTACAAGCATGCGTACGCACATCAATGAAGAATAAGACATTATTTACTTGTTTGATTGTTTGTGTGGCAGAGATACTCTTCATTTTGCGTAACTTAAAAAAAAAAATTGGAGGTTTTCTGTTGACTTTATTGGTATTCTATCTTTTGAACATCGCAGGATTACATACATGAAAGTGATAACTTGGTGTCTCTTCATGATCAAATTCGTGAATGTGACAGCATTTTGTCACAGATGGAAACTCTCCTCAGTGGATTTCAAGTATGTTGGCCCTTGCTTGGCAATAAACAAATGTTTACTTGCTTGCAGCTTCAGTGAGACTTTGTTTCATTTCTTTTAGAAGTAACCAAAGGTTTCATTAATAATGCAAAGTTTTATTTTTTCATATTTTTTGAACTGATTAAATGGCTTCTCAAGCATATTTGTTGGAAATAAGCAAGTAATCACTCTAATAACACATTGGCTGAGAACGTAGTCAATCATATCTCTAGTATAATTCTGCCACTTCGCAACAATTATAATTCATGACATTCTTTTTAATAATCTTATGATTGGTAAATATGCACCCACCTAATGCATCTTGAACACATGATATCACCATCAGGAGGGGTTAGTGTTGAGCTTAGAGTTCATTGGCTTTTCCTGCCTATTTCAACAAGACCGAAACCTTGTGCAAAAACTTTCATATTTTGATTTGCAGTGCAATTATTTGTATTTTCAAAGGTAGATCAAGCATAAAGGAACTGTGTGGTTTGGGTCAAAGACTAGTTTTAAGTTATACCCAAAATGCAATTCAAATGTAAATAGGCGGAGGATGTAACAAGCAACAAATTATATTATTTGAGGGGTTCATCTTGATGGTTATTTAGATATTGTAATCCACAGTCTGATCAATGAGGACAAGGCCTGACTTCTCTTTACAACCATACCATGTCTATGAAGTCCAAGTGCAGACCAGTGCATGATCTGGCTTTTTCTCTAGGTTAATTCCCGATGTTGTAATCCACAGTCTGATCAATGAGGACAAGGCCTGACTTCCCTCTACAACCACACTATGTCTATGAAGTCCAAGTGCAGATCAGTGCATGATCTGGCTTTTTCTCTAGGTTAATTCCCTCATTAGTTTCTTGGTATCGTAAATATTTAAATAGCACCTCTTGGATCCCATACCCCTGGATCTTATATATAGAAAGTACTAAAGATTACTACAAAAGATCCATGTAGAAGGTCTGGATGATTTTGCAAGTAGACCATTTATATGCTGTGAAAAAGAAAACGCTGATTGTAGGCACTAGCTTCATTTCGTTGTTGCTTAAGAGGTGTTTAAAAGTGTGGTCATATTTTTCCTACAAACTATTGTGAACAATGATAGTGATTTTTGTTCAGCTTTGGGATGTTTAACTAAGAAGTATTGAATACATGTTCATTTTAAATGATATACAATCTCTCTGTTACCTTGTCGTGGATTGATTCTTTGTGTTTGGATTTTTTTTTCTTTCACTTTTTAATGGAGTTGTTCATTGACATTTTATTTCCCAGGCTGAAATTGGTTCCATAAGTTCAGACATAAAAATCCTCCAAGAGAAGTCTATGGACATGGGCCTGAAGCTTAAGAATCGCAAGGTATCCTTGTGAATTTTTGCTTCATTTTTCTGTTGGGTTTTCAGTTTTGAGAACCACAGAAGCATGGATTGTGGATTAAATTAGATTTTAATGATGCTTTCATCTTGTCACATGGCCGTGTAAACCATTTGATTCGAGTTGTCTTGTGTGGAAGGAGCTAGATGTAGTTAGTACAAAAAAAAAAAAAAAAAAAACCTAAGAAATGTTGTATTCAATTGGAGTTTCTTTTGGGGTTTATTTGTGCTTTGTCAAGTATGGACCACAATTACGGAACTCAGGTAATGAAACAGGCAGAATAAGAATTCTTCAATTGGTCCTTTGCGGTTTGACCTAGTTGGACTGCATCCTCATTCTATGATTCTTTTTTTTTTTTTTTTTGGGGGGGGGGGGGGGAGTATGTAGAAGGACTCTTGGATAATAGAATTCATTCTGAACCATCATCAGTCAGTTTGTTTTTGTGCTCAATTAGAGTTTTCTGTTTCTTGGAATAAAAAGGAACTCAAGTGAAATTATTATTTCTAGACATTCTGTTTTTCTCTTGCGCCTTACGTTAAATATGCTCTTTAAACAGGTGGCAGAATCAAAATTGGCAAAATTTGTAGAAGACATTATAGTCCCACCGCGGATGGTTGACATAATTATTGATGGAGAGGTATCACTGGTTTTTGTATGACAAAATTTTTCCTTGTTCATGTGATGATTGATATTGTTACATGTTTGTCTTAGCTATGGAACTTGGTTAATTATATATATATATATATATTAAGAAAGAAAAGAAGCTTTGCAACTTGATCCCACTCAACCAAAATTATTCTTGTTTAACCGTCCCCTTTTCCCAAATCAAAGAGTTTCATTGATTCTTCTATCACAAAAGATTATCTTCATAAAAGATTACCAGGACTCTAGTTGCTATTAATTTAAGGGAAGTGAATAATGTAAAAATATTGATATAGGTGATTTGAGAGGAGAATACATGTGTTTTTGTTCATTTTGGTTGTGCTTCCTCGTCAATGTAGTGATGTGGAATTTTTTTTTATCCCTTTCCTTTTGTTACTGTTAACATACTTGCAGTGGAATTTGTCCAGGTCAATGATGAATTCCTGAGAACTCTTGAGATTCTAAGTAAGAAGCTGAAGTTTGTAGAAGTGGATCCTATGGTCAAAGTTTCAAAAGCTCTAAAAGATGTTCAACCTGAGCTAGAAAAACTCCGTCAGAAAGCAGTTTCAAAGGTTTTTTTTTTTTACTACAATTGCATATGCACTGGCTGATGAACATTATTTAATTTTTTTGTTTTACGTACATTTTTCGTAGTTATTTTATCTCCTAGATAATTGAAATTAGAGAGAGCCTCTCGAGAGAATACGCATGGAGAGAGAAAACCCTAGGGCACCCAAACCCGCCGCCACCCTAGCTGGCATGTGACACCTCACCACCGTCACATACAAGGTCGACGGTCCCTGGCGACTTCGCTAAGGGCCGTTCGGCATTTGTCCTCCCTCTTGCGACCTAGACTTTTGCAAGTTTCTCTCTCTGTCGTCTTTTAGAGTGAGCCCGTGTGTAGTGGCGCTTACTACCAATGGCTCCGTTGGCTGTGCCGTCGACATAGAAAGAGTCGCTGGCTTCCAGCGAGTCTGTTGGGAGTACTCCGGCATCAAGATTGTCCCGCGAGCCCTATCTGCAGCTGAGCTCCGTAGCTCTTCAGCTGTGTCCTTCTCGCAGCTTGTGCTTGTATCTGCACTGAAGCTTGTGCTCGTATCTTTGCATAAACATTCGACAGGAATGAAGCTTGGAAAGCCCTTGAGCTTGGTAAGCCTCTGCATCTAAAATCGAAGGTTTGAACTTAATATGGGTCAGTTGGTGCGCTTTTGGGTGGAATCAAAGGCTTTTGAGTTTTTGCCAGAAGCATGGAGGTCCTCATTAAAAATTGTGGAGAGGAGCAAAGGGTTTGGAGGTCTGTTGCTATGGGTAGGAGTGGTATAGGATGGCTGGTGGCTACGGTGGAAGTAGTATTACAAGCAGGGAGAAATTTGGATTTCACAAAACATTTGCACGAAGGAAACAGAGCGTTCGTGGCTCAACGATGCTCTAACATGCATGGTAGGTATGTAACTGTCATCGAATATGGTGGAGGCAGGCGGAGTGTTGTAGTCATTCCTGAAGGGTATGAAGGTCTGGGTTGGGAGAAGTTTGCTGTTGAATTATGCAGAGTCGCGTATATGTTTTTTTCCTTTCATGCTGATGGGTCAAGGAAGGAAAGCCTGAAGAGGACATCTGATCATGAGAACATCAACCTGGAGTTGAAACAAAAAAACCCAGGCACAACCACGGTGGCGAGGCGATCATATGCAGCAGCTTTGAAGACGGGTCATGCTTTGGTGACTCAGAGTGAGGGGAACTGTGAAAGTGGCCTGCAAATCACACAAGCTTAGAACCAACTTGTCATGATGCACAATACATTAAAGGAGATGGAAATCCAGCTTGTCGAGTTGAAGGCAGCGATCGCTTTCTTGTCTAGGAAAATAGATTTGCTTTTAGCTGGAGGCAAAATGGTCATAAGAAACAAGCCTAAGATAGGCCCGAATCCTTTAATCTTAGATAAAGGAAAACGGAAAACCGGATTCGACTTTGTCCCTATAACTAGATCCACATCCGTAATGGAATGCCCTTCGCCACAGGTGACACAGGAAAGACAGTCGGTGTTACACCCTTGTTTAGTGTTCTTCCCGAAAAAACTATGGCTCCCACATCGAAGTTGAAGGAAAATGGTGTAACGCCGAGGTCTGAAGTAGATGTAGGGTCCATTGAAGTTGCACATAAAGGGTTGCCAGAGGTGAAAGGACTTGCTACCAACCTAGAATCTCCAATGGTGACCATGACCTTACCATTGGAGAGAACTAATGGAGTTGTTGAGGAGGTACGGGATTTGAATATGAGTTTGTCGTTGGTGCCTTGCCAGAATAAATGTTTAGGACTTGGTGTTGAGTTGGGAACTGTGTACGGAGAAGATGTTGTCCCCCTATTATCTCTTTCTTTATTAAACAATATAGCTGGATCATCATCGGATTGGGTTTTGCAAAAGGTTAATGAGATACAATAGTGTGTGGGGATTACTTGTGGAGGATTTGACCACCAATTCACAGCACTACACGCTGCAATTGAGGTGGGTCACTCGCTTGAAACAAAATCAAGATTTAAGAAGAGCAGGGAGTTAAAATGTCTTACTTGAGCAATCAACTACGACGCAAATGGAGGTAGTACAAGTCGATGGAGAACTAGAGGGAAGGCATAAAGCCTTCCTCAATCCTCGTAGGATAATTCGGGTGGAGTATTAATTGTGTGGGAGACAAAGGGTCGGGGTAGTTACAATGACTTGCTTTGTTTTGGGAAGCCGTGTTTTGTCCTAATAGGGCTTGGTGTATATTGGATAGGTTTCTAATTTCTCCCTCTTTGGGCGGTGTTCATTTAGGGACTCTATTATGGGCTAGGTGTTCTCTCTTGTATACACTCAGTGTACTTGGTTACACCTATTGATATTAATATATATTTTTACTTATAAAAAAAAATGTACATTTTCCATCTCTACAATGTTAATGAGACTACATCCTCTACAATGTCATGCATATCATATCCACAAATATGTAGTTGCTTTATGATCAATGCCCACAGAGAGATTTGCACACGGATGATTGCTTGTTTAGACTGCTTAATATCAATTAGTAAGAACAGTCCTTATGCGTTAAAACATGAAAAGTAGAAATAGTAGCCATCCTTGGTGACAAACATTTTGGGCTTAGAGTCCCTGGCAACCCCAAAGCTTGGTTGACATGAGGAGCTGACCCTAACATGTAGTTTTTTCGATCATATTGTGTCTGTTTCTAACACATCTTGTAAAGAACTACAATTTTGACACTTGTGTACCTTCGAAAAAGTTGGTTATTGGTACTTACGTTTGATACTTGAGCATAATAACATTGAGACTTAGGTGTCGTTTGGATAGTGAATTGAGATGAGATGAAAGTTGAATAAAATATTGATAGAATATTATTTTTTAATATTATTATTGTTTTGGAATTTGAAAAAGTTGAATTGTTTATTATATTTTGTGTGGAAATTTGAAAAAGTTGTACTGTTGAGATGAGATGAGATGAAACACTTGCACCATCCAAACGGGGCCTTAGTATCTGTCTTAGTCATATATTCATCTACATTGAATAGTAACTAGTATTTTTAGTTTGTCATCTAGAATGGAAATTGAAGTCTGAGGTAATTTTTCTAAGACCAAAGATTGCCACGAGGATAGGAATAACGGCCTTCATCAACAGTTTTTTCTCTTAATTGATTACAACTGCCAGTAGGCTATGCAAAATTTCATTCATTTAAGGATGAATTGACATATTAATTGCGAAGTAAGTTCAGATGTCTTTATGAATTTTGGTGGGTGGCGTCATGTACTCCTGAGGTGTGGGTCGGAAGGGCCCTTGATGAGGTTCCACATCATCAAAAATAAAAGAATGTTCTATGAGTCAAGTTTTAACAGTTGACATTTTCTACCATATGATCACTCATTTAATGAGGATTTGACACATGAACTGTAAACTCTTTCTACTGTTTTGATCTTTTTGCAGACATTTGACTTCGTTGTTCAGAAGCTTTATGCTTTGAGAAAACCAAAAACAAATATCCAGATCCTTCAACAGAGTGTGCTTTTAAAATACAAGTGAGTAGTGTCTAATAACTTCTTAGTTATGGCACATGTTAATTTGGCAATGTTTTATCATATACGTATTTTCCATTCATCAAATCCCTTTTTTTGGTTCTTTTCTTTCCCCATGGGTTTACATTACTATGGCTAGCTAACCTGTTAGTTATGCAATTGCATCTTTATTGCGTATGGATCTCTAAAGGACGTGGTGATGGGCTGTGTTTGATCTTTCTGTGAAATCTTCTTAGCATGCTTGTGAGTTTTATCATCGGTCAATATTTATATCGTCCATCATATCTGAATCCAATTACAACTTCTTTATCGCTGAAAGTTCCTTATTTTGTTCAATATTGTGCCAAGAAGCTTCTTGAGATACATTCTTTTTTGTTCACCATTAACTATTAAGCTAGGAATTCTTCTTGCACACGTGTACTTTTCTCTTTTTGAACCTATTTTGGGAAAACTGCAACCATATATTGGTTGTTTCTTTTGATTTGTCGATTAGAAAAACTTGACTTTACATAATAAGAGCTAGTTATATGTGTGTATCCTTTCCTTTGATCATGGGGTTGAGAGCTGATCAAACACCATCATTTTTGAGCCCATCATGAGCTGTGCTAAGAATGTTCTTGATGGTTAAAGCTTTTCTGTGCATCCCCAGCATTCATTCAGGTAATTAATTGTATGTGATGCTAGCTAAAGCATTGGCATCAATGCCTGTAAAGAGAGCTACTTATCCAAGTCGGACGGTATTATAAATTTAGTGTACATGAATTATTTTACGCAAATTATTTTAGTGTCTTTCTTAATAAAAATTTTATGACATTGCCATTATGCGTGAAGTCATTCCCTTTTTCTTTGTGCACTAGAAGGGTATTGTTTTATCATATTTCTGTGGGTCAATCATGGGCATATCATAAAAGTATATTAAAACATGAACACCCAGGTACATCGTTTCCTTCCTCAAAGAACATGGCAGTGAAGTATATAATGAGGTCCGTGGAGCATACATTGACACAATGAACAAGGTGAATATTTGAACCAATTATCTATTTTTTTAATTAGTCGGGATGCAGATGAAAACTTTCACCCATGCAATTCTACTTTTATGAGGACTTGGCAGTGTTCATTTGATCTTTATAGAGTTAGCTTTAATTTCATTTGCTTCTCTTCTTCCTCATATTTTGTCTCATCTTCACATTGATATTTTTGAAGAGTATTGAAGTGCAGCTACATGTTCTGCAGGTCTTAAGTGCACATTTCCGTGCATATATTCTGGCTCTGGAGAAACTACAGTTGGATATAGCAACATATAGTGATTTGATTGGTGTGGAGACTAGAAGCACTGCTGGTCTTTTTTTAAGAGGGAGGGAACCCCTGAAGAATCGCTCTGCTGTTTATGCTTTGGGGGAGAGGATAAAAATTTTGAAGGTTTTCTTAAATACTTTTTAACAAATAATTTCTCTGCCAGCTGTGAAATATGGTTTTTGTGGAAGTAATGCATGTAGCTTCTCTTGGCAATCACTCACTTAAATTTCAATTTCAACTCTTTGGGCATTGGTCTGTTTCTATTATATTTGGCTTCTCTATGGAATGCTTATTCTGTAGATTAACATTAATGAGTTGCTTCCTATATATTATTTCACCCATGCGTCAATATTCCCATGAGCTTAATTTTGCATTCTCAAGGGAGTCATTCTTACACGCATCCTGTGTATTTAAGTTTCATCCCTTTTCTAATAAATTGAATTGTATGTATTAAAAAAGTGCTTATTAGTATTGCATTTGCCAGTCAAAGCATGTTCCATATTTTTTATAAATGAATCTAAGACAGTTGTGGTAGACACTGTGACCTAATTGCTTGCTAATGCCGTGGTCTGGAATTATCAGGAAATTGATGAACCTGCTTTAATTCCACATATAGCCGAAGCCAGTTCCAGCAAGTATCCTTATGAGGTTCTCTTCAGGAGTTTGCACAAGCTGCTTATGGATACTGCTACTTCTGAGTACTGTGGAGTTTGCTCATTATGCTTTTTTCTAAATGATAATGAATTATAATCCTTTGGTGATAAGCATTTTACATTTTATTGTCTTCTACAGATATCATTTCTGTGATGATTTCTTTGGTGAGGAATCCATATTTTATGAAATTTTTGCAGGTAACTTTGATACATATTCCTGCATTACTTGCATTAAATGTTTCTAGACACAACTGATGTCAATTGAGTTTTGGTGGTTCTTATCAAGTTTTATTCAACATATAAAAAAAATGGCAGTCTATGGGAATGACTTGTATTAGAATTTGATCATTACGTTTACAACTCAGATTGTATTATACATTCTCCTCTGAATAAAGCATCATTCTCGTATACTTGGGCATTTGTCTGCCTCTATATATTTTGAAGCTTCATACGAATACAAGATGATTCACGAGCACTGTAAACTTTGAATTGTGTATTTTTTTTTTTGTGCCCAAAAACAATTGGATAGGTTAGTGATTCTTTGCTTGCTCTTTGAGATTATCAGGTCCATTTGCTGTCATTGATGAGCACTTCAATTCAATACTTCCAAATTGTTATGATGCAATTGGTTTAATGCTCATGATTCGGATAATACATCAGCACCAGGTAGCATTCCAAGCTTTGATCATTCCTATTTTTACTTCTTAACGTTCTCTGTTGTTTCATGTTATATTTTGATTATATCATATAGGGTTAGAAATAGCAGTTCTGATTTTTAGTGAAGTGTCCAAAACAATCATTGTTTCATTACTCAAACTGTGTTGAATAGTGATTCTGGTTGTGGTTAATGTGTAACTGATGTTTTACTTTTCAGCTCACAATGTCGCGGCGACGGATTCCATGCTTGGATTTATATTTAGACAAGGTCCGTTATTTTTTAATATAGTTGCTATGTTTATCTTTTGAGCTGCCCAACGATGATTCAAATTTCTGTCTAAAGATACATTAGCACAGTTTGTAATTTGGAAGAGAGACTACCTCTGATGCTGGAAAAGGAGTGGTATAACCTTTTTTGATAGGTAGAAAAGGAGTGGTATAACTAGGAAAATCAGTTTGTAACTTGGAAGAGAGACTACCTCTAATGCTAGAAAAGGAGCGGTATAACCTTTTTTTATAGGTAGAAAAGGAGTGGTATAACTAGGAAAATGATCAAGGACCATAACATATAAAAGATTGTTTTTTTGGTCTCCAGTTAATTTCTCCATTGTTGGGGTCACTAATTTTTTTAAATCATAGACAAAGTATATATGCATATATTCTTCTTTGACTGAATACAGGAGAACTTACCATATATGGAAAATCAGGAAGAAAATATGGTTGAATTGACATTTTCTTTCCCAAAACCTCTAGCTTAAGACCAGCTGACCTTATTTGTCCATGTCTTTTGTTGTACCACTTCAGGGATTTGGATCTAATGGCTTATTTCAGGTTTTCTCAGCCACCAAAATTTGGTTGCAAAAACGTGGAGCCCTCGTGTAATTTGACAGAAGATGGCTCTAATGTTGTTGTCCTTACAAAATACTTTTAATCCCTATTGGCCACACCTTATAAAAACTCCTGAAATTTGAAAGTGATGGAACTCAACTGCTGAATGACTAGAATTTGTTTCCAAGTCAACATATTGGCTTTAATTTTGCAATTTTTTTTTTTTTTTTTTGGATAGGTGGTTTTCATTTTCAAAATTCTCCCTCAATCCTGCTTATGTTTTTGCTAACTTATCAAGAAAAAATTATCTATCGATCCTATTTCTTTGTCCTCTACACGGATTCCAAAGTTTTAAGAGATTATCATTGTTACTGTGTTACTTCTGAATTGCCGTGTTTACCTCCCTGTTTTGCTCGTGTATTCTCTTTTCCAATGTATAGAATATTTATTTTGTAAATCTAAGATCCTTCAAGTCTTCACTTTGGAAAACTATAATTAGACATCAAAAAAAGAAAGGAGGTCCAGCAAAATGGTACAGGGGTAGAAAACTGTTGAAACTCTTCTGCTGTTGTGTCTTGGATCTTTAACCTTACCACAAATTATAACGGTGACTCATTCTTAACTCAATTTGAGCAGGTCAATATTTCCCTATGGCCCCGTTTCAAGATGGTATTCGATATGCATCTCAACAGCCTGCGCAACGCTAACGTGAAGACGTTATGGGAAGATGATGTTCGTCCTCACTATGTCATGAGGCGTTATGCTGAATTCACAGCTTCACTAATCCGCCTCAATGTTGAATATGGAGATGGGCAGGTGAGACACAAGAACTGAAGTAATGAAACATGTATGTGCTTGGTTTCATAATGAGATCAATTTCTCAAAATACATAATTCCTCAACATTGCAGCTTGAATTGAATTTGGAACGACTGAGAATGGCTGTTGATGACTTGCTTATCAAGCTTGCAAAAGTATTCCCAAAAACCAAATTACAAATTGTGTTTCTGATTAACAACTATGACATGACAATTTCTGTTTTGAAGGTAAGGATTAGTTTCTTATTCGCTTCTGGAATATGAAATCAACTTTATTAATGTAAAGGTAGAAGTTGGGGTAGTCGGGGCAATAAATTTTCAGACAAGCTCCTTTTTATCCAAAAAAACTTTTTGGACAAGTTTGCTTCGTTATGATGCCTTTTGGATGGACAGCATATTTGCTCATATTTGTTGCTCAAGAAATTTGCAGTGTCCTCTGGCCTTAAGCTGCTGTGAATTTTAACATGTATGTCGGCTGGATTTCAGGAAGCTAGTCCAGATGGTGGTAAAATTCAAATGCACTTTGAGGAGCTGCTGAAGAGCAACACAGCATTATTTGTGGTAACTGTCAACCAACAGCTTTGAGACATAGTTTAGATGCAAAAGGAAAATTTCATTATCGATCTTGAAATTGAAGAATTGTGCCTAGGCTGGTTGCTAGTGATGCTTTTTTTGTTTTGTATTTTATGTTTATTATAAAGACATCTAGGGAAGCCATAGGGTTAAATAGTCGCTCTTAGAAACTGAATATATATGTTCTTTTTTTTTTTTAAATAAAATAAAAATGATGACGACTTTCCATGGGTTGTTATTCTATGACTGAAGGGAGTGTACGCATCTCCTTGAAGGATTAAAACACTTGTCCTGATTCCTGTCTCAACAGAACGGTGCTATCTTCAACTTACCCCTCTTTCAAAACTTGTGTTTCTTGATATTACTGAAACACAATTGATTTTACTGAAGGGTGTGCAAGAAAGGCTTCCTTTAATCCCCTCAGGAAGCTCCTTGGGAACTAGCTGTTATGTGTAGGGGAAGAACTTTGTTTTCGCAAAACGTGCTGACATAAAGTTTGCAAACAACCAAATGCCTATTCTGAAGCTTATATCGTTCTCCCTATCAATGATCTGTTTTGTGTAGGCCCTTTTTTCCTGACTTTTGGGTTTTTGTTTGCATTTTGTTTTAGTTCGTCTGTTTCTTCTTGCAGGAAGAGCTGCTACTAGAGCATTTCAGTGATATAATAAAGTTTGTAAAGACCCGAGCCTGTAAGTACTAAATCGATGCAATGTTTCAATATAATTTTGTCATATGTTTGTTTAAGGAAATGGGCTAATTCGCAAGCTATTAACAGCGGAGGACCCGACTTCTAGTTCTGAGAAACCCATAGCCGTTGGAGAAGTTGAGCCACTGGTGAAGGACTTTGCAAGTAGATGGAAAGGTGCAATAGAGCTGATGCATAAAGACGTCATAACTTCTTTCAGCAGCTTACTGTGTGGTATGGAGATTTTGAGGGCTGCATTGACACAGCTGCTGCTATATTATACCAGGCTCTCGGACTGCATAAAGAGGATTGTTGGTGGATCTGCACTAAACAAGGATCTCGTTTCCATATCTTCAATCATGTATGAAATTAAGAAATACTCGAGGACCTTCTAAATCCTTCACGAGCTTGTGTTTTCATAAACGGGTTAATTTGGATGGCGAATTTAATGTTGAGGTTTCAAAATATATTAATCTTTGAACTTGCGGGCTAATATATATATTGCTATTCTCTGCATCAAATATATACAAGGGAAAGCCTTTAAAAATTTGAAATTTTCAGTCCCCGTCTAGCTATGGACGTTTTAGTGGGCCGGGTGAGAAAATTGCTCTCTCTCTCTCTCTCTCTCTCACTGACACGCACAAACGTTAATCACATGTCAAACAAAGTGTGTTTTCCATCTTGGAGAATGATATCCGATGTGTGGGCCGGGGCTCTTTAATGAAAGCTATGCCTCGTTTATTTTGAAAGATATTTTCGACATTTTTTATATTGGTCAGAAAATAATTTACAACTTAAAATGATCGCTATTGGCCGGGAATATCGTAGAATTGCTTGCCCTTGTGATTTCACGACAACGACAAAATCAGCTCGCGTGGAGCTATCAAATTTATTTTTCATCTGCATGTGATAAGAATTACGTTAGTCACATTTATTAATTTTGTCCATGCAGGGACCGCTATAGAAATATTTCGCTAAAAAGTCTTTTGTACAGCGCCTCGATCTGGTAAATGTGGGGTAAATGGCAAAAACTCATGCGGTGAATTGGTTACTACCGCAAGCATCAATAGCACTTCAAAACAAGTGGAAGAAGCTATGGGGTTGAAATATTATTCCTGGAGTTGCAAATTAAGCATTTTATCTGGAGGGAGGGTAGAGAATTATTACCTAGCTAGCTTCTCCCAACCAGGTATAATATTTTCAGTAGAAAGATTATTGATTATGATACATGATCATGTCCTATTTGCTTCAATGGAGTCGAAACAATTACTCATCTGATGCATGGGGGTAAAGGGGTAGTACTCCACTTCAGAAATGGTCAAGCTATGGGGAGAATTTCTTAAATATGTGGGAGGATCTGTGTAGGGAGTTAAAAGAAGGATCAACTTGAAGCTATTGTGGTCATCATGAGAAGCATCTGGCATAGAAGAAACTTGTTCGTCTTTGAAGCTAAGTACGTTCTCGATCGGCTCCTCAAAGGGTGTTAATTGCATGCATGATCTATATAATATGGATAGTTTGGAAGAATTTCATCAGGAGCCCATATGGTTCAAGAGGAGAAGCAACACAATAGGGTGATCGAAAGAATAGCTCAAAGCTGGAAGAGATCACCCCGCGGGAAAGATTGCTGCAAAGCAAATTTTGATGCTGTAATTGAAATTAAAAACCAGATAATGGGTATAGGTCATGTGATTGTTAGAAATTGTAATGGTGAAATATTGGCTGCCTTGCATGAACAAAGACAGGGAATATATAGATCTATCAATGCAGCAGATCAATGCATGGCCTTATGGAGGGATGTGGAGATCATGAGTACAAAATTGGGTTTCAAAGAGTTTTGTTTGAAGGTGATGCGCAAAAGATTGTAAAAGCTGTACAGAATATATACTGAAGAGGATTGGTCTACTTTTGGATAGATTATAGAAGATACGAAAAAGGTTTTCAATTACTATATTGATTGGTCAATTCGTATTTACATATAGAGAAGAGAACGTGGTAGCACATGCATAAGTTAGCCAATTTCATGGCTTTATGTAATGAGGTATATATCTCACTGTTGGGTAGAGAAGAGGGTCTTATATATAGCAATTATGAGTTTAGTACTGACTGATAAACTCTGTAGTGCTGTTTCAGCTGATGATATGTAATGAAGTTACTTTGATTTTACTCAAAAAAAAAAAAAAAATTTAGCACTTCAAAACAAATATATTGATCCAATTAATCCATTTGCATAGCAACTTGACCAGTACAAAAAATTTTCAGCCGACACCACGACATGATAATTTCCAAGTTGATGAGCAGGAACAATATTAAATTTGATATTTTTCATGGAAAGATTAAGCACTTGGTAGAAGTAAGCATGAGAGTCTGAATTAAAAGCATAGCAGAATTAAGTATCAGATCATCCATTCTCAACCAGCATGATTGGAAATGATTCTGAATCGTCCTAATTAAGTAGCATCCCTAATTACAATCCAATCCATAGGCTTACACATATGATTAAAGAGTACCAATTGTTCCATCTCAAAGTAAATGTTTGGGGAGAGAGAGAGAGAGGATGGCGGTAAGTGTGGTGAATGCTGATGATGACAAAGCAACGAAGAGATCGAAGGAGAAAGCGACGAGCTTAACCTAAGTCCTAACCATGGTTTATGTGGGTTAGTGGAGAAAAACCCAAGGGAACCAAAATATCTCCCCGGGTTGCATGCAGATGATTTGAGCTAGCTCCACATCCATAGATGGAGTTCTCAAAAAGGATGATAAAAATTTACTAAAAGCTAAATGCAATATAAAAGAAAACACTATCCCTCCTAAAGTACTTTAGAAATTAATTAAATGGGGCTAAAACTCCCATGTTTATAGCCACATTAATGAATTTACAAAGTAAAAAACAAGATCTTGCATCCCCTTAACCTAAGGGATCAAGACGGTTGATTAGACGCACGTACTACTAAAAAGTTGAAGTGAAGTTGATAACAAAGACGACTTTTTGAAAAAGACATGAGTGGCCCTACCTCTAAAATCCTAAGACTAGCTACGTTAACATACAAAAAAGCTGGGGTGGCATTCCATGCGCCCGTGAATTTGCTAAAACTGCCTCTCCATTAGAGGTTATTAGCTGAAGCTGGAGGGATTAGACGTTCCAAAACTTAAATTTCTAGAGTGAGGGGCTCGCTGTATAAGTTGTTGAAATTTACAATTTTTGCAAACCATTTCTTTAAATTGTCTTAGCCTTTCCCGGGCTAAAGTTACAAAGTAGTACTATAGTTTCTTTTTACCTAGCCTTTCCGGGGCAAAGGTTCAAAAACTATTTTCCAACGTCTTAGCTAATTCCAATAGCTTGATCAGTTGGTTGTTACGCATGACATGCTATGGTTCTCTTCAAGGAACCCTTCTTTCAAAAAGATGCAAAGGGGAAAAATGCATGACGTCCCTCCAATTCTGGAGGTGGTATTTAGCCCCTATTGGGGGCCATGTATGTGTGCAGAAGCCCAAATCACCAGAATTGGGCTTATGTTAGACACTGAGAGAGTGACAGAGAGAACCATGGTTAGGCCGAAGGTTGAAGAATTGAGACTTCAAGAAGCAGCTGAGAAGTTCGGTGTGGCTAGATTGAGATGAATCTCTAGCGATGAGGAATTGGTGCATGAAGAGCCATGGTCACGCCTGGGGCACAGCAAAACACACTGTCAAAGATGTTAGTAACTCCTTGAATCAAATCAAAAGGACACATATCGACATGTTTTACTATAAATAAATTTTACAAGTAATTCTTAAAAGCAGTACTTGATCTACGTTGAAGTTTTATTCTGAAACCCCAAATTAAGTCTAGACCCATATCGACATGTTTATAAGTGATGGTAATTAACAAGCTGGGTGATATTTTTAGAAGTTTTGGAACATCAAAATGATCAATATATATAAAATGCGTTTGCAAGAAACTTCTTTTCCACAATGCTAGGTCGTTACACCGTTCGAAAAATAATGTCTACGAATCTGAATGCGCGGGGCTGTTTATGAAGTACAAACCTGATGGCAAGGCGGGCGTAGGTGCAAGAGACATGGGTGCACCATAGTGCTGTGGGTATCCCCCAGTTGAGTTGATGGCCGAATATGGAAACAGGTGATGTGGATAGTTGACACCATAACCCTGTGATCCAGAAGTGTAGCCGCTGGCCGCACCTCCAGTGCCATGACTCCCTTCCCCAAACTGGAGATATTGGTAGAAACCCCCTGCCGCGGCCGCCGCACTGGTGACCATCCCGCCGGGTCCCGTTCCATACATTGGGAATTGGGACGATGCTCCTCCGTACACGCTATAGTAGCTCTGTGCATGCCACATTAATAAAAACTCAAGCTAGATACATAGTACTTTTTCTACATGTAATTAGCATACATACATTTATATATATATATATAGTACGCTGTTTTTCTACAATATATATAGCTCTAGGTTATTGCATGCATGTCCAAAACTAGGGTCCAAAGATGTGTCACATGTCACATAGAAATTAGGTCACATTTGGTTACATATATCATGTATTAGATGTAATTTACATGGGAATGTGCTCAAATAATTTGCATGCGTTCGGAGTGGTACTATATATACACGTCCTCGCAGCTAGACAACTAATTTCAAATGTGAATTTGACCTTTTTCCAATTTTGGATTGTACTGCCTCGTAGATAATTATAATGTCTGGTTGGCAGCTACACACGAAGCAGAAAATCCAAGCGTAGTTTGTTTGCTTATCATGTTTTCTTGCAGCCAGTCAACGTACATAATTGATGAAAAAAGTTAGTAAAAACTAAATATGCATGCTGCATGGTGGTGACTGCTCAGTGGGTGGTTCCTCGAAGACCGTGAAAAAGTAACTGAGAGAGTGGACCACGAGTCTGCAGGTTCTCTAAATGGGTATAAAGAAGAGAGAAAAAGACATGGCCTTGTTTGATCTCTCCTTCATTCTTTGTTACAAATCACATCCATGTTGGTGTCCGCTTTCAATATATAAAGCAGATATTAATCCAGAGATTATATATGTTGAGATCAATGGATCGCATGCAATTAGATATGATATTCACTAATTAACTTCGAAAGATCATAAAATTATTAGATGGTTCTAGAGAATTTTTTACATTAGATTGTGGAAAAGACCATTAACTATATATTTACATTATATATATAAGATTAATGAATCCGGAAATTAAAATAGAAAAAGTAGAAAAAGAAAATCCATCCGAAACCATTTCGGCCTAGCCTTTTGTTCCAAAAAGGCCGTACTGTGACCATTTTGGCTAGCTAGAGGCATCTTATAACTCTTTTCGAACCAAGAGAATTAATTTTCATCTTTATTATATATATATATATCTACATATATATCTACATATATATATATATGTAGTTAAAATGACTTTGCAGCAGTAAATGATACTTTTGTTCGGGAGTTATAATTTTAAAGATGGAATACGTTTTTCTCTCTCTCTCTCTCTCTCTCTCTCTCTCTCAAATCAGATATGTCTTGTCATATTTCACATGAATAGGATGGATTCGGGAGAAAAAGCTGTTCTTTTTTCGAAAAACAATTAGGAGGTATCCAATATAATTTATTTGGGAGAAAAAAACTTTTGAAGATTTTTATTATTTATATATCGCCTAAAGTTAAAAGGTCGACATTGCATCTCCTAAAAAGTATATATGCTTCGGCCAGACGCATCCTAAGAAGTTAAGAAGTAGTGTGAAAAAAAAGGAAGGAAAAGGCGAAATTTGTACAAACCGTGGGGTAAGAATAATCTGGCGAGCTGTATGTGGAGTACCTGAAATTAATAGCGATCAAATGAACAAGAAAATTGGAAAGGGTTAATATTATTTGAAGTTGGGAATTAATAAGCAATTGATAAAAAATCCACAGTTCAAATTAGTGTTTGAAGCTAGCTAGCAAGCATACGAACATATATAGAGGCATGCATGACCATCATCACATGCATGATGCATGCCTCGGGGTATGCATGCAATTAAAATGTATGGTCTAGGCACATGAACGTGTTCCTGACGTGTTTCATACAATATTGGTGCATGACACACATCATGTGATGCTGGCCAGCATGAACGTGCAAAAAGGATGTCGCTTTTGCCAACGCATGAATGCTATCGTAGTTACAACAATAGTAATTCATGTAAAAGCGTGTTAATTAAGTGGGTTCAGAGAGAGAGAGAGAGAGAGAGAGAGGAGTGCATGGCTGGTTAGGGCGATAGATCATGAGCATGCTTGATAATATTAATCCTAGTTTAATGAGGTTTGATCATGGGTATGCTGTGTGCATAAGGTGGCAATGCACGTGCATGCTACTGACCATGCATACACAAAAGATCAGAGGAGGGACGTCTTAAAAAAAAAAAAAAAAAAGCGCAAAGCGTATTCATTATACGTACGTACCCGTAAAGATTATAAGGTATCCCTTGTTGGATGGCATAATGAGGGAAGGTTGCTGCTGAAGGAAAAGCTGTTCCCACTCCACCTCCGAACCCTGTCTGAAAAGATCCCATTACCCTAAAGTTTCTGCCTGTTCCTCCTGTCCAATTCATTTCACATTTATTTTACAGCTAATTAGTACTTCATCGATTCTTTTTTAAAGCTAATTATATCTTCTATATTGATAAAAATAAACCGGTTGAATGAAATTAATTTATTATAATTCATCCCAAAGAAAGGATCGATAAAAGTTACTTTATTGAAAATTAAACCTATATGCGTATTAAGAAGAAGAAGATCAAGAAGAAGAAAGAAACTAGCATGATGGAAAACGTATAATGTTGGCTTGAATCATGTGCATTTCAGCTTGAGAAAAATATCCTACTGATGAACATATAATATGTGAGTGTGAAGAAAGTGGGTTTTAGGCTGTTGCGAAAGATAATTTCTTAGGAAATCTTATATGGAAGCATCGAATAGAGCCTTTTTCTTTTCCATTTGGAAGAATATTCATGCTGCATTTGACAATGGATAAGACAAGTTAAATGGAAGACTTCGTGAAACTTTTTCCAGATCTGATATATCAGATAATTACTAGAAGGAAAAACGAGAGAGATCAAGAAGAAAGGTATATATATCCATATTGTATATTCACACAAATATATACCATTTTTTGGTGTTGAGGGTTTGGATCTCTGGACACCCAAAGAAGCAAGATTGCAGTTAGCCCTCCTCCCATCTATGACAGGAGAAGCATCGACACAGGCTCTCATGGCGGCTTCAGGTTCCCGAAAAGTTACCTGAAATAGAGAAAAACAGTAATTCACCATCACATGCAAGAATCTGTTTTTTACAACTAATCTCCATTACAGGATCATGATAAAATAATAATAATAATTAACCACATATTTTCTTGTTCCTTTATAATTCCATTTCGGTGAGAAGCACATTACCAGATGTCTCGATCGATTATTTCACGATCTACCAATCACAAAGAGGAAACAGATACTAACATGGAAGAATGAGCTAAGTTCCTCAATATATGTACCGGAAAGTAAAAGATGACAAAAGAAGAAGCATACAAATCCATAGCCCTTGGATCGTCCAGTGGCCTTGTCAGTTATGACAACAGCCTCCAAGATCTCCCCAAACTGTTCAAAGTATTTCTTCATGGTCTCCTTCTGGGTCTCCCAAGCCAAACCTCCAACGAACACCTTGGTGTAAGTGGTATCACCGAACTGCCCTGCCAAATTAGCCGGAGTCATCTTTGCTAACTCGATCGCTCACTTCTCGAAACTGAAGTACTTGTGTCTCTTCCTGCTCTTCTACTTCCTGATCGATCTTTCACCCTCCAAACTCAGCAACAACTTCAGGTACTGGTATATATATATGTGTGTGTAAAGTGCTTGCGTTTTTGTTCTTGTGTTAATTAATGAGTCCTAGCTAGGAATAAGAACTATGGCTCAAGATGGGATCTAGATTAGCTAGGTGGTGTGTGGTACAAGATGATGAGAAAGACCCACTAAACCCAGAAGGATCTTCTGAAGATTTAGAGGTGAATTCCCAGTGCCGGTGATGGTGTTGATGAGAGAGAGAGAGAGAGAGATGGAGGCAATTAGGTCAGAGAGAAATGGGAGGGAAGAGAAAGCAAAAGTTAGAAATAGAGGAAAGGCCATCTCATTATACGGACATGAATTATATACACAGCAGCCCCCACCTCCTTAGCCCTCACTCCCCATTATTTTATGTAAAAAATGACTCTCACGCGCCATTATAACGCGTGCTCGCTACGTGAATATGATTGACCCACATTATTCGATAAAGTGTAAAGAGACACGCACAATGATGAGCGTGGGAGTGGGTTTTGTAGTATTATTATGTCCCTCATAGCTGTACTTTTGGTTATTTTAAGGGGAATACTACATGACTAATTAGCCCCTGACAGTTTCTGACAACTACGTAACTTACCGTATGAAACATCGACACTCAAAACTTGTAGGGTAGTGGCAGAAACGGAACGGGAAATTGTGGCAACATAGGGAACGGAATTGGGGGGAGAACAAATCAAATCCCGGGGAAGTCAACGGTCAACCGCCCAATTCCAACTGTATAAAAGGGGTTGATTGATTCAGTGGATCTCTTTTTATAAGAATTAGAAATTGTTTAAGAGTCTTATTTGTATGTTTAAAAAAAAAAAAAAAAAAGAGAGTCGTATTTGTCGCTCGGCGTGGCCCTGTGGCCATTGATTGTGCTGGGGGACTATGAGAAGAAAAAGAAAATAAAAGGTATGCAGTTTTTTTGTAATGGATTTTCTCAGTACGTATTTAGTATCGTGTGTACCTTTATATAGGCATTCGGTTACGAGTAGAGTAATGAAAATATTACAAAACAGAGGAAATAAAGTTTGTTATAATAGTTGTACAAATAAGTATCAAAATTGCAGTAGCTAGAATATTCTGAAGAGTCTGCTGAGGTGGATTCCTTCTTCTTGTTTTGCCGTTATGGTGCATTTTTAGAACTTAGGTTAATACACCCTCTCGAGTCTAATGGAGTATCACACACATTGAGACTCATCCTTAATGAAGAAAACTTGTCAGCAACTAATGGTTTTGTAAAAATATCTGCAAGCTGCTCTTTGTTGCTACAAAATAAAACTTAGAGTGACTTGGCAGCTACCCTATCTTAGAAAAAATGAAAATCAATGTCTATATGTTTAGTTCTTGAGTGGTAGACAGGATTAGAAGTAAGGTACGTCGCTCTCAAGCTCTTTGATCAAGGTCTACAACCAGATAAGCTCTGTTGTGGTATTGGCTAAGGATTAATACTCAGCCTCCGTGCTTGATCTTGCCACTGTGTTCTATTTATGAGAGCACCAAGATGTTAAGTGATGACCCAAAAAGATGCAAAATCCTCCGGTGGAGTGTCGATCATCAGGAAAACCCACCCAATCAGCATCCGAATAAGCATGAAGAGTGAAGTCATACTTTTTCGTAAAAAAGAGACCATGATTTATTGAAAATTTTAGATATAGCAGAATCCTTTTTACAACAGTCCAATGAGTGAGTTTAGGATCATGCATGAATTCACAAACCTTGTTTACATCAAAGAAAATGTCAGGTTTGGTTAATGACAAGTATTGGAGACTTCCAACAACACTTCGAAAAAGGGTAGGATTGTCAAACGAGGGAGAATCAAATTTTGAAAGTTTAATGGAGACAGACATAGGGGATGAAATGGGATTGGCTTTAGTCATGTTTGTCTTCTTGAGTATATTGGATATGTACTTTCTTTGATACAACAACATTCCTCTAGGCAAATAATCTAATTCCAAACCAAGAAAATAAGACAGAGAGCATAAATCTTTCACAAGAAAAGCTTGACTAAGATCAGCAAGGAAATTATCGATGATAGCAAATGCAGGGGATGTAAGGGATGTAATGACCATGTCATCTACATACACCAAAGTAAAAATGCAAAAATTTTCTTTATGAAGAATAAACAATAAGGGATCCCCTTTTGAGGCTATGAAGCCGTAATTGAGGAGCCATATACTCAACTTAGAGAACCAGGCACGTGGTGCCTGTTTGAGGCCATAAATGGCCTTGTGAAGTTTACACACACAATCAAGGTGCTTAGGATCAACAAAACTAGGGGCTGTTGCATAAAAACTGTCTCATGGAGCATTCTATAGAGAAATACATTTTGAATGTCAATTTGCCTTAGAGGCCAATTTTGAGCAATGGCAATAGAAAGGACTAACCGAATCGTGGTGGGCTTTACAACAAGGCAGAAGGTTTCGGTGTAGTCCACACTAGGCTGTTGATGAAAGCCTTTAGCAAAGAGCCTAGCCTTCCTCCTTTCAATCGAACCATCCGAGTGTAATTTGTTTATGAAGACCCACTTGCAACCAACAAGATTAGAGACATCTGTAGGGGGAACAAGTGACCACATTTGTGTTTTAACTAGAGCATCGAACTCCTTGGTCATGGGATCTTGCCATTCTGAAAATTTGGAAGCTAGGGCAAATGACGAGGGTTCCTCGGGGATTGATTTAGTGGAAAGCAGACAAGTACGAGATGGGTAGGGAATGGTACCATCGGTGAGAATACGGGGACGAGATGAATCGGTCTAAGAACGTGTGATGATCGGAAAGTGTGGGGGAATTAAAAGAGGGGAAGATTGAAAAGGTCGAGACACAAGAAATTTCAGGAGAAAGGGATTCTATCGGGGAGGAAGGAGACATAGTGGACTGAGAGGATGGGCTTGTCTGATTTGTTCAGGATGGGCCAAGTGGAAGATGTGGAGATGGTCCAAGAGAGGAAATTGGAGACGGATTGAGTGATTGAGATGATTGATTAGTGGAATATGGGCTAGGAGAATAAAAAGGAGATGGGCCTAAATGGAGGGTAAAGAAAAAGGAAGGGAAGCCGTTGGATTAGTGGTTTGAGATGAAGCAGTAATTGAGATGGACTTTTTATACGGAAAAGTGTGTTCATCAAGGGAGACATCCCTAGAGATGTAAGTGTGATAGTTTTTTAGATCAAGGCATTTGTAGCCTTTGTGGGAGGAGCTATAGCCAAGAAAGATGCATGAGGTAGACTGAAAATTTAGTTTATGGCGATTGTAAGGACAAAGATTTGGCCAACATTTGCATCCAAAAATTTTTAAAAATGAGTAATCCGGTGATTTGGGATGAACCATGAAGTATGGTGATTTATTTTGTAAAACATGTGTGGGAGGCAAATTAATTAAGTACGTTGTCGTTTCAAACGCATCATCCGAAAATGAAAGAGGTAGAGATGCTTGGGCTAGAAGAGCAAGCTCAGTTTCTACTAAATAACGATGTTTGTGTTCAATGAGTCTGTTTTGTTGATGGGTGTGTGGGCAAGAAAATCGGTGGTTGATTTCGAGATTTTTGCAAATTGGTGTGAGAGAACGAAATTCTCCACCAACATCGGTTTGAAGAGATATTATTTTGATATTGAAAAATCGTTCAACAAAATTAATAAAAGAAGTAAAAGTAGATAAAACATCATATTTAAACTTGAGTGGAAAAATCCATGAGAATCTTGTGAAGTGATCAACAATAGAAAGATAATATTTATAACCATTTCTGGAAATAAAAGGAGATATGCCCCATGCATTAGCCCATATGAGCTTTAAAGGCTTATTGGTGCGAGTAAAACTTAATGAAAAAGGAAGCTGCTGAGCCTTAGCAAGGGGACATTCTGGGCAAGTAAAATGTGAAGCAGTGGGGAAATATGACAAATGGTTGGATCGCAGAATGCAGGAGACCAGATCAAGGGAAGTGTGTCCAAGCCGGTGGTGCCATTGATTGAGAGTGGTGTGCTCGCCAAGAAGGGTAGTCGGAGAGGAGAACGAAGGAGGTGAAAACTAATAAAGACCATCACAGGTTGGACCGCAGATGAGGAGCTTCCCGGTTGATTTGCTCTTCACAGAAAAATGATCGGAATGAAATTCAAAAAAACAGTCATTGTTAGTGCAAAACTGAGAAACATAGACCAAATTTTTAGTAATGGTTGGTACATGAAGAAGATTGTGAAGTCGAAAAGAAGAGAGATTAGAGTTTAAGGAAGATTCACCAATGATGTCGATAAGCAGTCCATTCCCATTTCCAACACGAATTTGTTCATTTTCTCTGTAAGGTTCTGAAGATATGTTTAACTGAGAAAGATAATGGGTAATATGATGGGTAACTGCTGAATCAGGGTACCATGAAGAATCAATTATGGCAGAAGGGAAAGTGTAGTTGGCAGAAGGGGAAGTGACAGGTAGGGCGATGAGAATTTTGTTGGGAGTAGTTATTTTGAAAAGGCTGTGAGGGTGAAAATCGTCCTTTGAAGGAACCTCTGTTTCGGCCACAATTAAATATGTTCCCCTATGCGAACCTCTACCTCGTTGATTATGAGTTTGTCCAGTACTCAAATTCGCTAATGGTGTAAAGAAAGTAGGAGAGCTGGTATTACGAAAGGTATGAGATAGTCGGTTTTCATGGATAAGAAGGAGATGATATAATTCATGAAAAGTGATAGGCTTGGCTCTTGTGGTTATTGAGGTAATGAAGGACTCAAATGAGGGACTAAGACCATTTAGAAGGTAGGTGACAAACTCTTTGTTAGGGAGTGGATTTCCAGTGGATGCAAGGGTATTAGCTAGCATTTTTACTTTGCTGAAGAATTCGTAGGCAGGTTTGTCTCCTCTTGACAAGTTGGTGAGTTGAAATCTAATTTGGAATTCCTTTGCTTGAGAGTGAGAGCTAAAAATTGATTCAAGTGTAAATCCGTAGCTCCCTTGATGTTCCTGCTAAGACAACAAAACCAATAACAAATTCAGTAAGAGAGGAAAATAAAATGCTAAGAATTGCTTGATCAGTTTTTTTCCAGGAAAGATAAGCGGGGTTGTTTTTGGGTGCTGAGATTGAGTCTGTTGGGAGGGTTTTAGAAGGGATGGTCTGAGAGCCATCAACAAAAGAAAAAAGATCCTGTCCTTTGAGGTAAGCAGAGATATGAACCTTCCAAAGCAGGTAATTATCCTGATTTAATTTTATTGAGACTATATGAGAAGTTTGATTCTGTAGCCATTTGAAGAAAAAGAATGGATCGAGAGACTGCTAGTCAGCAGCTCTGATACCATGTGAGAAGAAGAAGAAAATAAAAGGCATGTAGTTTTTCTGTAATGGATTTCCACAATATGTATTCAGTATCTTGTGTGCCTTTATATAGGCATTCAGTTACAAGCAGAGTAATGAAAATATTGCATAACAGAAGGAATAAATTTTGTTATAACAGCTGTACAAATAAGCATCAAATAACATAATTAGCTAGAATATTCAGAAGAGTCTACTGAGGTGGATTCCTCCTTCTTGTTTTGCTACTGTGGTGCATTTTTAGAACTTAGGTTAATGGGGACATATCATTTCATAAACTCTGTTTGTACAGTTTTATAAGGATCAATCGAGTAATTAATGTATATATTAATACTATCTTTTCGTTTTCTACAAAGTTGAAAGTTATTTAGTACCAACAAAATCAATTGATTAAGATATGAATCTCTCATTCTCCTCAAGTCTGCTCTCCACTACGTATGCTCTAAGCAGGTGGAGGAGTAAGGAGTCTGCACCTATTTCGGTTAGAAATAGGAGGTTACAGTCCCTGATTTCATCTCAGTGGAATTGAAGAGGTATGGATGGAGGAGCTGGAGGAAGGATGGGATTGATTTCAACTAAACGAGGAGGAGAACGATCCTATTGAGATTAGTCTGGGAGATTCATTGAGGAAGAAGTTGGAGAGGAGTTTGGTGGGAAAAATCGTTTCAGATCGAATAATCAGGAAGGAGATGCGTAGAACGATGGAAAATGAGACCTTGGATATTTGACAACTATTTGTTTGTGTTGAAACTGTTTGATGGTATGACCCAACCATATCTGATGAAGTTTGATCAAGAGGCGTTTTGGGTGCAAATGCGTAACTTACCACTAGCATGTATGAATAAAACTATTGGGGAACTAATTGGTGATTCTATCGGGGAGGTTTTGGAAGTTGATGCCCAAGAGGATGGATCTGGCTGGGGCTGTAGTTTAAGGGTGAATTATAGTGTGATTTGAGTAAGGTGGTGGCTTGAGGCAGAATTGTTAATATTCAAGGGAAGAAGATGTGGATACTATTTACGTATGAGAAGCTACCGAAGATGTCCTTTAGATGAGGGAGAATACTACATTAAGAGCAGGGATGTACGTGTGAAGGATCAGGGCCTGGGGGTCAGTACGGTCCTTGGTTGAGAGCATCTCAAAGAGTAACCAAAAGATAAGAGGGAATAAGGAAGAGGGTGGAGGAGAATGTGCACAAAGAAAGTAGTTATGAGGGGACTAATCCTCACGAAACCGAAGTGCAAAAAGTTGATCAGAAGGGAGGGGGGGTCGACTATGGTAGCATTGATCCCTCAAGTGAATGATGATTCTACAGGGACCCATTCCCTGGCAGGGGTCTAATGAGTAATTCTTCTTGCAGTCTGAGGCTCCCTGTGCACGCCATGAAACACATTGTTTCATTTAAAGTAGGCCCCATTTATTGAATGTAGTGGACGGTTGGTGTCCCAATCCTGGAGATGAGAAGAAAAAAATCAAACCAAACCAAACGCATCGTTTTCCTTATGCCCTAAACCTTCATCCCGTGGGTTCCATCTTCATCCTTAGAGAGGTTGTTGTGAGTTTCATTTCAGAAACTTTACGGAGGTTGAATCGTAATAGAGATATTTACACTGCAATTGTTCATTCTAGTTTTCTTAGTCTTCTTTTAGTTATTTTTTGCTTACGCTCTGTTTATATTTTCTCTGTCAATTTTTTTTGTTAGTTTTACATGTGAGCAAATTATGCTGGAATCTATCTTGAGTTTTGAAAGGAGTAACGGGTGATTTTTCCTTTCTGGATTTTACTCTAATCGATTGAATTTGCAATATCTTTGTTTTTTTTTTTTTTTTCATTTCCTTGGTTTGCAGAGCTAATTTATTTGTTAAAGTTTAGCTTTAATTGGAGCAGCTTTAATCGGGCCCCCGAAAGTGCACGCATGGATATCTCTAAAGTCTGATTTTGGACCTGATTAAAGGAGTTGCCGCCAGCATGGAGATCTCTGAAGTCTAGGAGTCCCAATGTGCAGGAAGTCCCAAAGCACGGGGAGAAGCCATGGAAGATGTTGGAGTATGTGTGGATGAGATGACTGGTGATTTGTGCTGGTGGTTCCGTCCTTGTTTTAATGCAAATAGTGAAGACTCGTACCAGAGCTCATGGGTAGGGGAAATGGAAGGTTTGGCATCGGGTTGGATTTGGACAATGCAAGTGGTCTTCTTCTATCACGGGAGGGAGTGATAATCGCTGAAGGAGAAATATGCCACGGACTTTTTTGACATTTCTCCACAATTTAAGGAGTAAATGACCGAAAGCTCCCCATTCATCTGCATGCAACCCCCCCACAGGACTGTGCCTAGCAGTGCTCGAGTCTAATAGACAGTAATTAGAGCTGGGGTTGACAATTAATTTATCAAGCAACAGTTACAACAAGCATGATACATAGGACATTATTATTGTCCTGTCATATATATGCCTATAAATAGGCATGCAATATTGTTGTGGTTGTGAAACAACAACTTAATAATTAAGTTAGTTGAAACCAGGCCATATTTATTACTCATAATTAAGCAGACAAATATAATTAATATGATATATGTATGGTACTGACCATCTTATCTATTGGATAATAATATTGTCACATCGATAGCAACTTTATAACTACATGATATAATTAATAAGGTAAGTGGGAACAATATATTCGAGAACATCATCTCTAGTACCTGCGCCACATGACGTACGTACGTACATTTCATCCTACTCATTTTAATGGTAATTTGCTATTTAATTTGAAGTATTGTTACATCTATCAAATAATTATATAAAAATAATTTTATAAATTGATGTTTATTTAATCCGTTAAATTTATTTTATAATAAAAATAATTTTATATTTGATGAATCACTTTAAATCACATTAATTTATTATATTGTTTTGTATAATTTTTTCGTGACAAAAATATTTTTATTTAATTCGTGCTTGTTTTTCTGTGGGCAGCTTGTCCTATCTAAGGGCAGGGCATGAGCATTGAGGAACATATATCTTGTCCCAAAAAAATGACGCGATTTCCGTAATATATTATTATATATTATTAACTTGGTAGGCAGGACATGATGGTTCTGGTAAAGATTCAGAAAATTCATGTAAAACGACATTCCACCCTTCACTTTATTATTTTAAAAACTTTATTCTTAATTTGTTTGTTACCTTTTTAAATTTTCTTTTATCGATCTATCGAAATGAGCAACTACCCACCTAAATCGACGCAAAATTTTTGAAATTCAAACCTAAGCAATCAATTTAAAACTATTTTTATAAGCTTTAATTTGCTGCTTAATTATATTATAATGTCTGTACAGTATCATGATATATATATATTTATATATATATATAGCCTTGAGTGGTTTGTAGGCATGCATAACCAACCATAGCCATCAAATGAGAATCCCAAATAAAAGTAAGGCCTAATCGTTAGAACTCGGCGGCCGAGTACTTTTATTTTTCTTTAATTTCTAGATAAGTAAATAGCAATTGGGGTTGATCGAGGCCATGGCTGGGGCTGCAAGGCATTGCGGCGGGTAGTAGGTGCTGGAAAGGGATGGGGAATTAGATCAGTCCGAAGACCCCTCCTTGCCATCTTTTTATTTTTTTATTTTTTATTTACTTACTTTTTGAATTTTGTAGATGTGGCGATCGATCGATGACTTGGCTTGATAAACATATGTTGGAAGAAAAATGCGTTTGATGTAGAGTAAGTACTGATATTAATGAAAGGACATTGATCTTTACTGTTCGATGTTGAAAATATAAAAATATTCTAACTACAAAATGATATTATACAAAAGTAATTTTACAAACTGATGAGATTTAATGTGATTTGTTATATTGTAAAATTATTTTTATTGTAAAGTAAATCCGACGGATTATATAAAGTCATGTCAGTTTGTAGAATTACTTTTATGTAATTATTTTGTGATTAGAGTGAATTATAGTCATTTGTTCCTTTCCAACACATCTCCTTCCGCTTAGATATATAATTAATTATAAAGACACAGTTTTGTATATATGATGATCCTTCCCTGATCGATCTCATGATCCTGATCTACTTTCGATCCATCTCTGATTTAAGGGATTATATAATTTATTATATATTCTGAACTGATCTTCACATAA
Organism: Juglans regia; assembly: GCF_001411555.2. Classification (NCBI taxonomy): domain Eukaryota; kingdom Viridiplantae; phylum Streptophyta; class Magnoliopsida; order Fagales; family Juglandaceae; genus Juglans; species Juglans regia. The sequence continues at coordinate 1,552,378 of NC_049901.1, read as the reverse complement.
GTAGATCAAGAGATCGATGGATTGTGAACGTAGGACATTTTTATTTATTATTTTGTGAATTAAATACACTAATGCATGTGACAAGTACTCCCCATGCATGCATTAATTAACCATTTTATTTAATCATCACATGAATGATATATATTTGAAAATTATAATTAACCATTTTATTTAATCATCAACATGAATGATATATATTTGATAGACGTTACTCGATCATGCATGTACTCTAAGTCCAACTAAATTTAGAGGTACGCATGTTTTTTCAAAAACGGTCCCCTAGTCGGTCCATTAATAATGAAGCGCCGTACAATTAATATTTCTAGGCCAAACTCGGAATTTTCATTTGCGACTTAATTTCTTCTGCATGCTGATCACGACATGGACCAATAATATTCACCGATGGCCAAACAGCTACATCTTCTCTCTCTGATTTTTTTTTTTTCTTTCTTTTGCATTTTCAAATCCGTCGGCGTTTTCCTTTGACCCATTTACGATTACCTCGTGCTCAGAATTCTGCCACTCCCTTCTACCTTTTGATAGAAATTCCGGCGTGATCGATCAAGTCACAAGGCCTTTGCCTTGTTGCGCAGCAAAAATGATCACACACATTTGCTTACGAATCACTATATTAATTGTACGTACGTGTGTGCCGTATATAATATATATATATATATATATATATATATATAAATTCCGTCCTCTTTGCATGTACCACCTTGATATCATCATGCGGTGAATGCATGCAAAAGAATATTTATTTTCTGTCATGTCCCACGGCTATGATGATACGTAAATTTATATATATCATGCTGCCGGTGGTTGCATGTTGTTTTTCTTTCATTTATGCATTGGATTAATTAGAAATGGAAAACGATTTAAGCATAATATTTTTTACAATATTTTACATAATTATGTTTTAAATGAAGAATATTTTTATAAAATATATTATAAAAGTAACATAATTTTTTAAAAATATCCTCATTTTATAATATTATTGTATAATGTGTATATCATTAATAATTAGAAATTACATTGATCGATGCAATATATCTGGACAGAACACATGAATATCACTGCTGGCCGGTACACCAAAATATAACATCAGCGCGCACATTAATACTAGTAGCATTAATATATATATATATATATATATATATATATCTATATATAAATGCAGGACCATAGCTGCCTAGAACTAAGAACATATATAGCAGCCAGGATATATATATATATATATATATATATATATATATATATATACATGATGAGTATATTGTCGGCTCACTACTTAACAAAAGTCGTCGACTAATCTAACTTTTACTCGTACAAGATGCGAGCTACTTCCATGTCTAATTTATTGATAGGTAAATGTCATACATGCTCCATCGGATTGGATTGAATAGGAAATTAAAACTAGTGTAGCTAGGTTTATGTGATTGATTGTAGTACTCTTAATTCGTGGACGTTGACTCATGTATAAATAATTACGGGGCCGGAATCCCAATTATGATCTGTCTTTTCTGATATCATTTAGATTTGATAACTATATCATATATATATGTTATTTAATTATGATACACTGCATGATCGGGACCGGTTTAATAACGATTAACATTGCCTGCAGGCTTCGATCAATCCACCCCTAGATCGAGCAAGGTGGCTTATAGTTAGAGTACCAACTAATAAAGACAAAATAAGTTGTAATTTTTTTTATATATTCATCATCTCCACACACTACGTACATATTATATAAATAATAAATAAAAAAATTTAATTAATTTAAAAAAATAAAAAAAATTATAAAATAAAAAAATATGATGTGTAGTGTATAAAAATGATGAGTACCAAAACTGACAAGTTATTATTGATGTAAACAGTATATAAATATTAAAAACTTTAGTAAATAATAACTTTATATATTTTGCCCTTATCTATCAGTCTATCTCTTATATACGTGTAGAAGATCCGTGTTTGTATAACGATTCTTGTACAGCATGGTCAGATCCATTAGTTTAGGATAAATCTGATCTAGTCATTGCTCGTGATTTGGCAAAATCAATTTACGATGGATCTTAATTTCTTCGATTATCTGTGTGGGGTGCACTATCCACCTCAAACGTACGTCATAGTGCATGGTTGGCGGCCACTTAATTTGTTCAGTAAGCTGTCTCCAGAATTATTATTTTTTTTTAAAGAAACTTGATTTTTTTTTTAAATAATGAATTGCTGACTTTCTATACCCTCAATTTATCTTCTATTCTAAACAGATCGAGGGACATGACCTGCCATGCCAAACCCAGGAATTTTTGGGATGTTGATCCATGAAGGAAAGACCAGAGAATTAAAGCAATATGCGACACTTAAGGAAAATGGCATTACGCGGAGGTCTTACTATATAACAGACATATATAGATGCTTAATTAGTGTAAGGGGATTTCTCCCTCACTCATAAGTCCACTAGACGCTCGACTAAAAGTAACTGGCTTCGTCCTAATACTTGGTCCCAGGGCCTAAACTTGTTTACGAAGTAACTTTCCTGCAATAAAAAGTAAGTAATGATGGTTGATGGGACAGACAGGCCTGACGTCACTCGACCATATTCCATTTATGAAGACTCGTACATGACAGATTGAAAAAGGCAGATAACTTTTGATCTTCTGATAAGGAAACATTGATGGACTACCGAAAATACAAGCATAGTAAAGTAAATCGGAGAACGACGTCGTATTAATGATACTACTATCCAAGCAACACGTCACATTAATGACGTCGTCGTAAAGACACGCTGCATTTAAAAAACTCTGACAAAATGAATAATAAAAAGAACATGAGCTCCACAGGAATAAGTAAGAAAAATCTCGTTGGAGTCTTTCATTATTTATAAACTTCTAAAAATAATCTACTGACTTTAACATCGAAGACTCACCGACTCCAATTAAGGCCACCCTTTCCCAGCTTCTTTCTTCTTTGTTTTCGCAAGCCTAGCTTTGAATATCTGAGTCGCTATAACCTGATCCAAAAGCGTATGAAACACGACGTTAACACTTAGTTTATATCTAATTTTTATAAAAGAAAATTTACACTGTTTAATTTGACCCATCAAATAGTATAATTTTTATTTTATTTTAAAATATATATAATATATTACATTAAGTTACGTTTTTGAATAAATTTTATTGTGTAAAATTTATGTGTAGATCTAACATTTCTCACAAACAAATAAAACGGATAAACCTCTTTCAACTCTATGAAAAGTAATTGAATGGTGTTGACAACATTAAGTGAAAGGAAAAAATCAATTTCAATATGCTAAATAAGGGAAGTTACAAAAGGATGATAATAAAGTTAGAGCAACTTGTATTGATGAATAATATAGTTGGAATAATAGTGGAATTAAACAATATTACGTACGTACATCGTCGGCTTTTGGATATTGATTTAGACCCGAACGATCCAATATTTACCGTCTGGGTGGGCGGTGGGGGAAGCAAACGAACGGGATGGCATTAAAGAAATAAGACAGATAAGCAAGTGCGTTTTGGTAACAAGGAAAAGTGAAATTCCAAAAAGGTGGCGGCACTGGTGGGATGAGAGGAGGAGGTAGTAGTACACGTGAGGAGTGGGGAATGAGAGAGAGAGGAGGAGTATTATCTGGCAGTGGCAGTTGGGCGGGGCAGCTGTCTCCAACTTTGTTTGACAATTTGACCAGAGAAAGCGACAATTATCCATACATATGCCATACGACAGCCAGGCAGTACTACTGCTTCTGGATATTTACTTTAGCTGTCTTTGAACTGTAAGGGAGGGATGAGAGGCAGAAACAGGGGGCAGAGTGTCTGCGTTTTTGTGCGTGAGAACCAGCTCATTCATACTCATGCCTGTCTTTCAGCTTTATTCCATCCCCTTCCCCCACAGTATTTCTCTGGGGACCACTTACAACTAGGTTTCGCTCCCACCAGCTTGTCCATTTCTTTCCTAAAATGTTATCCTTACTCCTCGTACTACTACCACCCCTCCCTTAACCAACTAGGTTGTTTATCTAGATCTAGTTAAAAGAGATTATTATTATTATTATCATTAATTTCTCCCTTAGAAATGTATTTTTTTATCTAGTTAAAGAGAAAGGTATTTTTTATAGTTAAATATTTGAATAAATGCTTAAATATTTAATGTTAGTTTGAATAGTGAATGAGATCATGAGATGAATAAAATATTATTATAATATTATTTTTTAATATTATTATTATTTTAAAATTTGAAAAAGTTAATTTATTTATTATATTTTGTATAAAAATTTGAAAAATTTAATTTATTTATTATATTTTGTATAAAAATTTAAAAAAATTATAATGATGAGACGAGATAAAACCATCTCTATATCCAAACAGGGAATTAACCATATGCATTAATATTCTGACTTCAGCTAGCTCAAATTACAAGGGTTTCTTCCGGATTATAATTTTTGTGGGATCGATATATACCCAACCATGAAAGAACTGGAACTGTGATTGATACTTTTAAATTAAACACTATCGACCTTCATAGCCCACCTATGTCTCAGACCACTTCTGAAGGAGCCGTTCGGCCTACCTTACCGGCTCCAAAAGACAAGCCCATTAAAAGAATATATATATATATATATATATAAGATCCACCTCGTTTAGGGTGGTTGCAATTACTCCTTGTTGTAGATTATAATGTACGTTTTGGTTGTCCAATTGTCATTTTCTTTTCTCGATTATAATCTTCATCTCTGATTCAGCATCGGCACTCAATTTTAATTAAAGAACGAACATCGACTTTAGCATGCACTCTCTTGGTTGAGAAGTACTGGAGTTGCCAGAAAAGGAATTCGACAAGCATATATGCAAAATACTTTCAAAACTTTCCAATTTGCCAACTTACGAAAACAAGCAAACATATATAACTAACATGAGCAGCAGACAACAACATGAACAAAATATATATATATATATATAAATATATATATATATATTTTTATGATGATCAGATGAGTGACAGTTGTTGGATGTTGATGGGGTAACAATCGGAGGGTGGGCCGGAGAAAGCTCGCCAAGCAAGAATGGCATTTGCAACTTCTGTGGGATGGAAGGCGTCCCAAAACATATACTGGCTCCTGTTTAGGCATGGAAGTTGAAATGGCAGACACGTTATTTGTCCCTGTCCAATTCCGCAGCAACCTCTATCAATCACGCTGAACCCTGCAATATTATTTTCTCATCGTTCCAAGTGATCACAATTATATATATATATATATATATGATGCCAAAATAAGTATATATATAATGAGGAATGCTACATACAGTTCCTAAATGTGGATCCCTAAACGGGGACTACAATGCAAGTCTAAGCAATTTTATCTTTAAGATTTTTTAAAATTATAAAAATATCTCTTCTAAAATGATGTTTTTTCTCATTTAATAAAGGGCCTACACATACAGTCTCCAAATGGAGACTGCAAATAAAATTTCTCACATATAATTACATGGTATACAAACTGCATGCTAATGATCTTAATGCTCTAATTAGTTTTTGGTCCATCGTGATCAATGCTTGATCCTGATATATATAATTATTTATGGGTATTATTTATGATCCTTACCATAAGAGGCAGGGTTATTTAGGATGTCACCAATAGCAGCGTAAGTGTTGCCATAGACAAAAACAGCGCCGGGGTGGTTGCCGTTGAGCTGCGTGACCAGCGATTTGAGCCCCTCATTAAAGGTACCAAGAATCTGATTGACATTGTCCACGCACCTTCCCGGCAGGGCTTGACCTGTGGCTCTCTGGTTAGGGATGCAGCCAAGCGGTCCAACTCCTGCTAGTACAAACTTCCTTAACCCTACACTGTGCAGCGCCTGGTTTAACAAAATTATCAATCATATATATAGTTAATAAAAGGGTGAAAATATATTATTATATATATATATATATACCAGAAGTTGACGGGCATAGCGGTTGAGGAGAAGGTTTGCAAAATCAGGAGGGTTATAATTGTAGCTGGATGGATACATAGATGGCATGAGGTAGTTGTTGATGTAGTCGTTGCTTCCAAATACCAGAATGGCTATGGATTTAGCTAGGTGTTGGCTCAGGCTCGTCCCATTCATCATCGTTCTTAATTGATTTAATGTGGTCTCAAAGTTCAGCACTTGTTGGCTCAGGCTGTACCGCTCTCCCTGCATGCATGCGCATCCGCAACACAATTATTTAATTTTATTAATACTACATATATGCATTTTTACTTGAAATAAACATTAATCGTACAATTTATAAGTGGGCCCTCCACAACTATATATTAATTAGTCTGAATATTGCTTAATTAATTAGAGTACGTACGTAGTGCTGGCCGGACTCATCAAGGATGCCAGCAGCTGCTGAAGCATAGTTCACTCCAGTAAGTATTCTAGTTCCATTCCGCGTGTTGGAATCTGCAAAGGCCGGGAGATATGGAATACCCAACAACCTGCCTGCAAACCAAATTAGATTAATTCGAAATTAATATTGAACTTAAATATTAAAACCTCTTCTTGCTCAATTATTAGCCCAATTAACTTCTCTTTGAATTGATCGTGAACATGAGCTTGACAATAATATTTACTTATCGATCGATGATCCATACATACGGCCAAATTCTGAAATTCCTGCATGTTAATAACACCGACTTCCAAATATCTTCTATTTAATTTCCAATTTTATCCATTGAAGATTACAAATCTTTAATTATTTTTTCTTTCTTTGTGGGGGGAATTAATGTTAATTCCCTTTAATGAAGCGAGTTGGGCCTAAAATCTGCTTTTATATATTTTGGTACTTATTTATTGCCCATATGAAAAAATCTAAACAACCTCGATCTTACTATTCACACAACATCCACACACTATAATTTTTTTTATCAAATATTTAATATATGAATAATAAATAAAAGAATTGAATTAGTTTAAAAAGAATAAACTCAAAAAAATTTTTTTTTTAAATATTAAAAAATTTAAAAAATATGGTATATCTAGGTTGGAGAAATTGTGTAGTATTGCTCTTGCCCATATATACATGTTTGTCGAACACTACTGCTTCCGAAGGAATATCTAGTTATCTACGCATGCAATTAGGCGCGATGCCAGCGCCATCATGTATATCTCTCGGTTGCATGCAAGACATGACTATATTTAAATTTGATTGAAATTAACATTTAGAAGTGCATTAAAATAATAAAAACACGAGGATCAGGAAGAGCATGATTACAAGAACAACAAAATTAAAGTAACAACGTTGATCATCAATATTTAAGCATACAAAACAGCCATATGAAGCTAGCTTGATATAATACTCGGGTTCTTCTGATTATCTCTACGGTTGTACCAGTACTCTCTGATCTCTCTCTATATATATTATGATTAATTAATTAGGTTCTTGCGCATGAAGCTGGTTTCTATGACATGCATTCTCAAATTTATCAATCATATATAAAGTTTAAAATAATATCTAAAAGTAGTACTCTTGAAAAAACCAATCATGGATGAATATATATAATTATTTAAAAAAAAAAAAAGATGTTTCTCCTCCATTTCTTTAGAAAAATAAATGCCAAAAGGAAAAAAAAAAATGGATTAATGTTCTTTGCTCGAACGCCAACATACACATGAAATTAAATAGAACCTTAATACCTAGCATATCAACAAAGGTTTCGCCATTAGTGAATCTCCCAGTAGGGCCACTTTTGAAGTCACAACCATAAGGAAAGTAATTGGCTTTTGCTATGGAGCTTAGGAAGTTGTTGTTACCAACATCAACCAAGGAATCTCCGAACACAAACATTGCTGGAACCCGCTCATGTGACCCGCCTGCAGCATTAATCCCATTAGAGAATGGCAGGGTTACAAGCATCATTGTCGTTGTGAACCACAGCTTTTGATTAGAAATTGTAACAATTTTCTTTACTTCCTCCTTCATTATTGTTTTCCGGTAACGGAAAAAATTAGGAAGATCAGACATGCTTTGGAGATGAAAATGAATGCAGCTGGTGGGGAATATATATAAAGGTGGTGAGAAGGGAGGTGAAATCTGTCCATTTGGAAACGGCTAATCATGTAATGCAAGCAATACACATGTTTTGTTGCGTTTGTGTATGCCTTTTCCCCTGACTTTCAGATGGTCTTTTTAACGTTCGTTTTGCCTTTATAGGTTTTGGATGTCCGTTTCTTTCCTTTTTGCATCTAAAGTACAAGGACGCATGTCAAGGTTTCTTGCAGTAGGCAGCCGGTCTATGAGTAAAATCTCGTTTAGTCTTGTAACCGATCAGCCTAACAAAGACAAATTTAAAGGTTTCTACATGCATGGATATTCGTCAGCGATGATCTGCTCTTGGTTGAGCTTTGGAACATCATTATCTCTATTCAGAGGAAACGCCCAAATGTATATATAATATAGACATGCACGCCATTATGGAGGCGGGGATATATATCTACATATATACATACATATATATATATATATATTTGTATATATATGCTAGTTAAATTCTTCATTTTATTCATGTAAATCTGATTAAGCGGGCCGGTAATCGAGGGGATCAATATTCCTAATTGTAAATTGGATTAACAAGCATGGCCCGTAAGCTATCATATATTGTTAACATGAGTCCAGTACTCCATTAAATACGCAGGCAATTATTAGGAGCCATGCAGCAAGATATGCATGCTGCATGATATATTAACTTTTTAGTTGCAAACAATGAGACCATCCCTATCAGTTTTCATGTTCCAGATGATCTAGTGTTTCTAGTGCATTCTCGCTGTCTTGGCGGCCAGTGAGCTGTGAGACTTATGATCATAATGTTTGGTTGATTGTTTTAATTCCTTTAATTAATATTATATATATATATACACCAAACAGCGAGCATCATGAGTTTCTCTTACAAGATAATTAATTGTTCTTGGTATGTATTACAAGGGCATTAATTGAAGGTAGAATGCTATTTTAAGGGTCTTCATTTCTTCGGGGACCTAAGCTTAAGGCAACCGCCTTAAATTTCCAAATTTAAGATATAATCAATCATGCATCTGATCTATGAGACCCTGTTTTGGTTTGCAAGGGGATCATGGCTACGTAGGGTTGTAATAATGCTACATCCCAATCTCTAGTTGTGCTTATTGAATACTGTCTCGAAAACTTAAGGTACTGATAGAAATTAGAGATAATTAATGTAATAAATCATGATTTATATATATATATATATATGCAGTTGCTAGCTATAGGTCGAGCATATTCAAGGTTCCACTTAACGAAATCAAGGCGCATAATCACTGAAATCTATTCATCGAATAAGATCGGATATATTACGGATACGATCACGTTGCCCATATATCTCTTCACTTGATATTTGTTTGCCATCATCGAGTTAAAGAGTGGGGAAGAGATTATAGTTTCTTGCACCATCTTTTCCCAAAGTTTGGTAAAACAAGGAGATCATGAGGAGTTAATTGAATGATATATAGTTGCTTGCCAAAGTAGCACATGAGATAAGGAGCTGGCGTAATGGCCACTAGCTATCATGCAAGTTGCATTTATCACAGTTAAAAGAAGCCCCTTCTCTGTGTAGGGGTCAAACTCAATGGCATTGCATATATATTGAAGCATAGAATAAGAGCATTATATGACATCTGTGCTTCGCGTTCCTGTTCATAATAAGAATAAGGCAATATTGAAGATTATATGAACTCCCTATATATCCACATTCTTCGTCGTAATTAATTATCGCGCACGGCCACCAATCATATTTAATTATCTTAATCTTCTTTTTATGTATAATTACTAATGTAAAGGGGGATTTGCCGCACAACGTTTTCCATTATTTTCCCCACACACACACACACACACGACGCGCATATTTGTAAATGGATCTCTCCGTGTGTGCGTGTTTCATTTACCATTTAAACTCCAGAAATGTACGGACAAAGAGATTAGAAATGGTAAATATATATATATAAATATATAGTTCTTAAACACGGATTCGATTATCTCCAATTATAATATCGTGAAGACTTCCGCTCTTGGACGCTCTCTCAAAAACTCCCGTTCTCTCTAAAACTTTCTGACCGGCTTGAGGGGGTGGGAGCTTCGGCTCCTTCCCCCCTCACTCTTCCCTCTCCCTTCTGGTTTTTTTGTATTTGTTTTTAATTTTTTGTTTTTCTAGGCCGAATAAAGGGAGAATCGCCGTTCGTGATCTTTCGGGTCCCTATAGTCAACACGCGCCCCACCAGGAGGTTGCCTAGCCGCCGATCTACACGTCCACCGAATACGGCCCCAATCGGAGTGGAGGATAGCCTGCACGCGCGGGACGAAAATTTCGAGCTCGTCGGCGCATGTCCTTCACGCGCCACCAAGGAGCTCTCCGCTGTTGCAACGCGCGGATGCTCCCGAACTGGCGACTCTGGATCTTCCAAGATCGACCGTCGGTTTGCCATTCTGAGGCGTTTTTGTGCACTGTTTTTTCCTTTTTACAGTGTTTTCTTAATGTAATTTTTTTATGCCTTATCTTTATTTTCAAGAAAATAAAAAAACTCAAAAACATTTGTCCCTTCGGTCTTAGGTCCAAAGGGTGTTGTCCCCCCTCCGCTTAGTCGGTGATGTTGGGGTTTGGTTTCTCCATATTCAGCCTAGCTGGGTATGGAGTTTTATGTTTGGTTACCGTGAACTCTGTCAGGAATAGAGTTGTGCTATCTCTTAGACTTCAGTCTGTAGAGATAAGCCGTCTGGACTAGACCATGTCAGTCATAATAGTGTACTGAGATTCTATTAACGTTTGTAATTGACTTGTTGTTTGAAGTCAAAGTTATATGTCCTTTTTAAATGAATGGAATGACAGTTTTATCAAAAAAAAAAAAAAAAAAAGATTATCTCCAATTATATGTTCTCATTGGAGTACTACTGTCAAATTTAAAGCTGGGAAATGATACATTTTAAATCATAAAATGTTCTCTGTTATCTGTACGAGATGATTCTTTATGAAGTCGATCCGATCCGTAGGTCGACCCTAAACTCATAACCTTTGAAAGTACTAGACAATTACCCTCAAGCCAGCCGATATATGATCAGATTAATGTATATCAGTTTGACTTTCATCATCACCATAATTATTATTCCTAGCCTCTAATTTAATTCAAAGTTTTCCATGCATGATTAATTAATAATGTTTTGCTCACTCTAACCCATGCCGTCAAGAACATATATATCATCAGAATAAATTATTAATTTTCGCTCCTGAGCCTTAAGTTAGCGAGCTAATTAAGCCAAACAAAACCCAGGCTCTCACCAATTAATAAGCTAATGCATGGGACGGAATGCAAACCGGCCCACAGATTTTTCACGAAGACAAGACAGCAAGTTTGGAAATGATCATATATATATATATATATATAGCATTTGAAAAGAGGGGATTCGCTTCCGCTCGCATGCAGGCCCTACATGAAATTGATCAGGTTCCAAAAGCAAGTAGCAGTCTGATCGAGTGTCCTAATTATCTAGCTAGCTAGGTGATCTGCTACATGTGGGGACTTGGGAAGAATTTATATATATATATATATATATATATATATATATATATATAATTTGGACAATTTAAACGAGCGCTTAAGGATGGACAAGTGTCATGACCTCTTTCTCAAAGTATTTGCATAATCATGAAATATCTCTCTCTCTCTCTGATCACTCACTCAGTAAATGATATGCGCATTAATATTTGGGACCATTAATATAAATTAATATGGAGTATGATTTACACTAATTCATTTTTGCTGAGTGGTTTTGTGACTATACGTTTTCTGGGCCACAAGAAGGCATAAGATAGTGACAGCATGCAGAAAATGCAAATTAATAAATAGCCACTGATCCTTCTATTTTGAACTACTACTACAATATTACGCAAAAGTAGTACTTAACTATATATATGGAGGTTTTTGTGGGTTAATATATATATATATCTCGCCTTTTCTAATCAAATTTATAATTAGATTATTCTACCAAAAATGAAATACAAGATATATGGAATTAAGGACGTTGATCAGGCGATCATGAGGCCTTACTAAATATAATCTCAAACGTAGAAAATAATTGGAAAAATATTAGAGTTATGAATAATATTATTCCGTACGTCGTAGTTTCTTGACATGAGACTAAGAAATTAGAAGTACTCTAACATAGGCGTTTGTTAGAGTCACCACTAGAAAACTGATTATTTACTGTTAATTATTTTTTGTAAAAATAACTATTTTCTATCAAAATGAGTGATTTATATATTTTTATCGCAAATAACGCATCATAAATGTTTATTTTTGTTGTAGTGAGGAACTAATTTATTTGATGGCCTACTTTGAAGCTGCATGATCTTCTAGTAAGAAGATGCATGGTGCATTCTAATTTTGACTAGTACTCTACGACACCGTTGATCATAAAAATACCAAAGTTTGCGTACATCCTTTTCATTCTTAGATAGAGGAGTATAGAAAGATAAATCATGCCAACTCCGGAAAGGCCGGGACAAAGCGCGCGCAGACCATGAATAAATAAGGATGATATTGCCTTGTTAGAGAAAAAACATGAAGAGCTAAAATGTTGTCGGAAGGAGTGACACAGGCTTCACGTATCCGTGGAAATTTTGAACTATTGGAGATAGATCATGCAGGTAGCTAGATTAGTGCAGTAGTGAGGGGAGAGATTGTGCATGGGTCATCATGTAAGTCATAATGGAGAGAGAGAGAGAGAGAGAGAGAGAGAGAGAGAGAGAGAGAGAGAGAGAGATTATATATCAAAGTCAATTAATCTAGTACGTAGTGTCAACTTCGATCCAAAGATTATATATATAGCCTAGCCTAGCTGTTGATCACAAATGGGCCAAGAGTCGTCATACAATTAATCAACCCAACCTAGAAAAATATTGCATTCTAAACTTAGGCGCTATCTATCCTTGCCGACCTCATTTTCCATGTTAATTAGCATGTGTTCGCCGGCGAAGAAAACATATTTTTCATGTGTCGCCAATGATATAAACCTATGCGTCGCTATATTGAAGAAAATCCATATATGTGTGTGCGGCGCACTACTAGGAAAACATTGCAAACTTAGATATATTATTGTTAAAAAAAAAAAAAAATGCATGAAAATTCAAAAAGTTATTAAATATTGTTATGTCAACATATATAATGAAATAACTGCAACACAATGGTTTAATTAGTTTTTTATAATATATATAAATATACACACATCCCGAAGGACATTTTTCTTTCGACATTAATGTTCTTTCCTGCATGTTAGGTCAAGTCAAAATGCATACCATAGAAGGGCCTCCGAGTTCTATTTTATAGAGCACTTTCTCTGTTAGGAGAGAGTTTGTTGAGAAGTTAAAACAATATCCACCACAAAAAAATTTGTGTGTGGAGAAGCCTCAAAGTTGATACGTAATTTGACTTATAATCTGAATTTTTTCATGTATTGATAAATTACAGTTGTAACTTCGGTTCATTAATAAAATGAGTATGTTTCCATAAAAGAAAAAAAAAACGACTCTTTTGATTACTAATTATACTTGTTTGATCTCATGTCTTTTGATTTCTTTCCAGTACAAAATGCATATGCATATATATAAATATAAATATATATTTATAAGAAGATAAATATTTGATACAGTCGTGAAGTGCGTAAGCGCCATCCAATTTTTTTGAAAAAGAGTGAGATTCATTATTAAAAAGTTAGTTCTTTTTAATGTGTTGTCTATATTTATTCACTTTTTTCTAAAAGGATTGCACAGTATTTACGCACTTCATGATTGTAAATATCATTTCTCATATAAGAAACCTATAAGGACAGTACTTAAATTGGCACCACTAATTAATAATTGATAGAATTATATATATATTTATATAAGTGATCAACTTCTTCCGATTGGTGTATATAATTCTGTATGGAAAAAAATCTTCCAGATCTTATTGGAGATGCAAAAGTTTTCCTACCTCTAGGGACTATAATTAATTATTAGGAGTTTAATTTGAGACGGTGCATCGTGGTAACTGATAACTATTATATATATACTGTGGAACTGTATGGAGATAATTCGCATTACAATAATGATCGATGTACGTACATTAATATTATATCTAGCTAGCAAACTAGTGTTTATAGGTCTCGGCTCTTGATTTAGATGATTTGATATCTAATTAATTAAGACTTTATTAATTCAAATGAGAATGGAGTAGTAGTACTCTGATTTGAATTGAATTGAATATTTTTTCAAATCTTTATATTTTTTAAATCTCCCAAGCGAATTTGAGTGGACCACCTAAATTAAATTGAAAACCCAAACCCTTCTTATATATAGTACTATAGACACACACACATAAAAGAAACAAATTATATTAATTGGTCATATATAGTCTAATTAGTTAATTTCCCCTAGCTAGCTAGCAAGCTGTAAATATTTATTCATCTGATCCGGTCCAAAATCTCCTTTGAAAATGGCAGTTGGCTTCATGTGCGAATTAGACAATCTTTTTCTTCTCCCTTTATTAAATGAGTTTCTCAATAGTGAAAGATGTCTCCCACTCGCGAGCATTCCTGCATGCCGACGTACACAAAACCTAAAAATTGATATGCACGGACTAAACTATAATTTGTTAGTAAGCTAGCTAGCTCCAATTAAATTCAATAATGTTATGTGGCATAGGCTAGTATATATATATATATATCCTCTCTAATTATTTGTGTGCTAGCTAGCTATATATACATGATGAATCACTACTACTGAAACTTAGTTGTTAATCAATTAAGCACATCATAGATGGGAAGAAAATGAGACGAAATGATCATGCTCAAGCAAAAAGTCTCAAGGTCCTGCTATACTCACCTTTTGTGGTTTGCTGATGTGCTTATGGTACCAAAGTTCAAAAGCATTACAGTAAAAAGGCTTAAAAAGGAAGAGCAATATATGCCTCTGGATCATCCCACCTACTATAATCCTATTGCCTATTCTTTTGACCCTACCAAGTAATCCTACCTCTTTTGACCACTTTCCTTGGGTAGAAAATGTCTATTTCTTTTCAAAAAACTAATTATTAAACAGGAATAAAGTAGATTTTAGAGAGATTTGGTGGCATGGTCGGTTGAATTTATAAGAAATTAATACACTATCCTAACACCACACACACACACACACACACACACATATGATATATATATATATATATATATATATATACGTACTTTTCCACACACAGGCACACTTTAAGAGCAATGTTGGGTTCGAAGTTCATGCATGCTAGCTAGGTTTGACTTGAGGAAACAATTGGCATGCAACCATGAATTTGCTTGGTTCCGCAGTAGAGATAATATTTCAAATCATGTAACAAATTAAAAAATGCGAAAGGTCAACGCCCGGCTTCATTATTCCTTAGCATTTAATCGTCGTCCAATATATTACGTACCCTACTCATGATCTAACAAGTAAATTAGAAGTTAATGCATGGAGAAACACAATAGCAACGGAAGATCATGATGATAATATTACTGTAATCATGATGAGAGCTTATAGCTAGCTAGCTGTTGCTATATTAATGCAGGTCGGGAATATAATCTAGAGAAAGTATTTCTTTTCTTTTTAATCTTTTTATATTAAGTGGACGATCGAAGTGAAGAACTATTGAAGTCCAAGCAATATCTTGTCAAAAAGTAGCGTTCTAAATGGCGATTTTAACGGCAGCCAAAGCCAATGTTTACGCCGTCTATAAGATTCAATGTTTGCCACTATCAACTATATATGAATTGTCATGGATCTGTCGGGCCATGCATGCACAAAACATTATAATTCATGATCATAGTTGTTCCTTCCAATATCCATACAGACATATTAAAATCTTAATTTCCCATTGCGCCTACTAGCTAGATCTAACATGAGAAAAGACTTGATGGCATCTTCTAATAATTCACTAGCTAATTTAGGATTATTAAGATTTTAGAAATGGTGTATAAATTAATTTAGATTATTATAAAATAAAAAATGAGTTAGTTATTTTATCATGTATTAATTATGTCATATTAATCATGTTATAACAAATTAATTAAAAGAGTTCTACACTTTCATGACACAATACATCAAACTAATTTATTTAGTTCATAATATTATTATTTTCTCTAATTTAAAGCAGCCTCAATAGTACTTCCCATAAGGTCCAATTTAATTAATTATAAGAAAATGTTGGTGACGCTGTCCACGTGTTGTGCACTACATTAATTAATTTGTTATATCCAAAATTAAGGGCTCAAAATGATAGGGCTTTTCAATGGGTCGGATCATGATATGAATTGAGCGGTGCTATAGTCACCAAAAATATGTCCCAAATGATGTCTTGATTAGTTCATTTTATTTTTTCATTTTTCTTTTCATATATTTTTTTCATTATCATAAATATTTAAAAAAAAAATACAATATCATTAAAAAAATACTTTTTTAATCATTAAATAAAAAAAATAAAAAATTTTTTTTTGAAAGAAATGTTCAGAACCCATTTTCGGGATCCCAAGCATTTCTGATATGAATTATGTGAGGAAGACCAATCAAAAAGGATTGGAAAGTGAAAAAGTCCCTTAATTTGCATTTAATTACCCTACCTCCTGATCTCCTGGCCTTCAACGCCCGCAAAGAAACAATCAAATTACAAACTTAAGCACCACATTTATATATATATATATATATATATATATATATATCGCGCGCGAATCGAAATCCGAAAACTTGTAGGTTTCTACATATATTAATTTGTAGAGTTGAACTTCAAATAGGATATATATGGTGCTTATTCATGTTTTTCACACTCCAATTATAAGCTGATACGTAGGCGATTTACGTAAAAATCAGTGAGTGCGATGCTGGCAATCATTTCTCCCTTGTTCCCTCTCCTCTCCTCTCCTCTCCCTTTCTCTTTCGACAGACTCTCTCCCTTTTCAGACACAAATGCTTTGTGAAATGACCAGCCACAAATACTTTCAGTATTCCCCCATTCTTCGTGTCTTTTTGCAAGGAAACCTTTGATTTATTAGAAAATATCAAATCCTGTGACGAGGAGGGTAATTTGAACGATAACATTTATAAAATCTCAATCCGTGATCATCAATACAAGAAGAATCCAAGACAAATTAGAAATATCAAATCTTTTGTACTTTTTTACGCGATTCAATTACTGCATTGTAAGGTTTTCTTTCTTAAATAAATCAAGCTTCCATAAATCAAAATTGGGAATTTTGAGATAAAAATTAAAAATTAAATAAAATATTATTATTATTATTATTATTTTAAAACACTGATCGATCATCTACAGCGACACGACAATTATTCGAACACGAAATGTGATTGGATACTGTCTTGACATTAACAAAATCACCTCAACACGTGGCATTTATTTATAGGTTTGTCGGCAGGACTCATACTCGATGGGAATTTTTTTTATAAAAGTTTGTGCACTGCTTCCCGGGGGACAAGGTCGAGACAAGATTTGGAGAAAAGATACCTCCTTCTTCACTTCTACTATAGGATATATGGTTGATAGCCATAGACCCCATTACAGCTTTAATGTTGTGGTTCCCCCATTCAAGGCCATAAATTAACGACACGTGGCACAGAAGATGACGACATTCTAGGTGGGTGCAGGACTACATGTCCAAAGTGGAGTTAAATTAATCAACCCATTGTGGTGTGTGTCAAATATACACGCTAGCTTCTCTATCCAATATCATATCACAAAATGAATTAGTCCGGTTCATATGTACAGGAATCTGAAACGGGTTCGTTCATTTTAATTAAAATTTTTAAATAAAATAAAATAAAATAAAAAATTTACTTTTTAATTATTAAAATAAAAATAACATATTTTAATAATATTTTATTTAATTTTAAATTTTTATTTAATTTTATTTCATTTCATTTCGCTTCAACTTATAAGTGAAAACAGACAAGATCTAAAACAATAAGGCTATTATACATGAGTACCATTAGGCCAGGGCATCTGAATTAAATTAAAATAATTTAGACGATCGAGTACATTATATCCAATCGTATGAATACTGTTCGAAATAATTTCCTTTGAAGAATTATCTATCTATCTGCAAGTACAAGTAATCAAAGCTACAACCTGTAAACTGATAAAGGACGTTAGTTACTGGCGAACCTAAGCTAGGCTGGTCTGCCATGCATAAGGCCAAACTGATGAAGAACCAGATCATCAAAGCACATTGGCATGCATGCAGGGTCGTTTATACTTTATATAAAATCAATAATTATCTAGAAATTAAATTATTAGTTTATGTGGGCACGTTAATAATTAATAATATGATCGTAGTCATTTGAATTTTTAAGATCAGTACCAGAAAAGCTAATATATAGTAGCCAGATCCATGTGATCCATGTAAATTGATCAGCTTCAATAACTTGATCGAGACTTGTCTGGAGATGAAGATAAAGAGGACCTTGGTGATAATTTTTAAGTTTTAACTGCCGTGGCGGCGTTTACCGCGTACTGATATTAAGTACTTATGATTCATCTTGCTCAAAGCAAACCCTAATCTAGTTTTGAACAAAGAAGCAGTCCAAATAATGAATTAAGCAAAGCTCTTACAAAAATTTTTTTTTTTTTAACTTGTAAAATTATAACTTATTCTAAAAGTTTAAACTGATAGAAAGAAGTAGATTAATTTATTATTTATTTTATATCTTAACATTTCCTCTCACGTGTGTGTCAGACTGATCTCTCTTAATAGGTGGTCTAACACGTGAAATATTTAATTAAATGAGATAGAATGTAGAATCAAGATTCGAATTTAGGACCTTTGCTCTAATAAATTTATACCATGTAAAGTTACTATTTGTCCAAAAAACTTAACCTGATAGGAATATGTAGATTTTATTATTTATTTTATATCTTAACAACGCTTAACATTAGATAATGACTAGAAAAATAACATCTAAAGTTAAGCAAATGTAGGTACGTTTGCCTAGTTGACTTATTTAATTCTTCGAAGACCTTAATGGTTGTCATCATTTTCAAAAGCATAACACAAGAGCTTACTATCCATTATTGGTTTTCTTTAATTTGTCCACTATATATAATACTTTAAATATATAATGCTCGTTTAACATATGCTTAAATGAATAAGGTGGATTGATTAACGACTATATTAGCTTCTGCTATTTTGCCTCATATAGCTGATCATGTTTTACTCTGATGGGATCTGCACCACTAACAACTAAAAATTTGAATGAAACAAATTGCAGTAACCCTGGGTTCTACTGGCCTAGCTGCTTTCTCTTTCACGAATACATTATTGATATTCATTATTAGTGTAAAGAAAAATGATATTTACAGTAATAGAGGGCGTAAATGTCGCATAATCTTTTTGAAAAAAATATATAAATATAAAATTCATATAAAAAAAATTAATTTTTTAATAATATAACTAACTTTTTTCAAAATGATTATGTAATATTTACACATTCTAGATTTTATATGTGGCATTACTCAAAAGTATTCTTTCGCGTTACGCTATCGCTAAGGCCGTGAATTGCATGTTCTCTTGGCCGTGAGGCGGCAACTCGGTTAATTAGTCATGTCTAGTGGCATGCGTGCTAATGCTTTGTCATCTGCTTCAATAGTTTAATAAACTATGACCACTAGTCATGATGATTTGCATTATGTTTTGCTTTGAATATTTGATCATCCGAATAGAGTAAATAAGACAACCTATAGCAAGTTTTTTTTTTGAACAATAAGGCGTTAGATATAAATGTTGTAAATGGGGATCGTGCCACGTGCTTCATGACTTTAAAGCGATCGATCGACTTCCATGGAACCTGCCTGACAAACAGTACTGCTAGCTAGGGTATATAGGGATTCATTTGAGAAGCTTTGGAATACATGCAGTCGTATTCATCTTTGACACAATAGAAATTATTGGTATTGGTAGTACTACCGTATAAAATCCAGCTTTATAAATTAAACGACACAAAAAAGATATATATATATACCTAGCTACAACCCAACACGTACGTTACCGGCCGAGCGCTTCTTCAGAACCAAAAAGCTTTTAAATAACATATCGCGTGGCCAACCATATCCATATTATATATATATCATCAAAAGCATGCATGCTGCGGCCTTTCTGTAGTACTATAGTATTAGAAATGGTCAATATACGGCTTCTCTGCATCCGTATTAATGGGGATAAAATGGCTATATATAAAGTCCAAGACATCTGACTTTGACCCTTTTATTTCCTACGAATTTTTAAGAAAATGCTAATTTGTCTCTTAGAGCATTCTCATTGGTTTGGACAAATGCATCTTCAAAATTTAGTCAATATCACACTTTTTTACATTTGTCTATTCCATTTAAATTCAATCTTCACATTGGATTAGCCATTCACATTCTATATAATACTAAAATATTATTATTTTAATAATTAATTAATTAAATTTATTTTTATCACATTTTATAGTTCTACCAATTAAATGTTAATAATAATTATATTCTAGTTAAATTAATATTAAAAAAAATTATTATTAAATGTTAATAATAATTATATTCTAGTTAAATTAATATTAAAAAAAGTTTTATTAAATGGTAATAATAATTATATTCTAGTTAAATTAATATTAAAAAAAGTATTATTAAATGTTAATAATAATTATATTCTAATTAAATTATTATTAAAATTTTTTTAATTAAATGTTAATAATAATTATATTCTAATTAAATTAATATTAAAAAAAGTATTATTAAATGTTAATAATAATTATATTTTAATTAACTTAATATTAAAAAATTATTATTAAATGTTAATAATAATTATATTCTAATTAAATTAATATTAAAAAAGTATTATTAAATGTTAATAATAATTATATTCTAAATGTTAAATGTTAATTATATTATAATTAATTTAATTTGTTTGCTTGGAGTGAGAAATTAATATTTTAATATTTGGTGAATCAATTTTGGTTCTTCATATTTGGCCAATCACTGTAGCAGAAATTCAAATTATTTTGGAGATGCCCAATCCAATGTGGGGTCTTTTTGACACAAGTTATTTAAATTTTAGACATTCTTCAATTTTGGCCAAGCCAATGAGAATGTTCTTACTTTATCCTCTCATTTTGATTGCCGGTATATTTAATCTTTTTTTTTTATTTAATAATTAAAAAAATATTTTTTAATATATTGATGTATTTTTTTTATTTTTTTAAAAATATTTAAATATGTTAAAAAAATAAAAACATACTTTTGACCTTGTGGTCAAATTGAACGGACTACTCTAAACAGTATAATAGCCCGACTATATATATATATATATATATATTGATTGTGTGAGATACCCGGCATACAGTACTATATATGTATGTATAGAGCCTCAAAGCATGAGATGCCATACCTTGGAAGAGAGAGCTTGTTGAATGAGCGAAAAGATAGGGTCATATTCAAGTCAAGAACTGATCAGCATAAAGAAAGAATCATCATAATTTTCTATGTATGGACATTAATATCGATCCATTGACAAGACATTGCGGTGGGGAAGCCACCAAACAAGTCATGATAATTGAACAAATAATATCCAGAATAGCTGCCCACCAGACAAGTCATGATATATATTTCGACAAATAATATCCATATATAAGAAGCTACCACTAAATTTTAAAGCTTTTCAGGACAAAGACCCACTTTTGTTTTTTGTTTTACGAGGTAAGAATATTACATGAACTCAATTTGCCCTGCGCTCAATTCTTCCCTCAAAAAAATTCCTATAAAAACTAAAAAGTCATGCATGTATCGATCGAGATATAATTATGGTCGTTCATGAATAATGATTATAAGGAGATCAAGTAGTACCGCAGAGTGGCAGAGTAAATTCAATTCCGTCTTTCCCGGCCGGCCTTTTGAAGGAATATAATTCTATTCGTGGGTCATCTGGGTTTTATCACAAACCAAAATTAAGATCATGGCATGGCTTAAATCATGTATGGATATCTATTCATCTATTCCTTGCATCGGATCTATTATATATATTTAATGATGGGAGTTTTTTTCTTTTATAAAATATACTGCATTCATTAATAATGAGCATTACAATTTTGACCTGAAACATACATAACAAGTCAACTATAATATTAATAGCTCTCCAGTACACAACTATGACTAACATGATCTAGTTCATGCTGCAAACGGGCTTTACAGACCATTGTTTGAGAGACAACACAACTCGATCCAAGACAGAGTTTACAAATCTCATATTCTGTCTAAGACGGAGTAAAATACACACCCTATGGACAAAAAGTCCAAGAGACATTTGAGGGACAAAAGTCCAAGAGACTATGTGTTTTTTTGTTTTTATTTTTCTAAAACAAGAGACTTAACAGAAATTAAAGATATATTGAAAAAAATGAATTATATTTTGGAAAGGCATAGAACCGTATTTTCAACTTTGGAAGAAAAAGACAAACAAAGTGACTATGATGGGCCGTGAGAGCCATGCGCCACCCTGAGAGTATGGCGGTCAGTCAAGTCTAAAGTAATCGGTGGCCTTGGACCAAGAAAAGCTGTGCGTGGCAGCAGAAGAGCACTCCTCGCGGTGGCACGTGGATTTCACGCTTCCACTTTGGACGGCACGTGTGGCTCATGCGCAGTGCCATTCGGTGAAATTCTTCACCCGTCTGAAAGATCGGTGCCTTGAAAAACTTACAATAGGGCGCGTGGTGGTCGTCGGACGCTGAAGGACAGCAGATCAACCTTCCGCCATACTTAATCCTGAAAAAACAATCCAAAAAAGAAAAGAAAATAAGAAAATTAGAGAGGAGATGGAAGAGGGGAATAGCTCATCCGTCTAGATTTTGATTTGATAGTGATTTCTAGAGAGAATGAGAAATCTCTCTCTCTAAAGCTAGGGCCGGCTCCTATACTCTTACTCTTTAAAGATGTTTTAACGATGGGAATTGAATTGAATGAAAGGTCAATTGCTGGTAAAGCGTTTACGTACACACATCATCATGATCTGTGGCCAAAATGGCTTCGTACCCACTGGTTGGCCGCCCTCACCCTTAACCAGGGAAATCATTTTGGAAAATGCAACTTTGCCCCTTATTTCTATTGTGTTTTCACTTCTTTCCATGATGTGCATCATTGAATTGGAAACGCTAGCTTGCTGTATCAACACCAGGATATATAGACTATGCGTACGTACGCAGTATCCAAGAGTAAATTTATCAAAAGTCAACCGCTCAACACTCCCTCGTATAAAAAAAAAAAAAATGTACCATAAATCCTCCATATATATATATAATTATATATATAGTAGTGGTACAATTTCCTGCCATGATTGCCATATAGTAGTACTTTTAATCAATATATATTCGTCCGTTTTTTGTCCAAACAAAAATCAAAACTTGGGAGAAATACAATCATCATGATCGTTTAGTACTCCGCGAAGTACGAGAAGTTCTTCGAGATAAACCAGTACAATCTTGAAAGTAAATATGAAGTTTGAGAATGAAAAGTACAAATCTTACCAAACTTGTTGAGTATTTTGAATGATCACTGCATTTTTTAAGGATGTCTCAATTTTAGAACTTAAAATAAAATATATAGGAATTAGTAGATACAAAATTTATTAATGTTATTCACAAAATTTAGTCACAATTATATAAAATATTATATAGTTGTTTCATTTTGATCTAGATCTCCACTTATGTTATAGTCGAGACAAAAATATTACAAGGGAACCTGATCATCAATTGGGGGTGAAAAACATATATATCATTTTCACATTTTTTAAATTGAGGTGTTAATAAAATTGGTCCTAATACAGAGGATGTACGTTATATTTTCACATTTTTGCAAAGATTTATTTGAAAACACTGCAATAAATTAGACATCATTCATGTGATATCATTAAATTTCTTAGACGATTTTGGGCACAAATTGGAAGTTGATTTAGGCACGAATCTGTCAAATTAAGCACAATTAAGAGAAGAAAAAGTAATGGAATTAATGGCCCACTTTGAGAAATAACACGCCCACTAGAATCATCCCAATTCATCAATACGTACGACTGCCTCAGCTAGCTTGGTGATCGATCGGCTAGGAAAAAGTATACGGAGGACCATTATACCCGGAACCACCGGTCTATGGTGGGTCGGAGCTAGGAGATATATAAAAAATTATTGAAATCGCTTGGGATTTGACTTGTATAGCGCATGGGCCATGCCCACTTGCTTGGTCAACTTGGCGAGGACTTGAAAGACCAATGAAAAGATCGGTCACCAGGAAATGCAGGACAAGTACGTTATAAATATGAGGTTTGCTCCCTCGCTAACTTGTCCCAAAATCGCCACTCAGAGAGTAGCACTAGGCTTAGGCAAAGATCGAGAGGGGCTTTGGATTTCAACAATAAATACCCTCTAGTTCTTTAGAGTGAGTTTGTCAAAGAGAGAGAAAAATATTAGCATCGTGCAGTAGTAGTTATATAGCAAAGAGGAGAGAAAAGGGCAGGGAGAATGGTGGACAGCGTAGTAGAAAAGACAAAAATGAACCTCAAAGGAGATCATTCCATGCCTGCATCTATGGTGGATCAGGAGACGTCTGTTGATTGGAGAGGCAGACCCTGCAAGCCTAATAAGCATGGCGGAATGACTTCTGCTATTTTTGTCCTAGGTCTCTCTCTCTCTCTCTCTCTCTCTATTCTCTCTCTCGGATCGAGCTCGAGCATGAATATCCACATTGTTTAACCAAATCCCATGTCCTACTATAGCCTATAATAGTCACATGTATCGGTTGGCCATTTTGTTATCCAAAAACCTCTAATCATCTCTGTGTGCGCTTAAAGTTGAAGTACGCGATTCAATGTTAATTATATTTTAGGTGAAGTGTGGTATCACTATATATAGTGTAAAAAGTTCTATAATCGAAGCAATAAATTTTGGTCTTTAGTTACATTTTAACGATATAAATCTTAGTAGATCTCGTTCACTTCATTTTAATATTCTATTATTGGAAGTAACATGTATATAATGGATCGCCGTGGGTGACACAGGTCTCCAAGCTTTTGAGATGATGGCAATTGCTGCAGTTGGGAACAACCTGATAACTTATGTATTCAATGAGATGCACTTTCCTCTGTCAAAGTCTGCGAACATAGTAACAAACTTTATAGGGACAGTCTTCCTCCTCTCACTCCTTGGTGGGTTCCTCTCAGATTCTTATCTCGGGAACTTTCGGACCATGTTGATCTTTGGCTTTGTGGAGCTCTCTGTAAGTCCTTTCTCTGACATATCTCCTTTTCTTAATACTGCTAAATATTCTTAATTTCCATATTCAAGATTATAATTCTCTCTCTCTCGATCTCAATTTCTGTAAAATTCTGCAATAAATTTTGATATAAAAAAATAATCTCTATAAAATACAAAGCTTGATCATGATTCCATTTCCTGTACCGAACAAAGAATGTTTTTTCCTGATCTTGGGGAGAGGGGAAGAGAGAATATTCTTCAAGGAAAGTTTATGATCTTGATAATATATTCATTTTAACATACAATAATTAAGAGAGAAAAAAATGAGTTGGAGTATTTCTGGGATAACATAGTTTAGTTCTAATTAATGTTGCAGGGTTTTATACTACTTTCCGTTCAAGCCCATCTTCCAGAATTAAGGCCACCAAAATGCAACATGATGTTGGAGGGAGCTGGCCACTCATGTGTGGAGGCAAAGGGCTACAGATCTTTGATATTCTTCGTTGCACTCTACTTGGTGGCTCTAGGAAGTGGGTGTTTAAAACCCAACATAATATCTCATGGGGCTGATCAATTCAGAAAAGATGACTCCAAGCAATCCAGGATACTCTCCTCTTATTTCAACGCCGCCTACTTTGCTTTCTGCATGGGGGAGCTTATCGCGCTTACCGTTCTCGTTTGGGTCCAAACACATTCTGGGATGGATGTTGGATTTGGAGTCTCAGCAGCCGCCATGGCAGCCGGATTGGTAAGCTTGATTTTGGGCACGCTTGTATACCGGAACACACCGCCCAGCGGAAGTATCTTCACCCCTGTTGCTCAAGTAATCTTGCTTTACCCTTTTTTTTCTTTGTTTTTTTTTTTTTTTTAAACTGTTGTTTGATGGCCTTTATGGGGTTTCTTTTGCTTTAATTACTTTTCGATACTTCGAAGCCTTATCTTCTTCTAAGTTATTCCTTAAATTCTAGTTTTGATAGGCATTATATTTTTGTAATCGGTTGTCGGCCAATTATTTCTGATAAATTGATTCTTAAAATGGTAAATCGATCGAAAAGGCAAAAAGCTAGGATTAATAAAGTTGTCAATCCTGATACAACCAGATTTTCTTTTTGTCCGTTCTTTTTCACAATCAGTACTTCTGTTCTGTGACTCTGATTTTCTCATCTCTTGGTCCAATTTACAACAATCTCGTCATTTATGGCCGGGAGGACGTACGTGCAGTAGTCTAAAATCGCCCATTCAGAAAAGATAATATTAGAACCACCGCTGGATTGAGTTGTCCCGCTAGTTTATTTTGTATTTTTTTAAAAAAAAATTTTACATAGATTTTTTAATATATTTTTTAAAAAATTCATAATATTATTAAAAAATACTTCTTAATCTTAATATCTTTTATTTTTTTTTAAATATCTAAAAGTGTTAAAAAAATCGTGACTCTAGCATTATTATTTAAAAAATTATACCAGTTTTCCCTTATAGAATAAATGTAATTTGCAAATTATTAATTAACCAAGGTTTTGTGCTGTACTTTGAATATGAATATTAATCTTACTTACATAATTGCTACAGTAGTATATGTGGTTTTTATTTTTATCCTATGTATCCTTCTCCTATATGCATGATTCAGCTTATGACCCTCTAGGTAGTAGTGTATATGTTCTGCCAATGGCCTCACGGTCTTATGACGTTCATGATCTCCCTCTATCCCACCTTTTTTATTAAAAAAGAAAAGGAAAAGAAAAAGAATATTTAGCAGCAACGGCCTCTAGCTAGCTGCTAATTAATTAGTTTATTAAATGCTAAGTTAATGCGTTATATATATATATATATACACACACACACTTTTATTTGTTTTTTCCTCAGATTAGTATATTCATACCCTGCAGGTTCTAGTTGCTGCATTTACAAAAAGAAAGCAAATCTGCCCTTCAAATACAGGGATGCTTCATGGAAACCAAAACAATGTGCCGAACCATGTTCTTGCCATGTCACCTAACATCAGTGCTAATCTCCTCCATACCGAAAAGTTCAGGTTAGGAAGTCCATTAATCTGATAGCCGAGTAGTACTATTGGTAGTCAAATCACTGGTGCCTAAAAGATTATGGTCAAAAGTTGAATCTAATAATGAATGATGACAGTACTACTGGGTTTCTCTGATCAAGATATATATGTTGCCCGGCATGAGACCAGGATAAAGGATTGAAATGTTTCAAATTTAAACAAGCAATTCAATCCTGCCTTATTAATATGCACCTGATATTAATTATTCTCTAATAAAGTTATGAAATTCACAGGTTCCTTGACAAGGCCTGCATAAAAATTGAAGACGGAAGCCGGACGAGTGAAAGTCCATGGAAGCTGTGCACGGTGGCCCAAGTCGAGCAAGTGAAGATTATTATCTCAGTTATTCCCATATTTGCCTGCACCATCATTTTCAACACCATTTTAGCACAGCTCCAGACGTTCTCAGTCCAACAAGGAAGCGCAATGAACACCCGGATCGCAAGAAGCTTCAACATCCCTCCAGCTTCGCTTCAATCCATTCCATACATTTTGCTAATCTTTCTTGTCCCTCTGTATGAAACTGCCTTTGTACCACTTGCTCGAAAATTCACTGGAAGGGACTCGGGAATCTCGCCTCTTCAAAGGGTGGGCGTAGGGCTCTTTATCGCTACTTTCTCTATGGTTTCGGCTGCAATGGTTGAGAAGAAGAGAAGAAACTCGTCTATTCACTTGAATGAGACACTCTCCATCTTTTGGATTGCCCCACAGTTTCTCATCTTTGGCCTGTCCGAGATGTTCACTGCTGTGGGGCTAATAGAGTTTTTCTACAAGCAGTCTGTGGAAGGGATGCAATCCTTTCTAACTGCTATGACTTACTGTTCATACTCATTTGGGTTCTATTTGAGCTCTCTCCTTGTTTCGCTAGTGAACAAAATAACCTCAAGTTCTGCTGGTGGTGGCTGGCTAAGTGACAATGACCTCAACAAGAACAGTTTGGATCTTTTTTATTGGTTGTTAGCTGCCCTCAGCCTCATCAACTTCTTCACTTACCTTTTCCTGTCTAAATGGTACTCTTATAACCCATCAGTGCTACCACGCACTCCACAAGATCATCAGCCATATGGACTAGAAGACCCGGAAAACCTCAAGCTGAACCCCTCAAAGCAAGTTGGTGCTGACAATATTTTACCTTAAGTCACAGTGTCTATCTGGTGATTATAATTTCTTTGACTTAGACCTATTTCTTACTCTTGTGTATGTATCGAAAGGAAAGTAAACCCCAGACGGATAACTACTGAATAGTCATAGACCCACTACCTAGGTGCACCTGCTTGGTTGATAAAATTGCCTTCTCCTTCTATTACAATAATTAACTGTGTAGGGGGAGGGGGGCGATATCTGAAGGGTCCCCCATGGTCATGGTTCTTGAGTTTATTCCAAAGGCTCAATAACGAAGTTAGTCCTATGCCCATGAACCAGATCTAGAAGATGGCAAGATGCAGTGCACGCTCCTAGTCCTCATGATCCCTTTTACTTCTTTAGTGTCTCTCAGTACTACTGGTCATGCATGTGTAAGAAGGACCTCTTCTCATTTTTCTTTATGGTAAAGGAAGATGTAAGTGGTGGGGTCGTGCTTTAATTCTCTGCTTTAGTTAGTTATAAAAAAGGAAGTGTCTTTTAAAAGCAGATATGATCTCTTTTGATGAGATTCATGAATATGGAAGATATTATTGCATCTAAGCTTTCAATGTCCAAAAACGAATATATATATATATATGTATGTATTTATGTATATATGTCACTTGGGAATTAAAAATATTCTCACACGTTTTCTTGTCTTCCTTCTGATCATTCTGCACAAAGAAACATGTCCCCTACATGTTTCTTGATGGAGCTAGGTCCTCCGCTGCAATTGCCAATATGCATCAAATCAATATTCTCCCACCACTACTGGCTACGAGACTGTGGTTTCCATTATGTATACTTCCCATCCTAATGGTTGGGAAAAGACTCGTGGTCCCAAAAAGATAGAAACAGAAGTTACCAACAAAAGTTGGGCCCATTTATCTACTATTGAGTATGATATAAGTCAATGATCAAGTCATGGCTTAAGCATTCAATTCATAGCTCTAATCATGACTAGTATGACTTAAGTACCAAAGAATAATATTGCTTATCTTCTATATATATATATATATAGCTTGTCCCTGCAGTGTGATATGATTGGCTCAAAAGCGCCCTTTATTGGGACAGCACTGGCCTCCCTCTCTTAAAAGGAGAGGGAAAAACTCTTAAGAGTCAACTAGCTAGCTAGCACTGGTGCAAGAGGCTCGATCCAGAGGATTAGCTAGCGGGGGTACTTACTGATCATGGGTATATAGTCTCGTTCCCGCCAACACCACACGATATCAGTACTACTTCTGATCTAGGTTCATTAGTCAACCAAAATATAACAAGCTAGCTAGCATAAAATTTGCATTACAGATCACTATATATGGATCGAAGTAAATAGGCCGAGACATGTCACATTCCGCAAAATTAAGTTTTTAGGCTGAGATCGCCAGGCGCTCGTTCGTCTTGGAGGTTTTCATCGTGAATATTGATGGGACCCAAAATCTATCAGCCCAATGGCCACACTTAGAAGCCCACTGACTAACTCATGGACCTGCGAGAACTAAGTGATCTAGACTTCGCAATAGCTTATTTTTTCCTTGGAACTTCTATTCTCGTACAAATAGAATAGTCCCATGATGGAATTCAATCTGTCGTGTTAGCATTAGCTCGTTCGATCTTGTTTTCTTTTTTCACTTAAAGTGAGATAAGATGTGAAATAATTTAAATTAATATATTTTATAGGGTTTTGAAAAATGAGAAAGAAAAAGTTAAATAAAAATTATATTATAAAGTAAAATATTATTAGAATATTTTTTTTAATATATTTTTTTGGGATTTGAAAATGTTGATTTTTTTTTGTTTTGTTTTGTTTTGTTTGAAAGTTTAGAAAAGTTGTAATGATTAGATGAAAAAGTTGAATATTTGAAATTGAAAAGTGTTTGCGTTTATAGTATTTTGATATTGAGAGGATTTAGAGGAGGTTTTGTGTCCGCTAGAATTAATGTTTTCAAAACCAACATATATATGAAAATAGATCTCTTAAGAAAATTAAAGGACAATATCAAATTAATGAGGATACGGAATTAACAACCATTACTTATATTATGTGACATTCAAAATATATATACTATCCTTTAAGATATTTCTAATTAATGTCATTATATATCCTCTTAAGTAAAAGGCTAACTCCCTCATAAAAGAAAGGGGTGGGGGGGGGGGGGGGGCCTTGGAAAGACAAGTATCACAAGTATCATGAGATCCGGCACTTCTTTGGACCGCATAGAGAGGTAATTAATTAGTTGGACTAGCATGCATCAAGTTGCTTCTAAAAATGATAAGATGGTCCTAGCTAGCTCTAGATATATGCCAAATTAAGGAAGATATATAGCTAGCTGTGCCCATGGCATTTTATGCATAGCTAGTAATGTACGTACGTATTCATTAGGGACAGCACCTTCTTGATCATATTCTAAGCGGTTACGGGTTGTTGTTGACATTTTCTACTTCATTTCAAATCCTTTTCATATATATAATTGAGAATTCTGCTTAAAGAAACTTGTTAGAGAGAGAGAGAGAGAGAGGAGAGAGAGACAATTTGGAGTAGTACTAGCTACTGGTTCAGATAAGCATGCTGGTGCATCTGTTTCTGTAGTGAAAAAAAAAAAAAAAAAGAGTCAACACGTCTGGTGATATAAGCATAGACTTGCAATACTGCATGCCATAAAGGCTATATATTGCCACCTTACCCACATACAGCTGGTTTAACGCGTTTAATCTACTATTGATGATGCCATGCACATGTACTCTTTTGTCTTTATATATGAGTACGTATCCTTCCTCAATTACCCCAATATATATCCCTTCGATCGATCCCACTACTGACCTGCTGTTTCTCCTTTTTTCACGCGCATACCTTAGCGCTTTTCTTTTCTATTTCCTTTTTTAAGGTTCCATCCTTTTGTTAATCTGATCTGTTGTCAACTTTATAGCACTTGCACGCATGCATGGTCGAAGCTGATTTCCTTAAAATCAGTGAGTGCATTCAATGATCACCGAATGCATTCACTCACAAATATCTTAATTAGATGTTTTTAATTCAAAGAAAACAACAAAATTATTAGGATAAATGATTGGCCATAGTGCAGTCATATTACTACTACTCTTATTAAACTTATATTTTTTAGAAAGAAAAAAAGAAAAATAAAAGAAAGAAAAGCTGGTAGTAGGTAGGTCATTATGGTCAATATTATGTATAGTTAAATGTAACGTAGTATGTGTAGTCAATCAATGTCCTTTTCAAATCCAGAATCCGCACAAACTCTCACCCAAATATTGCCAGCTATTCCCATTACGAAACCCAAGCAACTTAATTAAAACCTCCCAGTTCCCACCCCCAATCAACGTATCCACCCTCTCTACTTAAACCCTCCTGGCCTCCCTCTCTATCGCTATCACGGTCACTCGAAGCACCCATTTCTCTCAAACACGACATACGCTCGCATTCACGATGTCTGTCATTAAAGAAGAACCAGAAACTGCTCAATTCAAACCAACTCGCCGCTTTGATTCCTCCTCCTCCTCCTCCCATCCGCGGGGCTTCAACAACAAGAAGCCAACTAGACAACGACAAGCTGCTGACACCCCATTTCGTGGCGTCCGTAAAAGGAGCTGGGGTCGCTATGTCTCGGAGATACGGTTACCCGGCCAGAAGACCCGTATCTGGTTAGGATCATTTGGGTCACCGGAGATGGCAGCTCGGGCTCATGACTCGGCCGCCTTCTTCTTGAAAGGCAACTCGGCGTGTCTCAACTTCCCGGAGTTGGCGGAGTTGTTGCCTAAGCCCGATTCTTGTTCGAGAAGAGATATACAATCGGCGGCTGCTAAAGCGGCTCTTTTTGAGGTTACGGACGAACGGACGTCCTTATTAGACACAACGGAACCAGAGACCACCTCGGGTTCAGAAGACTTTTGGTGTGAGTTTGACGTTGATTTCGACTTGGGAACGTCGACAACGTCGTTTGAAGCAGTGAAAGAAGCTTCTCTATTTAGTCCATTGAAGTTTGAGGACTCAATCGGTGAGGAGTTTGGTCAGGTGGTCGTGGATGATGAGTTTTTGTTGGCATCCTGCAGTTTCCAAATGTAAAAATCAGTGCACTATCTTCCCTCGAACCAACCAAAAAACAAAAAAGAAAATTGTATTATAAATATGGTATGGATAGGACAGTTTCCCTAGAATCCCTTCTCTAAATTTTCGTTGGAATTTCTTTATTAATTTTTTTTTTTGAGAAAAAAATATATATGTATTTGTTTATGACTTGTAATTAAGATCATGTGAATTACACTGCTTTGAAATATTGCGCTGAAAAGCAAGGATATATAAACGAATGCATACATATACGTACTCATGATATCATATCTGTTTGAAGCCTGCGCCACAAGAAAGATATTGGTACTAGTGATGGCTGATGAGAAGGGAAGGCACTTTCAACTCTGATATTGCTGACTTCCTTCCATATATAAATTCGAATTGAAGATTGCTGCCCGCTGTGTGTGTTAACCAGATAAAGCTTTCACATTAACTCAATTAGTTTTCGTTTACTCTTCACATGATTAGGTTTATCTTCTCTCTCTTCCCCCTGCATAAAGCTGTTTACTCTTCACATTAAAAAGAGAAATTCTATTTATAAGCTTTAAATAGGGATTACATGTACAAACTCTTCATTAAATAAAAAAAATATTATTTTAATAAAAATATTATTATAATTTTTAAAAAAAATTAAAGATAAAATTAATTAAATTTACAGTACAATTCTCAAATACAAATTATACGTAACGTTGCTCCATTAAAAAACATAAAACGGTACGTAGTCTCCACAAATCAAGCCGCTAAGAAGGGAATCTGAGAGCCACATGTCTTACAACCGATGTCCCATAATATTGCATGAGGTACATGCAAAACTGACCCTACCAAACGTACATAATTAATTAATCAGAGCCGGGGGTTCTGCCATGTATTCCGACGCGCATTGTGCGTGCTTTACGTCGACCGACCATGCAATTGCATGTTCAGATAAGTACTATAAAAATCTAACTTTAACAAGTGATGCCAAAAACATACTATATTTATATATATAATTAAATATTTAGTACAATTAATATATATATCGTCGCAATCTATATATCATGCGATCGATAAGTATTGTTGTGGATTAAGATCATTTTCTATGTATTCATGATTCAGTAGCGCCGAAAATGATCGATACATATACAAATAATACATAAAATTAAGGGAACTGATGATCTTCCCGGCCAGGTCGTATATTAATTTCATATGTTTTGGTTGAGGCTCGCGAATTTGATACGTGAAACATACGTACGTGGGTTGTCGATCCGGTCGCTGCATGTGCTCTGCATGCCTAACCTAAACTATTTGTCCATTTAGCTAGCACGAACAATGAATCATTTGAAAAGAAGAACATACAAAACAGTAGGGTAAATAGTTCTAATAAGAGTACTAAAACCCCAGCAGACGGAACGTTCTCGATGGCTTGGATAAAAGACCTCAGGAATATTATTTTTGATGTGTAAAAAATAATAATGAAGTTTATAAAAGTATTTATATTATGGACATATAAATAAAAAAAATTAATATATTTACAATACATGACACGTGTAAAATGTAAAATATATATATTACTTGTGATATTAATTTCGAGTTCCAACTTTTCCTCCAAGGATCAAAGATTCAAAGATATCTTTAATCATCAAGAAGCAATACAAACTTTGTCCCTCAAAATAATAGACATAATCTCACTTGGTCCTCCCTCAACCCAGACCGTTTCAGATCAATGTAGCCCTTTTGCCAATTTTGCAGTAGCATGAGCTGCCTTAATGCCATCTCTTTGTAAACACCAACTTCCAGCCCATGTGTTTTGAGAAGATGAACTGAATGTCCTCAACCATTTGAACATTCCATGAACAATCTAAGTTTGCACCATGTATGCTATCAATCACTTGTTTAGCATCCTTTTCAAAAATCACATTATGAAATCCCAACTCATGACATAGCTACAAGCCTCGAAGCAATGCATAGCATTCTGCATTGAATACATAAGTAACATATCGTCTAGGAGCAGCTAATATACTACCTCTACATCACCCCTACAATCTCTTAGAACAATACCAATTCCGATAAAATTGTCATCAGATACAAATGCAGCATCAAAATTAAGCTTAAAGAAAGGCTCCACAGTTGGTTTCTATAAGGCTCTATCAACTGTTTGAAATTGTACTCCATTTCCAGTGTATTTTTGCTTTTGAAGCTGACCAACCTCCTTGTAGACATCAATATCATTCAATGCAGACTAATATAGTGCTATTGGAGTTTGGAATTTTTTATCAAACACCCATTTGTTCCTTTTGATCCACAATTTATACATCACAACAACAATTTGGTCCACCTGCTGAGCTTCCAATTTCTAAAACAGATCCCTGCATAGAAGAAAAAAATTATCATAAGCTGTATGCCACTTTCTGAAAGGACTAACAGATTCACCCCACACATCCACTATAGCAAGACAAGTCCAAAGGACATGCAAGACTGTTTCCTCCTCTTGAATGCAAACTGGACAGAGGCCATCTGCAATAATCTTCTTCCTTGCCAAACTGATTTTTGTAAGTAAGATCGATGCTATTGAGAGCCTTCCATAAAAATTGCTTCATCTTACCAAGAACATGTAGCTGCCAGAGTTTCTTCCATTGCACATCTCCAATAGCCTCATCATAGGTCTGCCCTATAATCTGCCTTTTAAGCTCAGTATCCACAAAGTACGCATTTTTTTACAGTAAAAATCCCTTTTGAGGACTTTACCCATATTAACTTATCATTTGCACTCTTGATACTAATTGGTAAGCTACAAATCAACTTAGCATCTTCTAGATAGAAAACCACCTCTATCAAATCTGTTTTCCATTCATGCTTCTCCATATCGAGCAAGTCTGTCACTCTGCTTCCCGAGGCTAATAGGTGTGGGGGTGTTTGCACCATATAAGTAGAGGGTCTTGGAATCCATCTGCCATGCCAAATTTGAATATTCACACAATTTCCCACCCTCTACACAAAACTTGCCCTTATTAAGTCTAATGATGACCAAATGCTTTTCCAAATATGGGAAGGAGATGATCCAAGTTTTGACTCAAGTAAGGGGCAGTTACTATAATATTTATACTTAAAAATTTAAGCTATTAAAGAAGAAGGTTCATTCAACAATCTCCATATTTGCTTTGCTAGCAAGGCTTTGTTGAAACTGATTAAGTTTCTGAACCCAAGACCACCCTTATCTTTCACTTGCCCCATCTTCTCCCAACTTTGCCAATGCACTCCCTTTTCAAATTTATTATGATTCCACCATAACTAAGCTAATATACTTCAATCTCCTTTAAAAGAGTAGATGATAGTCTTAAACACTCATGGTATACGCTGGAATAGCTTGCAGCACACTTTTAATAAGTATCTCTTTCCTAGCTATGGACAGCAAATAAGATTTCCAGCTACAAATCCTTCTCCAAATCTTTTCCTTCAAACCTCGAAAGGTATTATATTTGGACCTCCCAATGACAGTTGGTAAGCCCAAATACTTATTATAATTCCCACTGGCCACTCCATTTTAAGATTGAATGCTTAATTCATTTGCATTTGGTTGTGAAGGAAGTTTTCTGTTTGTTAAGAGATTGACCAGAAGCACACTCTTACTTCATCAATATTTGTTCCACATTATACCATTCTTCTTGCTTAACTCTACAAAATATGACACAATCATCAACAAACAAGAGATGATTAATCCTTATGCCCTCTCTTGAAGCTGCAATCCCTCGAATAATTCCCTAACTTTCAGCTTGTTGAAAAAGAAAAGTTAACCCTTCTGCACAAATAAGGAACAAATAAGGAGACAATGGATTCCCTTGATGTAATCCTCTTGAAGGAAGAATCATTTCCTCTGGAATCCCATTAAACTTGACTGAGTAACTCATTGTTTTGACACAAGACATTAGTAAACCAGTACATTTATCACCAAATCCCAACTTAAGCAACATTGCCTCTAAGTAATCACATTCCACTCTATCATATGTTTTAGCCATGTCTAATTTAATAGTCATACTGCCGAATTTTACTTATTTTATGTAAATAATTTATAAGAGAAATTAATTATACATGAAAACCTAACACCACACACCTCTATCTAATCAAAATGTGAGTTGTCATTTTTATCATTCTATCTTAATGATTAAATATGTTTGTGTATAAATAAAATAGTAAAAATGACAAATCACATATTGTTAATTAAGTAGAGGTGTGTACGTACGTGCATCTTGTAAAGTTTCCTCGCGTAGCATTAATTCTCAATTTATAAACTCTTTAAATTTTTGAAAATTTTAATATATTTTAGATATTCAGAATTGATTACCAAACTAAAAAGGCATGAGTTGGGAAAGTAAAACTGATCAAAATATTCAATTATTGTATTCACACACGCAACGTACAGAATAATCTAATTGATTCTATATATCTACAAATATATTAATTTAAAGCGCCCCGACTAATACTTATTAATGCATTAAACACACTATAAATTGAAGTAATTAAAGTATACCACAATATATAATTAATATAAAAAAATATTTTTGTCTTAATTAATTAATTTATAATTAAACATAATTAATATATCTCACAATAAGCATGAGTATAAGTATATTTAGACAGTACTGAATTATGGGCATTGAGCAGCGGATTTAAGACGTAAATAATATTCATGGGAGTAAAGAGGGCGCCCACGCAAAGATAGGACGAAGTTGTTTTCATCAGAATACAGGCAGGTGGTTGAGGCATGAAAACCACATGATTGAACTGCCAACCCCTCCAGCATGCAGCATTATTCAAATTAAAGCAGCCCTACTCCATCTAATTAATACAGGGCAGCCTAGGGCAGGCAGCCAAATATCCCGATTAAGAAAATTATGAACTAACGATCGATCGAAGAACTAGCAGCCGGCAGCTTCCTCCTTTTCTCGTCATCTCTCGATCGATCCAGTAACCATTAGCAGGAGTAGTAGTGCTGATCCCGTAATCATACAATTAGCTGCTGCAGCCTTCCATCTCAAGGTAATTAAATATTGCATCGATCCCAGCTAGCTTGTTTTTTCCACCTTATAAATTCAACTAATTACTATCTTATGTATATACATGATATATTTATTCCCAAAAAGAAAATGAAAAGATCAAGTTCTATCTTCACATATATAATGATTAGCTGATACATACATACATACATACATACATACGTGAATATATATATATATAAATATATATATATATTATTCTTGACGTTGATGTGTTAAAAATGAGAATTCTTCATACATATATATATATATATATATGTGTGTGTGTGTGTAGTAGTTTTCCTGTGTTTTAATAGGTTTGTTGTTCAGATTTTTATGAACTTGGAAACAGGCGGGTGAATCATTGTACATGACTTCTCATTCCTTTTCTCGAACCCCCCGGGGGGAGGGAGGAGGGTTCAGTGTTTTTTTTTCCCTTATTAATCGGTATCTGTTGCTCTCCTGCCCTATATATATATATATATATATATATATATATGGAAAATACTTTAGATATTAAGAGATTATATAAAAATAAATTCATAAATTGATGTAAGTTGACGTGGTACGTCAGATTGTAAAATTATTTTTATTATAAAATAGATCTAATAAATCCATAAATTATATTAATTTTTAAATTTACTTGTATATAATTTTTTTATATATATGTAGTAGTTCTCTGTATATAAATTATTTTCTTGGACACAAAATAGAATAATTAAGTTGGGTTTGCAAAGGTCTTTTTCATTAGTATGAACATGTACTATGATTCTCCGTAGATTTTTTTCTCCTTCCTTTTTTATCACCTTCGATCAATAATATGTGGATGTCTCTTTCCTCATCATCTTTAATAGGATTCCGTGGAGAAATTCTTCTCGCGTATTCGTTTTCGCATGAACAATCACACATGATATTCTCACATGCATGCATGACTTTCTAGCTTTAGACTGGACAACATTAATTTCAAAGTATAGTTATGGGAATTGGAAACTGACATCATAAACAACTACTGCGCGCATTAATTAAG
This sequence comes from Juglans regia, assembly GCF_001411555.2. Lineage (NCBI taxonomy): Eukaryota > Viridiplantae > Streptophyta > Magnoliopsida > Fagales > Juglandaceae > Juglans > Juglans regia. The sequence continues at coordinate 1,513,744 of NC_049901.1, read as the reverse complement.
TTAAGTCCGTATCACCTGAAAAGAAACTATACGTACTTCAATAAATAATAATAAAAAAAAAAACAATTAAGAATATTGTGTACGTAGGGTTTTGCTAATATGAAAGGAAGTTCTCGTACGTCTTCTGACTCATCTACTAATTGAAAAGTACTACATATATATATATATATTCGATTTAGTACAATTGAGATGTGCGTGACAACGTCGTATATATGTATACCTCGTCATTTCGTAATTAATCAAATATTCTGATCCGTACGTACATAATTAAATCCAAATTCTAGATCTCTTTGACATTAATCTCCGGGCTGGCACTCAAATTACTTATTTCAGGCCGGTTGCTGCTATCTGAAAGGAAGGTGGTTGCGGGACTGTGGCATTTGATACTCTCTCTGCGTGAAAACAGTGGCAGCAATTGACAACGATAAAATGAGGGGAAAACAAGTTTCAGGAAAAACCATATTTGTACTTTGTCTTGCCAGCTTTCTTGCAGGATCACTCTTCACTAGTCAGATATGGACTCAACAGTCTCAAAGTAATGAAGCTCGGATTCCCAACATGCCAAATCATATCAATAGGCTCGAGGCAATGACACAATTAGATTGTGATCACAAAAGGGTATAAATTATTATTATTTATTTTATAATTTATCATGGGCCACAAATTAAGGGTAATAATTAATTAAGCTTGGTACTTCAAATCTACCTAATAAATTAAACCGCTCACGCTTAGCTTTGTAATGTATATACGAGTCGTCTCGTACTTTTTTTTTTATTGCATTTTAAAAAAGTGCAAGGGTAGTAATGAAGAATCTCTGTTATAATCATGCATGTCCAGTATAAAAAAAATTAACTTGTTAATATATACTCTTTCGAGGTTTAATTTTCAACTAGTGATCGAGTCCAAGCTAGCTTGGAGTACTCGTGATTAGACATATATATATATATATATATATATATAATAAAGCTAATTTGAAATTTTGGGAATTGACAAGTTGACTCGTGTTAGATCTCGATCATGAGCTTATTGATACTAATGATCATGTGGTTAATTTGCTAGTCAGATGTTAATTTCCACGTTTATTCTGGTTATTAATTAGAATATTCCTAATGTTTTATTTTTTTGTCCTTGATCAGAAATTGGTTGAAGGAAAATCTGTAGACATTATAGGAGAAGTCACAAAAACCCATCAAGCAATCGAGCAAGTGAACTTACCCTTGTAAATAGTTCCTTTTTCTTTTACGTACCGTTCTTTAATTTTAAGGGAATCTCATAATATTTCATTTATTGTGCACCATTAAAGGTCACTGGATAAAACAATTTCAACATTGGAAATGGAATTAGCAGTAGCTCGTACCAGCCAGAGCGGCACCGCACTTCTTCAACTTCCATTAGAAAAAGCCTCTAACCACAGCTTACAGAAGGCTTTTGTTGTCATCGGAATTAATACAGCTTTTAGCAGCAGGAAACGGCGAGAATCGGTTCGAGAAACATGGATGCCGACAGGTCATTTCTTTTTCCGTCATCTCTGTCCCCTAGTTTCAGTTTACGTACCTACCTACGTAGAAACGTATACGTACATACGTTACATGAATGCAGGAGCTAAGCTAAAGAAACTGGAGAAAGAGAAAGGGATTGTTATAAGGTTTGTGATCGGACACAGCAGCACCCCGGGTGGGGTTCTTGACAAAGCAATCGATGCAGAAGAGGAAGAGCACAAGGATTTCCTTCGGCTCAACCATGTTGAGGGCTACCATGAACTCTCCACCAAGACCCGCATGTATTTTTCCACGGCTGTCTCCATCTGGGATGCCGATTTCTACGTGAAGGTGGACGATGACATCCATGTCAACTTGGGTTAGCTTCTTGATCTCCAACATTGTGTTTTTATGGAATATATATATAGCCAGTAGCAGTAGTCATGAAGATTGAAGAACATGCTGCATGTTGCTAATTAATGATAACACAACATATATACGTGTTTTTGCAGGTATGCTGGTGAGTAGACTTGCACGACACCGACACAAACCCAGAGTTTATGTAGGGTGTATGAAGTCTGGCCCAGTTCTATCTCAAAAGTGAGTGAAATCGGACAACAAGAACTCCACTTACCCAAGAGATTATTTATGAAGAAAGTCAAATAAAGCATGCATGCATAGAGATTAAATTACAAGTAGTGAACTTCTAAGATATTAATCAATTAACGTAGTATGTAATTGGGTCATGACAGGGGGGTGAAATATCACGAGCCAGAGTATTGGAAATTTGGTGAAGAAGGGAACAAGTACTTCAGGCATGCCACCGGCCAAATCTATGCCATCTCCAAAGACCTCGCTGCCTACATCTCAATCAACTTGTGAGTTAAGGAAAAAAAAAAAATTCACCGTACACGTGGCCTCAGTTTGCATATATCTGACGGCAGATAGATATTATAAAACTTATACCCTTTAATTAATTGTTGTTTTGTTTACCATTTTAATTTAAGTAGTTAATTTTCTGATCAATTATGGGTAATCGGCACTTTTGCGATGGTTGTGATATGGGCAGGCCCATCTTGCATAGATATGCGAACGAGGACGTGTCGCTGGGCTCTTGGTTTATCGGATTGGAAGTTGAACACGTCGACGACCGTTCCCTGTGTTGTGGGACCCCTCCAGGTAATATAATATTATAATTGAACTTAGTCTAGTTGGTTTTATATCGTATTATATGGATTCAACATTTTTAGTACATGATTCCATTTGGTCACCGCATATATATATATGTATGTATGTATATTTTGAGACAAGATCATTACATGCAGAGAACAATTCTAATAATGTCGGATTGTTAAATGTGTAAATATGATAGATTGTGAATGGAAGGCACAGGCAGGGAACTTATGCGCCGCATCATATGATTGGTCATGCAGTGGAATATGCAAATCCGTGGTGAGGATGAAAGACGTGCATAACTCGTGTGGGGAAGGAGATGGAGCTGTTTGGAACGTTGATCTTTGAGTTCAATCATATATATATATATATATATATATATATATGTGTTCATCACTGGGGGGAGAGAGAGAGAGAGAGAGAGAGGCCTTATTAGTTAGTACCATATTCCTCTTTTCTTTTGTTATCAGGTCTTGCTGCAACTTTAGCGCAGGTTCCCAGCACACTTTTTGTTTGTTATATTTCGTAACATATTAGCTAGAGATATTGATAGTTGAACAATAAATTTCAGAATTATGTCGTTGTCTCGTCCCAATTTTTCGCAGGATACACGCCAACTTTAAGGAAATTATTTAATTTATATCTATAGTCTTTATCCTTTAAGTTATCCTCGTGGAAAACTATGTAATTCTCTCCTCTGGAAAGAAAGAAAAAATCTCGATAATTTAAAGAAATTTATTAACACAGACGGATTGTTGCGGGCCCCTATTCGGCTTTGTCAATTACAGACCTAAGCCCGGCCCAAAATATTTTGACGGAGACCTAAAGAAGTACGTTTAATGTGATCCGTACATCTCATCACTTGCCTCTAGGTGCCATTCACTTGGTTAGGATCCAATGACGATTGCACCCAATTTTTTGGAATGGGCTCTGTTAGATTCGTTGCCAGTGATGCCACCGGCCATGGAAATTTCCACCCATGTAGGGAGAGTTTGCTTTTTGAGTGGTTGCCAGGAGAGAGAAAAAATTAGTCTAGAAATCAATATACGAAAAAATTAACAGAGAGTATGGCGAGGGTGTTCTCTAAGACAAAGACCAGGAGTACTGTACTGACTGTATTACGGGTAACAAGGCGCTTTTTTAACTTCTGCATGACATGCAGATAAGTCTGGGACTTGATGCCTATTCTTTGTGTGTGTGGCATAACTCCGAAAACTCCTTGATCCGCAAAGCTCTTGCCTTTCTTTCAACCCGTGGATTGTTGCTATATCCGTGTGAATCTTTTCCTTGGCTAAGTCAAATATCAAAAGGAAACAAAAATTTAGACTTGAAATCATTGCTACTACTACTCAAACTGAAGGGAGAAGAAGAAACAAAAGGAAAATGAATAATCAAGAACCCAAAAAAAAAAAAAAAAAACAGAGAGAGATGTTGTGTGGGTTGATTGCGTGTTGTGTATGGTTCCTGATAAATGTACAGCTTTTTGAAGGATATATTATTTAACAGTTTTGTTCAATCTATTATAAAAGCTCAGGAGAAATTTTCTTTGCGAGATTGTTCATGAATGAGTAAATAATATCATTCCATTATGATTTAATACAAGCATCAAAGAAGGTATAGCCAAGAACTTAGAAATTGCTCTAGAGAGACACTGACCTTGTTAGTTTCCTCTTTGATGATCAATTTTTGTATTTACTCCCTCTGGCCGTGTTAACGAAAAACTGGTTCCTTCTGAATGAGGAAAAGGGGGTCCTGCCTTGGACAAAGAATGGTGCCTAACAGCAGCACGGAGATTTGTATATTTTGTAACTACATCTTTGTACAAACTCAGCAATCTCTCCACATCTCCGAGGGTCAGTTCACCAGCCTTTGCATCCATGTAAGGATAATTTGATCCACCTAATGCAGTCAGAGGCATTTGAGGATCTACTACATAGATTATTGGTGTAAACTATTTTTTTTTTTTTTCTCTGGTTGTTGAGAAATGATGCTATAATGTCTCTAAAAAGCAAAAACAGTAGATGAGAGAGATTGACATATGGGGACTGGGGTGGTTAGTAGCAACTACAGCAGGTAATGATAGTGAAACAAATAGCTCAATGAAATATAGTAAATACCCTCTAAAAACTAACATTAACAAATAATTGAGTTTTTTTTTTGAAAAAAAAAAAAAAAGATCCCTATTTTAGTAGCAATAAAATTTCTTTTACTTATAAAAAAAAAATTAAGAAAAAAATGGCGGTTTCAGGCTTACCACTTAGATCTCTGTTTTCATCTGGTATTCTTGTTGGACTAGGATCTGTTTGACCTAGTAATGTAGTTGAGGCTTCTGTTTGTATTTCTTTATTGGTTAATCTTGCTGCTTGCATGCTCTCCTCAAATTTGATTTCATCCATGGAAAGAGATTTAGCGCTGAGATCGACAATAAATTCCTTGGCTGACACAAGATTGGTGAAATAATAAGCTGCTTCCGAGACAAGTTTGGCTTGCCTCCGGTACAATTGGATGAATTTGAGGTTAGAGTGCAACTGTGGAGGATTGGCCTGCTCATAACAAGTTGAAAAGCTTAGTATAGTATTTTAAGAATTTACCTTAGTTTTTGCAACAATCTTGTTAAAAAAGAAAAAACCTAGAGCATTCTTATAGGAGACAAAATCTGAAATATTCTTACAGCTAAAAGGACAAAATGAAACTTTCACATCACAAACAAAACAACAAAAGCGGATATTCAACAACAGGACATGGATTTTACAAGTTCACTGATACATCAAATAGAAAATGTTTTCTTACAAATTTGTCAGCTGGTTTCACGGATGTAGGATGAAGTTACTCGCTGTAATGAAGGAAGAGGGACTTGCAATATTGATCAACAAGATCAAGCATCCATATCAAAGGTTAGACCTTGAGTGACAAACACCAATGACCAAATACAATTAAAGATTTACCATAGCTCTACCGATCAAAAAAACATGTACCATAACTTAATAGTTACTCCACCACCACAAACAATGATTAGCAACTACACACTAGAGACAAGAAACTTGCAGTTTGAAATTTAAGCATGTAAGATACAGAATGTAGATCTTGGGCAATAAACATCAAATATACATAATATCAAGAATGATGAAAGGACCATGTTATTCCATTAGAATAATATTTTCATTCATAAAATGCAATTTTTCATTTTTTTTTTCTTTGTTTATTTTCGCTGCACAATGAGAAAGGAAATTAGGCACAAAGATAACCATAACTAATGGGCGCAGTGTTGATAAGTATATAAAGGTAATTGATACAGATGCCAATAGAAAATGCATCTGTTTGGTAAGTATGCTACGATGATGCTAAACTATCAATTGTTATAAAGATGACAGCATCATGAATATATGATAAAAAAAAATGCTCATAATTGAGAAACAGAATGACGTTCAGCTGAATGGCTTATTACCAAGGAGAGCTTGCCTTGATCGTAACATATATAAGAACTGGAAGAAAGTCATCTAGTCCTGCCAGTACATGATTTTCTGACATTGATGCATTGAGCAACAAATTGTTGATGACCCTACAACAATTCATAATACAAGAAAGCTTCTCACGAGGAGCTTTGAAAGTGTTGATCTTCTGCAATTCTTTCTCTGCAAGCTGGGTTGGAAGAAAAAAGGGAGGGAAATTACAACTAGTCCTTTAGAGGAACAGGTAAGATTACTATAACTGATTGTTAATGGAAAATGAGTGATGACTATACACTAGTTCTAAAAGAAAAATAAACGAGTGAAGAAGTTGCTCCAGGCACGTATAAATAACCTCAGGAAGACAAACTTCTGGGACGTTTATAAGTTCTGGAGACCAGTACACTCCCCAGAGAAAAGGAAAAGACAGGGAGCAAGGAGGCATGGGGGAAACATAACAATCCAACAATGAAATATCCAAAGATCATTAAATGATCTGGTTTTCACCTCAAGGCCGACCGATACAATTTATTTTAGACGATTCCTTAAAACCTTATCATAGACTAAAGATACTGAGGTACAAATGAAAATTGTCTGTGCAAAAATTCATAAAATGCCACAAATAACACTAAAGAGAAATACACATCTACATAACGCTAGAATATGTTTTTGTGCAATCATCAAACTTATTATTGGAGTTGGTGTATCAAGTGTTTGGTTTGCTTTTGCTACTGATAATTGTATTATAAGTACCTTAAATGAGGCTTCATAACGGTATAACACAATATCAGTGAAAACTTAAGGTTCATTGGTGACAATAAGAAGGGTCCTACGTAATCAAAATGTTTGGTATGTTCAATTTCATGCTAATTTTATTCACTATTTTGCTTTATTTTTCAGAAAAATTATTAATTTGCCTGGTAGATTTAAGGCAGTTTTAATATTTTTTGGGTTTAGACAAATGTTTGTCTGAAAGCCGTTTAGGATTCAAATCTATTTCAAGGTGATGCAACTTGCCTTCAGAAAATAAGTCTCACAAGAAAAAATGATCTCTGCAATGGCTAGCTTTTACTTGTTCTTTCCATTGGTGCATCAATAGTACCGTGAGATTCTCAATGATTAGGCAACGATAGCCACCCCATGGAACTAAAGAACTAATATACCATGCCTAAATATGTGAAGCATGTTTTGTATCACCATACATTTCTGAATACATTATTATACATAATAATAGTAAAAAATAAACAAGACTGGTGTTACTTGTGTAAGAGATCAGGTGAGACAGTGGATCATCTATTGTTACATTTTGAGATAACGAGAGCCTTGTGGGTGGAAGTTTTCAGTCGAGTAGAGTTACCCTTCGTGATGCCAGAAACTGTGGTTGATCTGTTGGCCAGTTGGACACTCCCGAGAGGAGTTCAACAAATTAAGGAGGTGTGGAAAATGATCCCGATCTGTATCATGTGGTGTATTTGGCAAGAGCGCAATGATCGGACTTTTGAAAACAAGGAGCGGTCGCCGGGGGAACTTAGAGCTTTACTTTTCCGTACTTTAATGTTATGGGCCATTGCTATAGATTTTAATGGCCTGAATGTACATGACTTTTTAGCTTCCCTTTCATTGACCTAGATAGGTTTTATCTCCTGTATCCCATCTTGTGTACTTGGGTTTTTGCCTATCTCTATTTATAATATTATCGATTACTTATAAAAAAAAAATAGTAAAAAGTAAGACCTAAATCATGCCAGCACGCATACCAGCCAAGAAGCTTCATTCTGAAGAACGGCGGGTATATCTAAATGCTCGGGCTTCAAGAAGGTTTGCAACAAGCATATTTTCTCTGAGATTTCGTGATCAATCTTTGAATCCTCGGAAGCAGAAGCAAACGTCCGTGAGAACAACTTTGTCATCACATATTTCTCTAGACCCTGCAATAGGTGTCATACAGATGTCAATCTATTTAGATCAATATGCCACCTTAAATCTACGAATTAGGCACTTCAATTGCTACAAATCATGTTTTACATGAGAGAAAACAAGAGTACTATATTCTATTGTCCGTCTAAAATTTAACTTCGAAAGAAACCTGCGTAAGACGAAATACTAATCAATCAAAAAAGTTCGTATTTTAGTGGATGTGAAATTAAGCACCTCCATTGCATGGTCAACTTCTTCTTCGGAAGCACCGGTCCACAAAGGATGTTCCCTAATAGCAGCTTCCATTGTCAAGTAGAATTCTTGCACTCTTTTGCCATCATTCTCGGGATTGGCCGCGTAAAATGAAGAAGAGACTATGAAGCTGAAAATGAGTTCGATTAGCTTTTGAACTAACTAAAAATCAAACAGAAAGAAGTTCGATTGTTATATAATAATCAAATATTCCCCTCCAAATTAGGTACTAAAACGTTATTTTATACAAGATACAATAGCGAAAGAAAGTTTTTTAGGGTTTGAATTTACCTTTTGATGGATCGTACGAGATCGAGGGAAGCCGGGTTACGCATTCGATCCAGAAAATCATAGAAAGTGACCGACGATGTTGCTGCTGCTGCCGACTCCATTGATCAGAAATTACAATTCCTTCTTTTTCCTCGTGAAAATTCATGAGAGAGATCTCCACCGGCGGAGCTCCATTAGAATTATCTTTGAATGAAATTCAAGGAAACAACAGTTTACGCCGTCCTCCACATCTCTATTCTCTACTACTCCTGGTCAGCACCGTGCGTGCGACCGAGTAACCAGAGCGACAGGAAGAATGTTAGGTTTGGCACGTGACCTCGTGAGGAATAGTAATAGTCTAATAGATAAAATAGTCCATTCGAAAGAAGAGTGGGTCGACCTCGGCCCACTATATTAAGTTTGGTTGGGCTCTTACAGAAGTCAGCCCATTTATTCAACCCAGTGTGTGGGTGTGTGTATTTTTTATTTTTTGTTTTTTTTTCTTGGTCTCAACCAATTCAAGCAGCCGAACAATTAGGCTTCGTTTGGAACCTAAATTCATCTCAACTCATTATTATAATTTTTTTAAATCTCAACATAAAATATAATAAATAATTCAATTTTTTCAAATCCTAAAATAATAATAATAAATTATATTCTAACAATATTTTATCATCTCAACTCAATTCAGTTCAACATCAAATCGCAACAGAGGCTCGATTTAACACATTTTAAGTGACTATTCATACGATTCTTCAAAAAAAAAAAAGACTATTTATACGAGTGTTTAAAACTTTAATATATATATATAAAACACATAACTAGAAATGACAAAATTTACAATGAATTGAGATATTTTTCTTACACTTTCATCCATTATAATAATACATTATAGCTGAAAATTTAAACTCATTGTTTTTTTTTTCAAATATAACTTTACACATCATGTCGAAAAACTCTTTACCGACAGTGTAGGTTGAGCAAATTATTAAGTTACCCAAGTCGTGATCACATTAGTCTGTCAATGTGTTGAAAATTTACGACATTGGGTTGGTAACAGCTCAGTAAAACTTACAAAAAATTTACTTCTCCACGTGTCTATCATTGATATGTTGAAAGTTATGAAATAAAAACTTTAATTGATAGGAAAATATGAGATTAATCATTTGAATTCTCAAACATATTATTGGAGAAGCAACAACGACTCAATACATATGAAGATGAATCAAAATGATCAATACTAGGTGATCCTTTTGAACATTTGACAACAGGGCCAACATTCATTATCAAATTATCAGCAAGCATTGTTGAGGTCAATTCACAAGGTTACAGCCTAGCAATACGTTTATTGAGCAATCTGCATAATATATTAAGAGAAATGATTAGAAAACTATTTATCATCAATTACTTACTTTCAAATCATTTGATACTGCATAAAAATATGATAAGAGGATGATGATAAATAGAGTTTTTCCCAATATTAATTGCCCAGCTTCAAAGCATGCCCGATGCCTCATAGGCGGCCACAGTCATACTGAGTGTGAGCTGCATAGTCACTGAAGAGAAGCATCAGTAAGACTATACATATAAGTCTTACAAGCAAGGGTGGAGTACTATCGATTAGCAAACAGTGGAGATAAGATTGTGTGGAGAGCCAGACCAATCTCATCCTCCGTTCTTTCACATATTGATCCAATGCTTCTCCAACTTTATGCCGCCTCCTCCACCCATTTGTCTTGATATCAATTTCGTGCAACTTTTGTGCCAAGCATCTTGCCAAGACGACTCCATCTTCTATAGCAGCTGAGCCACCCTGTGCAATGAACGGACCCATGACATGCATGGCATCTCCGGCCACCGTCACGCTTCCTTTTCGGAAACTTCCAACAAGTAATTCCCAGGGGGCACGGTGTACCAAGCGTACGTGAGAGATTGATTCACGCTCACTTTTTCTTATCATGTCCACCACTTCTGTGGGGAAGTCCTTAACCGAGTCAAGAGTCAGTTTATGAATGAGCTCTGGATCCTTTGCAATCACTGCACCTATTCGTGTAACAAGTATATATATAACACACCAAACTATAAATTGAAGCCTGTGGCCACTGTAACAACACGTACAATTACTACTATACCTAATCGCAGCAAAGAAACCAGTCATGAGTCACATGCATAGAATTCTACAGAAAGAGAAAACATCTAATTGGGCAGAAGAAAAATATATATTCAAATAAAAAAGAAAAGACCAGCTTATGATTCTCACCAGAACCACCGCTCCCAGCTCCCGCTGGGAGCTACCCTTAGTTATAGGATCATTTTTGTTTTTTTTTTTTTTTGTTTTGCTTTTTTATACATATATTTTTTAACACTTTTTAAATATTTTTTAAAAAAATCAAAATATTATTAAAAAATATTTCTTTAATCACTAAGCAAAATTAAAATTAAAAAATAAAATAAAAAATCACAGCGGTAACTTGCAGTGGTAGAAAGGAGCGGTGAGAGTAGCATTTTTCTTCTCACAATCTTCACAAGAATTTATGACAAATACTTAAGTATATGTAAGTATTTAATCATGTAATGACCTTTCAAGACTTGGGGTACTGCCTCTTCCTAAAAAATGAAAACCTTTCAAAACTTGTGAATTGGGAAGAGATCATATACTGTAATAGATATAACAGATAGGTTTCATTGCTATTTCAAGAAACTATCAAAACACAAAACTTGCTGAAATTTGATGGTGTTGCAACGTACTGTTTACATTCTTTGACTAAAAAACTTCCACATATAAATTTCTTTTGTACTTTCACAGGGAAACAGCAGTTGTAAATAACTTGTATCATATAAGAGTGTACCTTTGGGCTTTATTTTCTTATTGACAAACCAATAGACCAACTTATTATCAATTGGCAGCCTTCCAACCATTATGTTGTCACCCTCAGAAACTTGAAAAAATTCCATCTCGAAATCATGACCACTTGGATAATTGGTAAAACCTCTAGTTTCCGACAACGATAAAAGAATTTTTGGCTTTAGCTCAAGAAAATCTGCAACTACAGAGTTCGCTCCATCACATCCAATCAAAACCTGCAACATGATTAAGGACAGATTAAACCTTGACTAAGACAAGTGTACGAGGCATTATGCCATAGAACACAAAGGCTATAAATAAGTCTTGTTAATCAATTTCCAACCATTTGATCAATCAGCATCAAGTCCTCAACAGAGTCTACCCTTGTTCAGAACAACTTAAGATTTCTGTTGCATGTGTTCAATCACTGTAAGGAATGGGTTGATTTAATTCTTTGAATCAACCCCTCACATTTGCAGGACCAGATGGCACATGGACCCAAATATTTTGAACCGTGGTTATGATACTGTGTGGAATAACCGATCGATCAAGAAGTTTAAGCTGATGGGAAATTGTGAATTAGTGATTAGAATCATATTCTCAATGAGCCTCATCAATCTTTACAAGCGTTCTGGAGAAAGCTGGTAGAGCAAATAGTTGTTGAAAAAGCAATGAATTATTTCCTAGAAACTACAATTTTCATTTGGCAATTTAATTGCAAACATTTCTGATCTATTATAACTGGAATTAAGAGACAGTAATCCAAATGATTTGTAGACCAAAGTGAACCACACAATAGCCAAGCAGGGTATTACATCCAATCTAATTGAGAAAAATGATATAAACTTAATGATCATTGGGCCAAATGAAACTCAAAAAGAATACCTTAGCATGGATGGCACTCCCGTTTTGGAGCTGAATAATTGGCTAGGAAGTAAGTGGGTCTAGTGTAACCGAGAGTATTTGGCATCCAAGGTGAATTGTGCCGAGAGGCAAGCTTTCTGCTAGGATCCTGATAAGATCACTCCGCCTCATGCATCGGGTTTCTGCCCGTCTCCTGTAGATGTCTACAAATATTAGTTACAGGGTTCAATATCATTCGTTTTTGTTCTTCCTTCAAAGGATTTGTTGATGAATGTCAGTTAAAAGTTCTGTTGGCTCGTCAAACACTTTAAGAACAGTGTCAGTCCAGAATTGGTTTAGTCCACCAATATTAGGTGGGTGGAGGTGCACGAGTTTCAAACAGGTTTTATAATAATTTCAGAAAACTCTGATCATAACATTAATTAGTCATTCTAATCTATAAGCGCACAGGTGTTTAATAAAAAATGCATACAAACTTATTGAGATGCACTTCACACAATTTGCAGATTACGGCCTTCCCCCATACACATTTAAAAGCAAAAGAACTTACCCGAGTGATATTTCCTTTATCTTGCCGTTAGAAAGCTGCATCTCGCGTCCCCTGCTTTTCAGTAATACTGATTAGAAAGACGTCTTACTACAGATGTTAAAATAAACACGCATGCAAAACAAATGCCTAAAATTGCGATATGATTATGTTAATGATAGTCCGCATGCTGACTATAGGATCACGAGCTCTCATGAATGTCAACCAGAATGTTTAACGCATTTGTGATCCAGTCTATTGATGAAAGTATAACACTTCGACGAAGAGCATCTAATATTTGTGATCCGACAATAAGTTTATGATACTAATCGACCGGCAATAAGTTTGCCACAAGCCAACAATGACATTTTTTTTTATATAGAAATTGGCAAAGGGACACAAATTGAAAGAAAATCCTTCATACCAAAAGTTTCCCCTAAATATGATTCGGGCCTATTACGAGACGAAGGGGGCATATAATATACGTAGTTACCCTTGCAAAGGAAGGGCAGTTTGTCTGAGGTCAGAGCCAACGCCAAGCTGATCAAGGCACCGCCAACCATTCGTCCGGATAGTGATACCTGCTCCGCTTGCTCGCAGTGACTCCGATCTTTCTAAAACCACACTTTTGATACATTTTCTACTCGTTCAATTCACATATCACAGAAAAATTGTTTCCAAGCATTAAATCGCTAATTAGGAAGCAGGATTAGTGATGGGAAGAAAAGAAGGGTAAGAAGATGAAGAAACCTATGAAGAGCAAGCGCAGTAGCAAGACCACAAATGCCAGCGCCAACTATTACAATCTCTATCTCTTCCATTTCCTCCATTTTTCTCTTCTCTGTCTTTCCCCACTCAATCTCCCGTGCTTAGCTCTGTGCTTGAAGTTTTTATTGATACTTTTTGGGGAGGGTTTCAAGTCAAGACCTCCATTTTGACTGTGTGCTTGAAGTTGACAAGGAAGGAAAAGCCAGAATTCAAAAATCACGTCAATTTATTTCATTTTATTATTATAATTATTTTAAATTTTTATATAAAATATAATAAATAATTTAATTTTTAAAATTTTTAAAATTTTAAAATAATAATAATAATATTAAAAATAATATTTTATTTAATTCATATAAAATTAAAAAAACACTACTCTACCCTCACAATTGTACCATCTTAGTTAATTCCTGATAAATTTTTTTTATTTAGTAATTAAAAAAGTAATTTTAAATATATTGATATATTTTTTTATTTTTTAAAAATATTAAAAAATATATAAAAAAACAAAAATCTAAAAAGCTTGAGCGGTATGCCCAACGATAAACACTGGACAGCATAATAGCGTTGCCCATAAAATTATCTTAACTTAGGAGATGTTTAGATTCAAAACCTACTTCAACTCATCTCATCTCATCATTATAACTTTTTCAAATTCCTACATAAAATATAATAAATAATTTAACTTTTTCAAATCTCAAAATAACTTTTTCAAATTCACATATTAAATATAATAAATAATTCAACTTTTATTCTACTATTCATAAACCATCTCAACCTATCTCAACTCATCTCTAAATTCAAACCTTCCCTTATCCTCCCTCATCAATAAATCCAAACGACAAACATATTTAAAATCTTTCTTGGATCCAAACCTCTCCTTATCCTCCCTCATCAATAAATCCAAACGACAAACATGTTTAAAATCATAAAGAAGACTATAATAGTAATCAATACTGTTAATTAATGAGATCCACTACTACTGGCTGGCTGTCTTGACCTGGGTTACTTGGAATTTTCATCTAGCACTAGTTTTTAAGGCACAGATTACTTCGTACAATATCAAATCTCTCGAGATCTTATCAATAATCTGTCCTTTTAGGCTGTAATTGGACACTATAGCTAGTTTGGAAGCGCCAATTACGATTTATGCAACTTTCTTTTCAGACTGTTCTGTTTAATTTCAATGACTTGTAACTCTTCGAGTATTACTCTGGAGGATGTGACGAAAATTTTATATTTTATTTGAAAGTTTAAAATATTATTATTATTTTAAAATTAAAAAAATTAAATTAAAATTAAAAAAAATTAAATTATTTATTATATTTTATACTATAATTTAAAAAATATATAATGATAAAATAAGATAAAATAAAAATTTTATATTTCATCACACCCCAAACTTACCAGTTATTACAAATTTTTACATAAAATAAAATAAATAATTTAATTTTTTTAATTCTAAAATAATAATTATTATTAAAAAATAATATTTTAATAATATCTTATTCAATTTTTAATTTTTATCTCACATCAACTTATTATCTAAAACCTTACACGTAAGAGTTCTTTCTAAAAAATATATCTGTCAATTATCTTATTGGTACCCGTTACGCATTCTGGCCACTAGCCAGTTACGCAACACTTTCCCTTGCCCATGCTCTCTAGTCTCTACCTCTCGACAGATTCTACATTGATAGTGTTCATGAATTAATTTGAGAAAGCAGATCAGCACAAATATGATAGGAAATTAGAAAATATTCTCTTAATCTCGAATTTTCTTAACAATTTGAGCCTGACTTGTCAGTTTTAGAACTAATTTATCGATTTTTTATTAATAAACTTTAGTTTTAAATTTTTTTTCTTTATTTTATATATTTTTTCAATTACAATTCCTAATTTCTGCGTCTAGCCAGTCAGCATCCCAAAGTCAATATATACACTTTAATGGGCTGCGCAGTAACTTAATTGGGGTTTTGCTCACGAGAAATTTTATTTGTAGTGTGGAGATTGTATGTGCAATTTTTTTATTAAATAAAAAAAATATTATTTTAATAAGTATATTATAATAATTTTAAAAAAATTTAAATATAAAATTAATTAGACTTACGATACAATCTTTATTTAAAAATTGTATGTAATAAAGCTCTTTGCTCACAAGGAATGTCTAGCTAGATCATAAACCAACTAGATCAGAAAGAGAGAGTATCATTTACGACTACACTTGTATGCACAAATCAGAAGCTGACAAGTCCGAGCAAGCAAGCGTCTGAGACTATTGCCTTAGAGCACTCTCATTAGATTAGTCAAAGTTAAAAGACATTTTTTATGAATATAAGATAAATTTAACTTTTAACTATTTCATTCATATAAATCTCTATATTATAATAGCTATTTTTTTATTATATAACAATAAAATAATATAAGATGAATTTGATTTTGATTATTCACATAAAATCTCCACATTAGATTATATATTTATTCATTATATAGTAATGAATAACTAATAATTTTAAAAATATTTAATTTTTTTAATTTTATCATATTTTACTATTCTACGTATTATATATTAATTATTAATCATATTCTTATTAAATTAATATATCACTAACTCAAATTAATATAACAATTGTGATCAAATATGTGATAGAAAGAAAGGAAGAGAGAAATAATTAATAAAATATGTATTTGATGTATGTACAGTAACTTTCAAATTTAAAAAAAATTTTGAAAGTCACTGAAGCTAAATTCCATTTAGCTAATCTATTGTGAGCATATTTTACTCTCTAATAGCTAAATACTTATTGGATTTAACTTTTAGTTAATCCAATGAGAGTGCTATATCAAAATGCATATATACGATTGATATGCATGCGTGGTACGTGCATGACTGAGTCATATGGTTATTTGGACAACGGTAGAGCCACCGCTTGGTCCTCTCGTTGAAGCTCCCGCTGACTCTAGTATTTATTTTTTTATGTGATTTTTTTTAAGTTATTTTTTATATAAAATTTTTAACACTTTTAAATATTTAAAAAAATAAAATAAATTTAGAACATAATTAAAAAATACTTTATTAATCATAAAGTAAAAAATATATTAAAAAATACTTCATTAATCATGAAGTAAAATAAAAAATATTTTTTATGATTTTTTATTTTACTTCGTGACTAAAGAAGTATTTTTTTAATGATGTGAATTTTTTTAATTTTTTTAAAATATTTAAAATTGTTAAAAAAATCTATATAAAAAAATTTAAAAAAACACATAAAAAAACATATGTTAAAACCCAGCGGGAGCCAGCAGTAGCTCTAGCATTATTCATGTTATTTATTCCTGCCAGTAAAAGTTGCATATATACGTAAATTAATATGATTTGTTTAGATGTTGAGATAATATTTGAATAGTATTGAAAAAGTAATAAATAGTTAATGAAAAATTCTTTTTATTATCTCCACATTATGCACTATACTTAATTTTTTTATTTTTTTCCATATCAAATATGTGGTGTATGGATGATGAGTAGAAGAATTCAATTAGTTTAGAAAGAATAAAACAAAAAAAAATAAAAATAAATATGGTGTGTGAGATGATAAGTAGCAAAGCTCATATATATATATATATATATATATATAGTTAATGAATAGTAGTGGACTGTTGTGAATAGTAATGAATATCTATGATTCACTTACCAAATACAGTCTAAGTGCTATTTGGATAGTGAGTTAAGATGAGATGTAATGAAATGAGTTGAAATAAAAATTAAAAATTAAATAAAATATTATTACAATATTATTTTTTATGATCATTTCCTGATATGTTTGTACGTTGAATGGACATGATAGAGGATTCTGTTGTTAATGCCGACTCTAGTTGTAGTACTCTTAGACTAAGAGTCTTAGTTATACAAGAAACATTTTGGATAATTGCTTGATATAATAGAATAGAATAGAATATGACAAAGCACCTTTTTTTAATTTTTCTGGTTTTTACCCTCTATGCCAGTTAAGCGTGGGGCCGGGGATTGAACTTCAATCTCCCTTATACAAGAGGAAGAGCAAAAACGTTGTTTATGTGGTGGTGATGTTACGAATAAGAAGAGAGAATATTATTCCTATTCGTGAAGAATGAGGTTCTTGTTCCCAGCCCCACCACAATATGATAATTACTTTTGCCTCGCTCGTTGACTCTTTCTTTGCTTGTTTGTTTTTATTCATATCCATCAAAGTTAGGCAGGCTAGCTAGCTTGTAAGGCACTCTTTCTTATTCCCTCCTCGATCTCTTTTTTCTTCCTTTTTATTTGTCTAATTCCCACACTCAACCATCAATTCACCCTTTTAAGGAGTGGAAATGTTAATGAACACAATTCATTAATCAGATCGAGTACAAAGAGAATCCAAGGCTTTTTAGTACTGGTGGTGTGGCCAATGACCAAAACTGAAGTCCTGCCTCCCTCCTCATCTTCTTTCTCTGAATAAAACAAAAATAATTAGTTTTTTTTTTTTTAAATTTTCGGTGGTTTTTCGATGTGTTATTATCCGTTTAACGGTATAATCAGCTCATTTCTACAGTCCTCGTTGACTTGCATACTTCCTAGCACATAGAATAATGATAGTTGTAGGCCCTGATGATCAAGACTAATGTAAATTTTTTTTGTTTGAAACGAACATTCTTTCCCATAATGCAGTCAGTCTCTTTTGTTTTTGATAGAGTCGAGGCTACTCTGTCATGTTTTAAAATGTACGATTTGATTCTTCATTAATTCCTTGTCAATTTATTTCCATGTCACTCTTTGATCTGTCTCTAACCCCTCAATCTATTATAAGTGCGCTCTTGTTGCCCAGGTACTGCTCTCTACACACAAATTAAGGTTGTTCCCATCGCATTTCTGAACACAAGAAAATTAGAAAGATCATGAGGGTAGACATACAGGGAAAGCTCCGGCTAGCTCTTGGCTTAGTAAAGGATCATGCATCGATCGGCAAGGCTATGATACACAACCCTTATGATGGCTTTTCCAACATAGATATTGCAGTCCTGCGCGCTACTGGCCATGATAATGGCCCCATCGACGACAAACACATGCATGAGATTCTCTTCCTTGTCTCTAACTCCCCTGGATCCATTCCTTTTCTGGCTGAACGAATTTCTCGTCGTCTTTGCAAAACCAGAGACCGCCTTGTCGCCCTCAAGACCCTTGTCCTCATCCATCGCCTCCTACGAGGAGGCAACCGTTGCTTTGAGCAACAGCTACGAGATGCACACATATCTGGTCATCTCCAAATGAGTACCCGCTGGTTTTCTAAGAATTCTGACCCTTCAGTTTGTTTTCTGCACAATTATGCAGCATATCTGGAAGAAAGGATGGGTTGGCTCATCAACCAAGCAGGAAAACTCGAACCTGTTATGTCTAAAGGCAGCTTCGAGTTTCGATGCTACGAAGAGAAGTCAATCGACGTGGTATTCCGAAAATTGCCAAAATGTCAACTACTTATAGATAGAGTCTTGAGTTGTTCACCGTTGGATATATTGCCTTCAGATAACCTGGCTCAAGCAGCCATGAGCAACACCTTGAAAGAGAGCTTTCAGCTATACTTGACTTTTTGTGAAGGCATCGCTGCTCTTGTTAACATGTTCTTTGATTTAACAAAGCCGGCGAGGGCTTTAGCCTGTGAAATACTTAAGAGGGCTTCCCAGCAAAGTCAGGAGCTTCACGATCTGTATGAGAACTGCAAATGGATTATTGAGAACAAGAGTTTGGAGTACCCATATGTTCAAATCATCACTATGGAGCATGTTATGGCATTGGAACAATGCTTGGGCTGTCCACAAGTTGATCAAACGGCCAATTCCTATAGTTTTCATGTGTTGAGCAAGACTACTGCTTCATCGGCACTACCTCCTATCTTGGGGCTAGCAAAATCAACGAAGCCACAAGGGGCAACGGCGGCAAAAGAAGGCAAAAAGGGCGATATCAGTTTGTCATCAACTCTCTTCTCATGTTCACTGGAGACCAAAATTAGCAAAGTATGGGTTGTGTTTGATGAAGATGATCATCCCAATTAACCAATCACAACTTCCACTACATGACAAGACTCTTCAATGACAAGGTCTGTGAGATCTTTCTACTGCACAGCATAATCTGGGGGATGCGAATATATTAAGAGACAAGGAACAGTACTGTCGGCCCAGCCCTTGTGGTTTTCTAAAAACGCAGTAACATTAACGTTAATTTCTCGATACAGGCAGGCACAGTGCCCACTAAAAGCTCTGGCCAAGAAGTTTTCGTTCATAATCGGAGTGAACTTACTGGTTTTGTACTTTCAACCAAAATTTTTCCTTTGCTCTTGTATCTTAACGTGAGGTTCTTGGTGCTTAATTACTACTTGTTTCAAGTACTTGAGAATTTGAGGGTGTGCATATCTATGTATTTGAGCAAAGTATAAGTGTGTGATCTCAAGTTGAATGGACAAAAGGATCAAACAATTAAGCATATATAAAGGGCCAGAATATTTAGGCCCAGTTTGAATGTTGGAAGATCTCGAGATCAAGTCGGCTCAATCTAATTTTAAATTAAGTCTAACATCTAAATATCCAACTCCCAAATCACTAACAAAGCCGCTTTGGAGTAGTTCGGCTGTTTTTATTAGAGAAACAACCGTCCTATTATGAGTTGTCACATCAGATATCATACCAAATAGAGAATAGATGCACCCACAGCAAATCACAAACTTAGGTCACCAGAGCCCCTCATTGTGTCTCGATTTGATTCCAAACTCACCATCGCTTTCATCGAATCAGCCCTCACCATCACGATTTGAAGCTCATCTCTTCCATCTCTTTCCTCCGCCGCCCAATAGTTGTTCTTGTTCCACTGCCACCTCCCAGTCCACGTCAACAGGTTTCAACCGAAATCCACCTCTCACAATCACTGCTCGCTGCGAGACTTGGAAGTCTATTGTCGGAAAATCGTGTGATTCTCTCATGGAAAATTGCATGGACGAAACTTGGGAAGATGATAATGTAAGGTACTCATTGTTAATTTTCTTGGTCCGAATTTAAAAATGTTGTGCTTTAGAAAAGATGGTATCTTAATTTTCTCGTTGAATGCCTTAACTTAAGGAATTTCAACTTAAGGAAAGATGGCCGAGAGGAAGCGGGACTGTAAGTGACCAAAGAGCTTTCGTGCGAGAGGGGCGAAGTGGATGGCGAGGAATTGGGTGAAGTGCGGTCACACCATCACTAAGTTGTGTAGCCTACGTGGCAACCAACTATTGGAGGGCTGTTATTTATAGGTTATAAGCCCAACTGGTTCTAAGGTTTTCTCAATCACTCAACATCATTCAACTCAAAACCTCTTCACACATGGGATCTATAACATTTTTCAACTCAACACCTCTTTACATGCCCAAGACCCACAACCTTTTTCAACTTTCCATAAATATATCTAAATTCATCTTAACATCCAAACATATCTAAACTCATCTTAGGTGGACCCTACAAAACCCACTCAATCATCTCAACTTACTACTATTTATAAAAAGACTCAACTCATCTTCATTAAACTCAACATCCAAACGGGGCCTTAGAAGAGCATACATAAAATATAAAACCACACACACATATATAAAAAATGTGTTGAAAAGATGTGGCTACTATAGTTCTCGAGTCCAAATTTCCAAGTGAAGCTCACAATCTAATTTAGACATAGAAATATGGTCAACACAAAGTTTAGGGGAGGAAAATAACAAAGGAAGTGAAAATATATATATTTAGTCAAATATAGCCCGATAATATTGGTGATTCTTGATCCTATTTAATTATAAATGGGAATATTCAGATTCAATCCATGGGAAAGGAGAGTTTGAAGATGAGAATTATTAATTATCCACTAATTTTTACTATTTTCCCAAAATGAATGATCAAAAGATAATTAAAGAAAACAAGAAAAGGAAGAGATAAGGAAAGAATCACAAACTTGAGAACAACAGCAAGTATAAAAATATCTCATTTTGACCCAGGCATATTGGAATAAATTATCCTCAAGATCTTCTACATGCTTGGTTGATTTGGACCATTCATTCATTGTCGATATATGGCTTGGAAGACGATTGATCATGTAACTTATTCAAAAGGAATCGGCGAATCGCCTCTTTAATTAAATGGTCACTAGGAAGAGATCATGTCGCCTTGATCAAAACTCAAATCATGGTGGGTATATAACGTACTTACAAGTTATAGAATCGAGCATGCTACACATAATATTTTTGTTTAACATGAGCTAGCTAGCAGATGATCATCAGGCAAATCCGCTGTATATATATATATATATATATATATATATATATATATATATAAAATATATAATATGTTTATGATCTCAATGTATCATGTACTGTTTGCTCACGTGTAGTGCATATTTAAAGGCATGTGATCAAGTTAATTTTTTTTTTTGAAACATATGATCAAGTTAATTGGCCCTTAGATCGATACATGCATCTTCCCCGTTCTAATCAAAGAATAACTTAAAGGGTGGATTAATTGCATGATATTTAATTAGAAATTGCAGTTAATGACCAACGGATCATGTTGGATAAAATATTGTATGTGGTAATGATGCAAGTGGCGAAAATAGCATTTATATAATCATTAAGCATCATTTATAATATGGTGCGGTGCATAAATCACTAAGTAGTTATTAGATTTTGAATAAGAGGCCTCCACAATCATAGCGGGTATGACCAAATCAGTCACGGAAAATGGAAATTAGCAGGATTGCCTGACCCTTTCGATTTAACATTAGCACACGAAAATAAAACAAAATTGGGTATGTGTTAGGAACGGTGAGAGAAAAAAGAAAACAAAAACGAAATCAATCACCGACAAATACAAGATTTACGTGGTTCAACAATAAATCTATATCTACATAGCTGTGGATTATTTTATTCATTAGATGAAAGATGAAAAATATAGTGCGGCCATATAGCACATT
This sequence comes from Juglans regia, assembly GCF_001411555.2. Classification (NCBI taxonomy): domain Eukaryota; kingdom Viridiplantae; phylum Streptophyta; class Magnoliopsida; order Fagales; family Juglandaceae; genus Juglans; species Juglans regia. The sequence goes on along the minus strand of NC_049901.1, from coordinate 1,491,213 downwards.
AGCTAATAAACTCTAATTACGGTTAGGTCGGATCGGTTCAATGGCTAAAAGCGTGCCCAAGCCTCATTAAAAACACACAAGAAAAGACAATGAAATTTTATTAGGTCGGATGGGTGCGTTTGGAACATAAACTATTCTCAACTCATCTCAACTCATCTTAACTCATTATTACAACTTTTTCAAATCTTAACACAAAATATAATAAACAATTCAACTTTTTCAAATCTCAAAATAATAATAATATTAAAAAATAATATTTTATCATCTCAACTCAACTTACTTCAACATCCAAACTCACCCATCTGACCAGGCTCAACCCAACAGTATACAGTATAACAGTATGCAGTGTGACCGTGACTATTTGAGGAAGCTAAGAAACTTTTGGTGGTCAACTAAGCTCCTATATAGCGAAAGTAGGCAAAAAGAAGATTGATACACACGGCTTGATGCAAGCCAGGTCAGTGGTCAGTGAACAAACACGCCATACTGTTATACAACTTAAACCAATCTGCATTACTCAACATGATTGTGCACAATCATACAAGCAAAAGAAGTGAGAAATTCCGAGAAGTTTTGAACCATTTTAGTCTTTAGTACAATTTGGCGTACTTGATGACCCAACTTCAGAAAACTCATAGTAGTTAAAATCCTTCAAGTCAAATATCTCATCCAATGACCAACGAAGCCCGGTTGCGAAGTGATGTTCATCTGAGAAGGTGGCTCTAGTCTCTGCGGATGCAGCCTCAACTTCCAATGTCATTGCAGCCCTGCTCTCATTGTCAGCAGGGAAACTGAAAGAACTATTCGACATTGGCGAGCTTGAATTTCCACTGTTGAAGCCAATCATGTTGTGGTGGTTGATTGAAGGTTGAAGGGCGACTTTAAGGCCTGCAATAAGAAATCTTTGGTGGGGTGATGCGTAGGGAGTTCCCGTATGGGTTGTGACGTCGCAGTGCTTGCAGAGTAGTACTCTATCCTCTAAGCAGAAGAAATACCCATTTCTTTCCTGCAAGCATAATTTGCAATTCAATATTTTATCAACTGCTTCCTTTGATCAAAAATCGAAGAAAATATTTTGTCAAAGTGCTTAGTGAAAAAGAATACTTTTTTCCAACTATCAAATAAAAAAAGCTAATTGGGATTAACCACAACCGGAAACTGTAACAAGCCCCAGCCTTGTCTGTCGTATGAGCTACTCTGGTAATCTGCTGTATTTGCAGGGGACAACAAGAATAGCAAAACTTCTTGCAGTTTAACATAATATCCAAGAATAATAAGTCAACTTTCTCGATTGATCGTCTTAATTAGGCTATTGATTTGTAATCTGTTAAGATAAAGCCTCGTTATTTATATTGATTTCTATGGTAGCGGGTATCTACCATATAGAAATTGCAGAGTATAGAAATTGGCAAGAGGGAGGCATACCTGGCAGACATCACATGGAGGGAGCTGGGGATGCGAAGAGGAGGATGATGAAGACGACAATGGGTGTTTGACAAGACGGACACGCTCATGCTTTTGTGACAGCTTGTTAGCTGCATGCACCTTCTCGTCGCATCCCCTGCATAGTACCGCTTCATCCGCACAACATAGCACCTCTGCCTCCAATTTCTCGCATACGTCGCATTTTATTTTCATATTATCTTCTTCTTCTTCCTCTTTAGCTGAGATATATCTAAGGTAGTTCTTGAATGCTTTAGGGAACACACAACTATCTCCTCAACTATATGTGAGTGACCCTATGGATACAAGCGACCAAAAAACAAATGAAGTGAAACAAGACATGAAATGCTGGTAATAGCCAACGCAAAATGAAGTGAATCAATGCACGGAATGTTGAGGTAATAACAAAATATGGAAAGAAAGAAGTTTTGTATATAAACTCACAAGCTCATTCCTGCTTTCAGGATCAAGGGAGCGGACATCGTCCTGGCTAAGCCAGCCAGCCTGCATGCATCTTTTTCATTTTATTCTGAGCAGCCAGCATGCACCTGAAAGCTACATTCTTTTCCTTTGTAGTATAGCTTCCTGTTTAGATAGGCCATTTGCAAGGAGGGAACCAAGTATATATATACTGATGCTAAGGAGGAGGCAAGGCCGGATTTATTGCTGTGTCTCTACTAGTCTCTAGGATTTGAAAACACCAAAACTTATTCAATGTCTTATGTTTGGTTTAATAATAAGCCTCCGGGTTGCATCCACCTTCTCATCTCATTAGTTCTGCAAACGTTAAGGATCGAGATAGAAACACTGGCCCATTACCCGCCCATATGGTGAATAAGATTGAAAGGGACCTTACGAGTAGGGTACAGCTGGAGCAGCTTTGGGTGTATCAGTGAAACCCCCCATCAACGACCCATCTTCTCTTGCATGGTTTGCTTGCTGGGTTGGTCCATTTTTCAGGGAAATTGGCATGGGGGGAGACTTCAAATTGATGGTCAAATCTTCTCACCACTCGATCGAGTTGCTGCCATTGCTTCTTAATTTAGTGTTTATCTTTGATGCAGCTACTGCCAAAAACTAAATTAGATATGGCTGTGAATCATCCAGAACTGGACCCTTTGTTACTCGGAGAGGGGCCGATAAAACATCAGTTAAAATCTGCAAGATTCTATATCCTTGGGTCATTGGTTCATATGAACTTCGATTCGATATCACATATAACGACCTTTCGCTAACTACGTATGAAAGATACGGAACTCAGTACATGTCTGCATAACATCTTCATATAATCCAATCCACACATAAAAAGATCAGACAGTGATTCTTAAAAACAATTATAGATATCTCCTCTCACTCCCTCAATTCAATTTTTTTTTTTTTTCCCCATTTAGGGGAGGATCGCCTGATGAGTAGAACTTTCAGCAAGGCATCCTACTCTTTCGAAGCATAAGCAGTCGGAGGTCGTGCAACTCACGCAAACCTTGTCCTCTTAAAGGATTGAAGGAGAGAGAGGATGCATGGGCCATTTGCACGCATGCTAATTTATTCAGCAAAAGAGCCTTGGGCTCGCCCGAAAGTCTCAGGTACCGTTCGGCAAAAATGGGAAAGGTCCAACGGGCCCATTTCTTCATGGAACATGGAATGTCGAGTGAAAATTTGGAATAAATAAGTGTTACAGTAATAAAAAATTATAAAAAAAATAAATATATAAATTAATATAATTTCGTATAATATGTTATATTTACTTTGTAATAAAAATAGATTTATAAGCTAACATACATTTAGGTACGTCAATTTGCAAATTTTTTTTTGTAATTTTTTTTTATGACTAAAACATTTTTCTTTCTTTTAATATTTCCACACTATTGAATAGGGTATAATAAAATATTTGAACTCACAAAAACACTCTTAAGTTCTTTAGAACTTAAGAAGTCTAAATAGAAGTGGAATAAAAAATATTTATTATTTTTTTAAATACGTCCGAAATATTTACACGGTGAGAGTAAAAAATATTTAGAAGTCACTTTTATGTGCTACTTTTTCAATCACTTGAACCTCAAATTCAAAAAAATATTAAACCGAAAGAAGGGGACACGAATTGTCTGGAACATGTTGGAAAGATCTTGCACCCTCCCTTCTCTACTTGTAAAAGCTCAGCGGAGAAAGTAATGCTGGAACCTTCCCTATTTCTCTAGACCTCTCCAAAGTTTTCCAACGTCTAATGCCTGTCCCTTCCCCGCGTAATAATAAATAGCATGGCCTCCCATTCCCTCTTCAAAGGTGAGATAAACATTGCACACTGCCATACAAGATCAGCCTTCTCCTACTTCTATAAAAAATCTCTGAGATCAATCAATCTAAATAACCCAATATAGTTTCAGCGCACACAATAAGCAGCAAGAGGAAAAATGAAAGCACAAGTAAAGCATGTCCTCGCTTCGTTTCTCTTACTCTGTACTCTTGTTCGGTTCTCCAATGGGTCTTTGCTGCCACTCATAGAGCGTCCGGGGAGTATTTTAGCTGATATATGGACAGACCCGTTCCGAGTATTGGAGCAACTCCCAGTTGGCCTTGACAAGGAAGACATCGCTTTGGCACTGTCTCCGGCCAGGGTAGACTGGAAAGAGACGCCGGAAGGTCATGTTATAAAGCTGGATGTGCCGGGATTGAAGCAGGAGGATCTGAAGATCGAGGTGGATGAGCGGGTGCTGAGAGTGAGCGGAGAAAGGAAGAGGGAGGAGGAAAAAAAAGGGGAGCACTGGCACCGGATGGAGAGATCCTATGGCAAGTTCTGGAGGCAGTTCCGGTTGCCTGAGAATGTGGACCTGGATTCTGTCAAGGCCAAGCTGGAGAACGGTGAGCTCACTTTGACATTGCCCAAGTTGTCCCCTGACAAGATCAAGAGCCCCAGGGTGGTCAGCATTGCTGCAGAAGAGGACGAACCAGCCAAATCCAAAGTGCAGCAGTAAGGCCAAGCAGGAGCTTTAAAACTATGGACAACTTCTTAGCGAGCAAACTATGGTTATGTGGCTTTTCAGTATGAATAAAGAGTTTCAGTTTCACTTCTTTTTTCTCCTTTTTCTTTTTTGAGTCTTGTTGCAGCCTTTGCTGATGTAATCTCCTAAAGTTACTCCTAAGTCATACTATTTCCTCGATTAACCTCAAATCTCTCCGAGTCTGTTAGAGCATTAACCATGGTTTCGAGGGGGAAATGACATAACTCTCCACTTGCATTGAATTAAAGAATTTGCCAATTATATCCTATATATAATAACAATCAGAGCTTCCATGCACTCTGATGCAGATAGCGATAATTTCTTTGCTCCCACTCCCATCTCCTCTTAGTTGTAGAGAGAAGAGTAGCGAACTGAATAAGAGAGAGAACCGTTGCCGACCTCACTTCAAAATAACAAAATCAAGTAGACTTTCCAAAATTTTGTATATTTCTTCTGTTTTGTAATGCGATTTATCAGCAGAATAAAATTGATAAACTTGGTTGTCAACTTCAATCCAACTGCAACCTGGAGTTTTATAAGAACTCTGCTCCTGCAACTTCTTCCTTACCTTTCGAACCTCATCCCACCTCCCCAGCTCTCCGTATATATTGGCCAGCATTATACCATAACCACCGTTATTTGGGTCAATTTCAATCAACTTTTTGACTGCGAATTCTGCCAAATCTGTGCGACCATGAATCTTACATCCATTAAGCAAAGAACCCCAAACAACCTCATCAGGTTCCATACTCATTCTCCTAGCAACTTCCATGGCTTCTTCAAATCGACCTGCACGACCTAGAAGATCGATCAAGCAGCCAAAATGTTCAATTTTGGGCTCAATCCTATAATCCCGAGTCATCAATTCAAAATAAGAAAGGCCTTTTTCAATCAGTCCTCCATGAGCACAAGCATTCAACAAGCCAACAAATGTAACCTCATCTGGTCTGACATCATCCTCACATTGCATCATCTCCACAAACATGTTAATTGCCCTCTCACTTTGTCCATGGAGAGCAAAAGAATTGATCATGGAATTCCATGAGGTCACTGTTTTTTTCGAGGTCATGTCAAAAACTCTTCTTGCTTCTTTCAAGCTCCCACATTTCCCATACATATCTACTAGAGCATTTGAGATGAGTGTGTTGTTATTAATCCTATTTTTGTAAACATAACCGTGTATCCATTTACCAAGCTGGAGCATGCCAGTATGGCCACAAGCTGGGAGCGCACAAATAACTGTAATCTGATTCGGCCTATTACCTCGATGCTGTCCCTCCAGTGCAAAATTGATCATTCTTCTGAAGAGTGAAATTGCCTCGGGGAAAAGGCCGTTTTGAGAGCACCCTGCAATAACAGCATTCCAAGCCGGGACATCTCTATCCGGCATTTTTTCAAACAATGATATAGCATTACCAATCTCCCCAAGTCGGGTGTACCCAGAAATCATAGCAGTCCATGAGACAACATTTTTATCGTACATTTCATCAAACGCCTGTCTCGCACTAATGATATCCGAACAAATCCTCGAATACGAGTCAACAAGAGCGGTTTCCACAACTGAATATCGACCAAAACCTGATTTTAAAATCTGGGCATGCACCATTTTAGTGCCATGAGATTCCCACGCCTCGGGACAAGATTGCAGGACGTGTGGATAGACAAAATGATTGGGCGGAGGGCGTCCCCTACTAACCATGTTGCGGTACAATACAAATGCCGATTCATGATCGGGCCGAGACGCGTAGGCAGTAATCATAGCAGTATAGAGATAGACATTGGGAGAGTGGAGATGATCGAAGATGAAGCGAGCGTATGAAAAGTTGGCGAGAGAGAGAGCGCAGAAGCGGACAAGCTTAAAGGCGTAAAACTGTGTTTGGCTGTGGCCAAGGGTGGTGAGAAAGGCTTGAAGTTGCTTGAGATGGTTGAGGTGATTGCATTTTGCAAGTATTGCTAAGACGTGTTGGTTTAGGTCCGGCTGGTTCCGAACAGAGTGCATTGTTCTTACTTCTCTACTTGTCTTTGGGGCTCGCTTCCATTGATAGACGTCAATTGCGGCTCTTCTTTTGAAAACAATATACATGAGTTCCGTCAGGCTTTTGATGGCTCCCGCTAATCCATTCGTTTCGTCTAAATGCCATGCATACGAAATCACATGGATAAGTGATACGAGGAATTAAGTACTTTTAATTAGGGGTATAGAAAAAAAAAAAAAAACAAAAAACAAAAAAAAACAAAAAAAAAACTAGAATATCAGTCTGAACCAGTTCGGTCTGGTTTGAAATCAATTTTTGTAATGGTAAAATCGGTCGGAACAGGTCCGATTTCAGTTTTAGACTATTTAGACTCGACTAGACCGATTAAAATAAAAATTTAATCTTAAATATAAAAATTTAATTGACCAAGAGCGCGTGCTTTCATATATAGTAATGAATTTGATTTATAATAATATTCTAACCAAATATCCTTTTGATTCAATTCTAGATTCCATGCATTTGTCTTCAGCTATTGGTCTCTCTCATACACATTTGTTTCAAGTTCTAGATTGTTAGTTACTTTCAATACTTTTCTGAGTTTTCTCTCACGAATCTCTTGCATTAACTAAATTAATATATGCATTCACACATATATTCTTTCATTATTTACACACCATATTTGCAGATTTTTTTAGTAAAACAAATTTTTGTAAAATAGTTTTTAATAAAACATATTTTAGTAAATTTGATTTCTTTTATTAAAGCATATTTTTGTAATAATAATAGATTTTGAAATAAAAATATAAAACATATTATTTTAAAGTAGTTTTTTTTTTATAAACATTTTTTTTTTTTTACAAATTTACATTTTATTAAAACCAGACCAAATTGGACAGGAACCGGTAAGTACCAGTTTAGGGAGGCAACCGGTGCATAATCAGTTTTTTTAAATACAAAACCAGTATATATCGATTTGATCCTGAATTTTGTTCAAAATCAAACCGGATCAATTACACCCCTACTTTTAATCTAAACATTGATATACAATGGGTGAGTTTTTCACCCTATAATCTTAAGAATTCTGCTACTCCGCAGTCAAGTATGTATCATTAGGCATGCTTATAGTGCATTTGCATTTTTTTTCATATATTTTTAAAACATTTTTAAATATTTCAAAAAAAAATACATAAATATACTAGTAGTCAATTTCTTAACCATTAAAGAAAATAAATTCAAAATGCATGAGTGATCAAATCCAAGAGACAAAAATATAGGGCAAAGTTGCAAGCTACCATTTTCCTATTCCTAGCGTCTTCTCCGATCGACTCTAAGAATGATAAAGGCACTTCCCTCTTATTTGGGACGCCAACTTGATATCTCAAGTTATTGATATACATGACTAGACAAGTATTGCATTATATCAAGATACGTGCTACAGTTATAAAGAGATCTCATAAAAATGAATTCACAAATTAATATGATTTTATATGATACATTATATCTACTTTACAATAAAAATAATTTTACAATCTAATATACAATATCAAATTATATCAATTTATAGATTTATTTTTATAAAATATTTTTCTATCTAAAACATTTCTCTTAAATCAATATATGCATACTTTCTCACGTGTCACTCACACGTGAGTCTCATGTGTTGCCATGTCATTTCATGTCCAATACTAACATGGGTCGCTTTGTATATTTTACCAATTTCATATGTTTGGCATTTGACCACCCTAATCTTTCCCTTACTGACGTGTTGGCTACACTTCCTATGATCGTTGCTTGCCCACCTTGGATGTTATGGCATCAAAATTTGTAATTTGCTATCTCATTATTTTCCATCAAAATTGAAGTTGAGGCATTGCTTCATCTTTGATGAAGAGCATATATCTATCCTATAAATACCCATAATAATTTATAGAAGTACATCCCTCTCCTCTGTCGTGTGTCCTATTGGTTCAAATTAATCAAAGATGCCCATTACTCTACAGATCGTGTGTCCTAGTGGAAATTGATATTAACTAATCAATATAATTGTGTGACTTTATTAAAAATAATTTTAATTTTACGAGTTGTAGTTGTATATTTTCTTTAAATGCCAAGAAAATCATATAAGGAATCATTTATTTGGCGCACCTTTTCTCTTTTTCTTTTAATAATTATTGATAAAATAGCTTATAAGATATTGAAAAATTATAAAATTAACAAGAATTATTTGTTCAAAAAGAGAGAGATCAACCGCATAGCTTTTTAACTAAAAAAATAAAAACACAAATACAAAAGAGGAATATTTTAATTATATAAAAATAATCTCATAAATTAATTTAATTTATCGAATTTTAAAATTATTTTAATTATTTTAATAACAAAATGAGTTGTTTGAATGAATGACGGGGCATGGTTACTATGTATATAATCAATCTGATTAAGCAGGAGGAAGGGGCGAAAAAACAACACAATCTCCTCTGCGAAGGGAACACGGGAAATACTACCGTGGAAATGGAAGCAGCAGGAGGAGGAGGAGGAGGAGGGGGGAGTACGCTGTCAGAGATATACCAGAACGCGAAGAAGTTGATGTTGAGGACGAGGGACGCGATGGAACGCTTGGAACGCCTTGAGTACTCGAGCGGTAGCGTTGGGATGGACTCTCCGGAGCTCTCATCCTCAATCACCAGGGACATTACCCACATCCAATCCCTCTGCGTCGAGATGGACCGCCTCTGCCGCTCCCTCCCCTCCAAGTCACACCGCGATCTCTGGAAACGGTGAAATTTCTCTTTCTTTCTCCGATGAATCCTTGGGGACGGGGACTCAATTATTATCGTTAGGGTTTGAATTTTGTTTGTTATATTTCTTGGCCTTATTCATATCCGATTAATTTAGGAATCGATTCATTTTAATACCGCGCGAAAGGCCATTCCAAGTAGTTTTTCACTGGGCGACCAAATACCTTGTAAAGGAATCGTTTCAAATCAAATTATTGGGTCGGTGATAGTTTTCTTTTATGTATGTTGAGCTTTAGTTCAGATCCTTCAAGCATATAGGTACCAATAGTACTTTCACGAGCATTGGATCTGCAGTTTGTATGAAACTTACAGTATATAATGACCGTTGCATTTTTTTGATAGGATATACAGTTTGTGTGACTTTATGCGGTATACAAACAGGAATAGGATCCTTTCCACGTGTTAATTTATACCATAACAACTTATGCTTGTGTGCATGTTTTGGTAATTTCTACTATGAATCTAATGCCTCTTAGAAACACAATGACCAAAGCAAGCATGTTTTGAACTAGATTAGATACTATCCATTTCAAGTGAAATGGAGAGGGTACTTATTATAGAACAACTATATTAGTGTTGATGCAATTTAATTATCCTGTATAATGCAGAAAAGTTGAGCAAGTAGGAGAAGAGTCTGAATCTTTGAAACAAAGTTTGGATAAGTATTCTTTAAGGAATCAGAAGAGGATGATGGAAGCCAAAGAGAGAGCAGAGTTGCTTGGAAGAGCTGTATGTAATTCTTTCTTTAGCTGGCGCTGTAAGCCAGCGGTGGAGATTCTTTTTGGTTTGGCAACAGAATTATTTTTCGCTTCAGTATCTTACCGATATATTTTTATGTTATAGAATGGGGAATCTCACGTTTTGAGAATATTCGATGATGAAGCACAAGCAAGGCAGTCATATCGTAACTCTGCCCGGATGTTGGAAGAAGCTAGTTCAACTGGAGAGGCCATCCTGTCTGCAATGTCAGGCTCAAGGGAACGTCTAAAGGTATCTGAAATTCAGCCTGTGTACTCACGTGTGCTCACATTCTGTTCTCACAATTACACATATCTACATATATGGTTCATACAATAGGCTGTTGTTGATAAAGGATGGGACTGTGAAATTTCAATATAAGCAAGAGAATGTCCATATTGACTTTTGTCATTGGATTAGTTTATAAGAAACTATCTATAATTGTTATAGACTAGTTCGACATGTTAGATTACTAGGTAAGAAAATAATTTCTGTCTTCACTAATCAATGTTCTGGTGGCAACTTATCGAAAAATGATCTGGTGGTAATAGATCTGGAAGTTGCTCAGCTCTGAGATTTGGTGGTAGTGTTATTTTTTTTTTCCTTTTTTTATTTTATGACGTGGAACCTCACTAAGGTGGGGCCCTTCGGGCTCTCCTGGGGAGAAAATCCTGAATCCATGAGGTCCATGACCTCATGGATCTGTGACTAAATGGAATGAAGAATGTTTAGATTGGATAAGTTCTTCACTTTGGGTGTGGAGAGATCCACAGGGCAAATATATTGCTTTCCTTTCTTTATGACACTTTTAACGAAAACATACCGACAATGCAACAGCTACTGCTTTCCCCATGTTAGACTACACAGCTGCACACATAAGTGCCAACTACCTATACACATCTAGTAACATGGACACTAATAACTCCACTAACACGCTAACTCTTAAATATCCCTTAACACACCAGCATACTAACTTATGACAGTTCCACCACCCACCAACTGCTTCCATAACTAATACACATTTGGTAAGATAAACACCCCTTAAAAATGTTGCCTTCGGTTGACTTCAAAACATTATTGCTTTATAATATTGTGCTGTGGTACATGAGTCTCATAACCTTGGAATAAAATTATCTCAATTTCACTTAATATGAAAAGTATCCATTTGGTACTAAACATTGGGTGTTTTGATAATATCATTTCTTGAAATGTATATCAGCCATTTCAAGGGAACCGAAGACGTTAATCTGTGGATTTTCATTTGGTATATGATTGTGTTAGGTGGTGGTCCCAGTAGGCTCTCTCTTGGATAAAGACATAATGATATGAGATAAATTATTAGGCATCCCTGGATATGCTGCATGCGAGTTGGGGTTCTTGATTGCCATGCATGATTCCTTTTTAGGTAGTATTCTTATATTCTTTTGGATTGAGTTTAAAATTGAAAAAAGTAAAACCAAGGTCTAAACTGCTTGGGACAGATAATTTTCTCGACAAATAGTGGTAGTATTTATTGAGTTGAATGTTGCAGAGGAGCCTGATAAGTAATTCTTACATACTTTTTTCCCTGGTTCAGAAAGCACACCGGAAAGCACTCGATGTTCTTAACACAGTAGGGCTTTCGAATTCCGTATTGAAGCTGATCGAGAGGCGGCACCGTGTTGATAATTGGATTAAATATGCAGGCATGATTTTGACACTCGTCATTGTGTTCATCATTTGGAGGTGGACATGATGATCCACTCTTTGGGCTATTTTACGTGTAGTTCGTTTCCTCCATATGTTTTTTTTTCTCCCTTTCCTTGATGCAGTTTTACATCTGAAATGTAATGAATGATATTGTACAAACTACAAAGGGCCAGCCCCGTCACTGAGAATTCGGTTTTATAAAATTAGTGTACTAACGGAAACTATATACTACCTCAGGCTTCTTCTCTTCATGTCCGTGTTTGAAAACTCAAATGCAGTGCGTGCAGCTCCATTTTCAGGATTATATGTTGCATGTTTTATGGATCCCATGTTGGTTTAACATTGCATGTGGCTGCGTGGCGAAAGTGTGATTAACTGGTAGTAAGTTTGGCTTGTTAGCTTGCGTTTGTCTTTATTTGAGCCTGGTTTTTCCAAACTGATGATTAGGTTGTGTTTGGATGTTGAAATGAGTTGAGTTGAGTTGAGATAATAAAATATTGTTAGAATATTATTTATTATTATTATTATTATTTTAGGATTTAAAAAAGTTGAATTGTTTATTATATTTGGTATTGGGATTTGAAAAAGTTGTAATGATGAGTTGAGATGAGTTGAGATGAGTTTTAGTTCCAAATGTACCCGTTTGAATTAAAAAAGTGTTACATTTTATTTTATCTCATCTTATTATTACAATTTTTTTTAAAATTTTTACATAAAATATAATAAACAATTAACAATTGAAATTTTTAAATTTTAATTCAAAATTTTCAAATTTTAAAATAATAATAATATTAAAAAATAATATTTTAACAATATTTTTTTTAATTTTTATCTAAAATCATCTTATTTCATATCATCTCTGAATAATCTATTAGTATTTTTTATTATGGTATAAAGTAATTGACATGTCTAATATTTTGGTTGGGAGAAGTCTCCTCAAACTGGACCACGTTATAAGGTAAGTGTTCCAAAATTGGGATGAGATTTAGGAATTTTAGCTTAAATCCATCGCACTTTAATTTAATTTGCGAAATCTACTTAAGTAATATTAATCATTAAATTCATAAAAAAAAAAAATACATTTTTGTCGAATTCGACCCGTCGCTTGTGCCTAACGTTCACATTGGCACATTGCGTCACGCAAGAGCAAAACTGCAAGAGAGGGAGAGAGGGGATTGGAGAGTGGTTCTGTGGCCTATTTTATCTAAATCCTCACCGATCTCGAAGCCACCAAATAACATCTCTGTTTGGTCAAGACGCCACGTATTTTTTTAAACAAAGGAATATCATATCCTAAATCTGGTATGAATTTATTTACGAACCGAGTCCGAAACATGTCAAAGAAAGGTTGGAAGAGAGAGGTAGAGGGAGAAGAAAAAGGAAAGGCAGACGAAACCAGTTTCGGTCAAGTTCCGATAAACACTCGCAACTCGCAGCCTTTATCTTTACTTATTTGCTTTTGTTCCTCTATTTTCTCCCCTCCCATGCTTTCTGTGCCTTTCCCCTGCCACTGCCAGTTATCTCTCTCCCTCGCTCCCCTCCTATTCATTCACTATATACATACATACATAGTTAACATCTAAACTCTTTGTAGTCGTCCCTCTTTCTTTTAACTCTCTTTTTCTTTCTCGCATTGTTTCTTCTTCTTTTTGGATTGTTTCTCTAAACAAGAAATAAAAAAGTAGAGTCTTCCCTATCAGCAAAAATAATAAAGGCAACTTGATTGCGAATGTCTGGAATCTTGAGATGGATGAACAAGGTGAATCGAATGACGCTGCTGCTGATCTCACACAGCTCCCGTTCCAACCACCCCCAACGGTTCACGCAGGTATCGTCTATCTCGACCCACCTGAACCACCTCCAAGTGGGTACCCACCGCCGGCGCGACTCTCTTATCGGAGTCCAAGAGCGTTACAAGTGGGACCACAGTGGCTCTGACAGCGATGGCCTCAAACATAACCATATCCGCAAGATTCGTGCGGAGTCCAATTGCCCTCGCTGCTTCAAGCACATGGATCTTCTATTCTCCTTCTCCAATCGCCACAATTTAGCCCCTCCGGTTCCGCTTGGGACCTTGGATGATGTTGATGGTGATCATGCTCATCATGCTAAGACCGGAGCAGCCGTCAATCTCTGCCCCAATTGTAAAACCGCTTTCTACTTCCGGCCCCACCGGATTGTCCCCCTCCAGGGCAGCTTCGTCGAGATAGGCAGAGTCAATAATACACCTACCAGACCCAGGAACAGCAACAAAGCTGATGGCAATGGTAACGGTGGTGGAGAAGAGGATTATCGGAATAATAACACTATTGCTAACACAAATAATCGGTTGAGGGCCTCGTTTTGGGACAATTTAAGATCCTACAGTTCTGCTGGGGACCCGCCAGAGAATTGGGCTCCCCCGCCTTCGGGAAATGGCTTGGCCGTCCATACTCCTCCCGGGCCGCCTTTTGCGCCTGGGGTTAATGTAGTTCGGGCGTCAGGGCCCGGTGGTGGTGGCACTGCCGGTGGCGGTGATGGGAGAAGTAATGGAGAGAAAAACGCATGGGGCGGGTCGAGTTTGGGCAAGGATTTGCCCACGCCAAAAGAGATTTGCAAGGGTCTGGACAAGTTTGTTATTGGCCAAGATAGAGCCAAAAAGGTCTTGTTTTTGCTCCTTACCCTTTCTGTGCATAATCGTACCAATCCACAGAATCTTCTACCAATGCATAAAATGCCCATCTTGATGCAAGAAAGATGTTAAGGCATTGTTTTTACATTGTTGCTCCTCTGAGCTTTGCCTTTTGATATCATGTTTGACTTCCTTAGTTCCTTAATTGTGACTCGAATCTTCCACACGTAGAAGATTATTCCTTGTATTACAGTTTTCCCTATACTTATAATCCTGGGCATTTGTGAGAAATGGAATGCACATTCAGCGTTTCCTCTTAATCTCTTTCTCTGAGAATTCTGTTGTTTACACTGCAGGTGCTTTCAGTTGCTGTACATAATCACTATAAAAGAATATATTATGCATCCCTGCGGAAAGGGTTAGTTTTCAAAATGCCATTAATTTACTCGTTTCGTGAGTCCTATAATAAAAGATATGGAACTCTTTCGGATCTTCTTCACCCCCCCCCCCCCCCCCCTCTCTCTTCTTCCCTCGAATGGGAACAGATACTTCAGCTCTGAGGGAATGGTTTTCTGGCCTTTTATTGTCATTTTGTGTTTATCTAATGGAACTGAACTGCTGATTGTAATACATACTAGGCTAGGAACAGAATCAGGAATTCCTGAGAGAATGGATGATGACGATAATGTGGAGCTAGATAAGAGCAACGTCCTTTTGATGGGCCCAACTGGCTCAGGTACAACTATATCGAATTCTGTTTCTTCTGTGACATGCACTGAAAACCATTGGATGATCTATTTGAAAGCCAGCGTATAGAATCTCTGAAATTGTAAGATCAAGCTGCCAATCTGACCTACATGTTGTGAATCAGGGAAGACACTGCTTGCAAAAACACTAGCTCGATTTGTGAATGTGCCCTTTGTCATCGCTGATGCAACAACTTTGACACAGGTATGCCCATTTCTCATTGATATATCTATGGAAATTATAAAAAAATATGCAAACATGGAATCTTAGCGTACTGAACGTGGAAAAATCCGCATCAGCTTTAGTGAATTTTTAGCTTGCTTGTTATCTATTACTACCTACTCAATTGCAAGCAAACTTCATTTTGGAAAGGTAAAAGTTGGCTTGCTCTGATATTACTTTAACGATTTTGTTTGGCTACATTCTTATGGGATGTATTTGTTTATTTATGGTCATTACATTCAAGTGAAGGAGGCAAATAATGCTGTAATTTCCTTTTGTTTTAATATTGCAGGCAGGTTATGTTGGAGAAGATGTTGAATCAATCTTGTACAAATTACTTGCGGTATGCTTCATTTTTTGCTTCTTTAGATTACAAACTGAAATTTATTTGATCAATCGTGGAAGCATGTTGCTACCATGACCTATTCTTGGAGTTCTGAAAGCATCTCATGATCTTTGCAATGGTTTGATTGCTCTTCTTTCATTGTATTTTTTTGTATGACCTTTTTTTGCATGCTTTTATTTATGTAGGTTGATCGATTTTTGTAACAAGATACTTGTCCATTTAATTTATCAAGAAGGGAGGTACTTGTAAAAAAAATTATCAAGAAGATGGGTTACTGAGGAGATATTGCCTCCTTTACTTGAGATGAAAATTTTACTACGGTACAGAGTGTATCAAATTTGTTTTGACCCACTGATCTGAACGTTTGATCCAATGATCCCAATTGAATCCTGAGCAAAAGAAAAAAAAAGTGAATAAAGTCATTTTAGGAGAATAGCTTTTGGCCATCACGTCTGATGTGGGTTAACATCTTCAGTTTTTTTACCTTTCTAACTGGGTGTTTTTTTTTTTTTTTTAATTTCAAAAAAATCAATATACTTTTGCTCCAATTTGGTCATATAATTTAACTTTCTTTTGTTTTGTATCTTCAAACATCAAGTTGAGCATCTTTTAGCCTTTCAGCTTGTGCTTGCGTTTCTGTTGTCACAGGATGTTAATTTGTTTTCGCTTGTCTTTTGGCATTTAGGCGGCTGAGTTCAATGTACAAGCAGCTCAACAAGGGATGGTGTATATTGATGAAGTTGACAAGATAACTAAGAAGGTTCTGTGATGTTCTGGCATCATTTTTATTTGGTTACATGTGCTGGTATTTAAATGCCTGAACTATTCTTAACTGTGATTTTTCAGGCAGAGAGCTTAAACATTAGCAGAGATGTCTCTGGTGAGGGTGTCCAACAGGCATTATTGAAAATGCTAGAAGGAACAGTAAGTGAATTAGTTCTGCAATCTGCACTGCTGTCATTCTCTTCAGTTTATTTATTTATTTATTATGCATTTTCCCATCAAAATCTTTTTGGATGAACTTTGCAGGAATGCTGGTTCTGGTTTTTCTACTTGTTGATTTCCTGCAGGTGAACTGTAGAATAGAAAACATAGAAAACACATGAGAGTTATATTAGCATGTTAGAATGTAATACAGGGGGAACCAACATGTACTTTGGCCCCTATAGGCTTCTCAAACTATATGCACAATGTTGAGCTTATTTCTTGTGATGTCTATATGATGGCATGCAAGTTATCATAGGTCTACTTTTAAAATGATCTAGGGTCTGTGTAAAGGAGACTTAAACTTTGTAATAAGCAGTCGAACACATGTTCTTCTGAATTGAACTATATCAGAGAGACTAGCTGGTATCACATTGAGGGCTGAGTAAATTGGAAGGGATTCCTTGGAAAAGGTGTAAGCTAGAGAAACCTCTTGCTTGGAATGAACAAAACAGTGTTTATTGCAAGGGATAAGAATATAAATGGGGATGAGGCTGTTGAAGAGCCTTGTAGAGGAGTTTGAGTTCCTAAAACAATATATTGGAGATTAAATCTCCATCAGAAGGTGGTGGCCCTAAAACCCAATAAAAGAGTTGAGTGCAGCGGGTAAGCTGCATGTCAATGTGAAGGCACTTGCAACAGAATCAATGTTAAGTTATCTGCATTAATTACGTAGGTTTTGTATATGCATTTTAGGGCTCTCATAATTATATGTCTCTTTGTTCATTGTAAGTTTTCATTTCTATAAAGAGATTACTTGTTGTAAAGTTAGCATCATCTTTGTTAGAAGTCCAAACTAAATTATCTTTTTCTTGTGTAGATAGTCAATGTTCCTGAGAAGGGAGCAAGGAAGCATCCTCGGGGCGATAACATACAGGTATAGTAGGCCTAAAAATGTTCGTTTCTCGGTTTCTGTTTCATTATTTCAAATTATGTTCTTGTTACATATATTTCATATGAGATTCATCATTCTTTTTTATTTACACATTATACGGGATTGATCATTCTTGCATTGTTTCAATGCCATTTTGTGAACTAGTTGTATTTAGCTTTCTAAAAGAAGAAAATCAAGCATTTTATTTTCACTTGATGTTTCCAAGATTCTTTTTTTTATAAGTAAAATGAAAATTTTATTAAAACTAAGGCGCCATACGGAAGTTCGTGCCTGCTTATCCTGGCTACAATAACTATCAAACAGAAATCCATCTGAAGAATGGCACTTGTATATACTAAGGCGTGGGTCTGTACTTTCCCCTATTAGAGAAGGGCGAGGTTTGGAACCCTCAAGCAAGACATGATCTACATAATAAGACATCGTAGTGCCTAGAGATGCAGGTACGGTTCATCGCCTTACTTATCCAAGCGTGTTGCCGGATAGTCTGATATGCCATACTCTAATTTTCCTGGGCCTAGCCCACTTTCTCAACTCAAGTCTTAAGTTCAGCGAATTTCATTGTTGACAAACACCTATGCTAATAAGACAAAGAAGTGGGGAGTCTATGCCTTGAATGAATCAGTAACAATGAATTAGTGGAAGAATAATTCTTCTCATCAGTTACTATTCACTACCCACACCCCACATCCTATGAAAAAAAAAAAAGCTGTGGAACTGAAATAGGCGAAGCCAATGTACACAGGGGAGACAATGAGGGCTCTTTTGCTTTGTGTTGAAGCTGTCTCTAGCCTAAAGGTGAATTTAGGGAAGTCCGAGATGGTGTTGGTGGGAGAAGTGCCTAACATTAGAGGATTGACAAGTATTTTGGGCTGTAAGGTAGCATCTTTGCCTATGAAATATCTGCGTCTTCCTCTTGGGGCCACCTAAATACATCCTAGGAACCTGAAATTAAAAAAGAAAATCATGAACACTAGTTCCATTGAGCACTATGGCTGAAAAACAAAGCAATAAAGCGTTCACAAAAATATTACGAAGTTCCTCCAGTGTGTGCTCCCTATCTTCAAAGCACTGCTCATTCATTTGGATCCAAATACACCACATAAGGCACAAAGGAATCATCCTCCAAACTACAACCACCTAAGGACAACCATGAATACCAACAAGCGAATAAATCCGCCACCCTCAAAGGCATCACTCAAGCCATGCCAATTCTACAAAAAATCTCATCCCACAATGCCCTTGCCACCTCATAGTGCAACAGTAAATGATCCATTGATACCCCATTCTTCTTACTAGTAGCACCAGTCCAAAACAATGAGACCACGCTTCCTCAAATTGTCCATAGTCAAGGCTTTCCCAAGAGAATCCATATGAAGAAAGATACTTTGGAAGGCACATGAGACCTCCAAATACACTTCCATGGGAAAGAATTAAAACTCTGCGATGCCAACAGCTTGTAGTAAGATTGAACTGTAAACTTTTTTGCTCCTTTTTGGGCCTCTGCATCCTATTTTCATTGTTGCTACCCAGCCTTGTAGAATATAAAAGACTGAAGAATTCAGAAACTTCATTCAATTTCCCAATCATGAACAGATCGTAAAACAAACATCCCACTGGTAAGAACCATGAGAAAGGACTGGCAGATCCGACACAGAGGCATCCCGATCAATAACAACGTGATAGAGAGCTGGGAACACCCTATTGAGACCGAGATCACCACAACAAATGTCATGCCAAAATCTGATCCGAGAGCCCTCACCAACTGCGAAACTAATTTGAGTGGCAAAGTTCTTCCAGCCCTTATAAATTTCCATAAACCCACCCCATATGCCCCCTCACCTCAAACATTTTTGCTTTGGTCTTTTTTTACTTATTTATAAGATTTTCAAATTTGATTGAAAAATCTGAAAGGCATAAACCAAGTACACCGGATGTATACAAGAGAAACACCTATTAAGTTCTTCTTTGGTCTTCTATTCACCTCTTTAGGATTACCTTGTTTGTAGGCATGTAAATATTACCAATTTGTTTGGTTATCTGTTGCTTCAGTTACATCGTTGTTCGAATTTATTTAAATGATTTGCAGATAGATACAAAAGATATCCTTTTTATATGTGGTGGAGCATTTGTTGATCTTGAGAAAACCATTTCAGAGAGGTAATTCCTTTTTAGATTTTCCTTTACAGAATTCCTCTACCCTTTGTTTTTTCTTTCCCTTTTAAGATATCCTTCATTTTTTCTCTTAACCAGGCGTCAAGACTCTTCAATTGGTTTTGGAGCACCTGTTCGTGCAAACATGAGAACTGGTGGAGTAACCAATGCTGCAGTGACGTCATCCTTACTTGAGTCGGTGAGAAGCAAGATTCTTTAAAGTCATTGAAGTGGGAATTTAAAGTTTGTATTTTTCTCTTATATATATATTATTTTTGCTTTGTCTTTAGTTAAATTATTCTTGTCCAGATTATAAAGTTGCTTTTTGCACCTTCAGGTTGAAAGTGCTGATCTTATAGCATATGGTCTCATACCGGAGTTTATTGGACGTTTTCCAATTTTAGTTAGTTTGTTAGCTTTAACTGAGGATCAACTTGTGCAGGTAATGCTGCGTTATACTTATTTATTCTTTTTTTTTTATGCTTTATACTTTTTTTTTTTATTAACTTCTTGTTTGTTTAAAGCCCCTGTATCCCGTAATTGGGTGCTTCTCTTGTATATATCTTTTGTACTTAAGTTGCACCTCTTTTTGGTTTTAATGAAGATGACTTATTCAAGAAAAAAAAAAAAAAAAGCCTTGTAACATGGTTGGAACTGTACTGTGTGCTTGTCTTAACTGCATTTTTAAGATTAAGAAATGTGTGTGTGTGTGTGTGTTATTTTTACAGTCTGATGTTAAAAATGGTGTGCTAAGCTTTGTCTGAACCACCATGATATCGCATTACATTTTTTTTAAAATTTCTTAAGTATGCAAAAGATTATGGACAGGATATTCCTCCTATTTGGAACATATAAAATTTACTTGTGTTTTGCTGTGGTTGTAAAGGTCCTCACAGAACCAAAAAATGCTCTTGGTAAGCAGTACAAGAAATTATTCGGCATGAACAATGTAAGCATTTTTTTTCCTACCATTATTGTGTGCTGTTCTCTCTCACTCTCTCTCTTCTTCCAAGCATAGCTTCACCTCCTGGCATTAATGATCTTTCACCCAAATTCAGGTGAAGCTACATTTTACAGAAAGAGCATTGAGACTGATTGCCAAGAAAGCAATGGCAAAGAATACTGGTGCCAGGGGTTTAAGGGCCATACTGGAAAGCATTCTTACTGAAGCCATGTACGAGGTATGCAATTGTCTCTTTTGGTTCTCTTGCTGTGGCTGAATGACTTTTGTCATTCTTAACTATGCTACCACAAAACCTTTGATTCCGCTTGGAGTAACTTTTATATAACTCTTTTTATTCACTTAGAGAATCATACAAGTGCTTGTACTATTCAGATTCCAGATATGAAGACAGGAAATGAGAGAATAGATGCTGTTGTGGTCGATGAGGAGTCAGTGGGTTCAGCAGATACCCCTGGATGTGGAGGGAAAGTTCTCCATGGGGATGGTGCATTGGAGCATTACTTAGCGGAAACCAAGTTGAAAAAGTCAGAGGTAGGAGCTCATATATTGTTTGTGGGCAGGGGGCCTATTCCCATCCATGCATCTGTCTGAGTTTCTTAACTAATTTCGTCTATTAAATTATCAAAGGTGTGATAGTCCTGACCTCTGGACGTTTTTTGAAATTGGTTTTCAAGTAACCATCCTGAGTCGTCAGATCCCCTGGTTTCCATGAGAATAGCATCCCTGCCCATGGAACATTAGACTACTCCTACAAGCAGAGACTGATGATGGATACCTATTAGTATAGGATGATGGTGTAGGTGACCTTTAAATCAAATGGTAGTTCCTCCATTATTCGAATGGGGTTGGAGGGTGCACTGCTTGGTTTGGTACTCATCTGGATGAGTGCGTAACTTATTATTCAAAACATAACTACAGATGGCATATTTTAATCTAGTTTTGTTGGGCTTTTGACCTAACTTCTGAGCACTGATCTAGAGCGAGTTTGGTAATTATGTGGCTGGTCTTTGCATGTTTGCAGGATAATGTCGAGGCAGCGGAGGGAGAGTTGCAGGAGGGTGACTCAGATCTGTCATCTAGAGCCATGAGCATGTAACATCATTGCAAACAGAGTTACTGTTAGGATGCAGCAAATTTCTGTGTTATTGCTAATTTGTAAAAACCACATCCATATATAGGTCGGTGTAATTTATCCCCTTGTAAAACAGAATACCTTGGGGTTTCATGTTCATTGGATTAGAGGGAAAATGAAAGTAAAATGTAGCATTGCTAATTTATGCAGCACACTATCTCTTGCCTTGTTAATTAAGTTTATAATGCAGAGTCAAATTCACAATGGGGTGTCTGTCTGTTTAGTCGTTAAAGGCAGCCACTCTATCAAATATGGTTAGTAAACGTGGAGGAAGGATTAGTGTAGTGTGGTGCTTGTGAGGCCAGTGGGGATTTGTTTTGTTTCCACTTGTCGCTTTCCCTCGCTCAGTTTCAGGTCTTCTAATAAGATTTGATTGGTAGGACTGGTTTACATGTTTGAGCGATGTAAAATCTAATTAATTATATATATATATATATATATAGTACAGGAATCTTCACTATTTCAAGTTTATTTCACTTGCATCTATCTGCCTAATTAGCTTAGAGTTAGATTCGGCACTCGATAATTTGCCATTGCAACTGAGGGCTCTCAGCGCCCTGCATGGTGGCTCAATTCAAGCTCGCTCCAACTGATTTAGGGAAAGTTTTTAATCACATGGATGCCAGATGATTTCCAGTGTGTGTGTGCGCGCGCGCATTCAAGAGAGAGAGGGGATTCCCAATTCTTAATAATAATCGAAGTAAATTACTTATTATCCATTCCCACATATACATTAATTAGACTTGGAGATAGAAGAGTCGGATGTAAAACCTAAAACCAAGGATGATAAAAGAGACATTAATTTATTAGGCCTTAGACTTGTTAATGAGCTCATGAGCTTGGAAGGTGGATGGAAGAGCTGGAATTGCTCCCTTCTTTGTAGTACAAATTGCTCCACAAGCATTTGCAAATGTCAACGCCTCCCTCAGTTTTCCTTCATCCTTGCATGATTAAAAAAAATAAAGAAACAAGAGAGAAAATTAATTGCAGACTCATGAAACCAAAAAATAAAAAAGTGTTTGAGCGAAAAAGAAAAGAATAAATACATGAAAGATGCAGCTAATAGAATCATTCGCCATGCAGGAAACCAAAAGAGCACCAACAAAAGCATCCCCAGCACCAGTTGTGTCGACAGTATTCACCGAGAACCCAGCCACCTTTCCTTTGAAGCTCTGTTATTTATATCCAAAACATGCCCACTCCAAGTAAAAATATATATTGGGTGGAAATGAATAGCTTATCATACATTTATACGCAAAAATAGAAGGGGGAGTGGAGGAAAGCTCGATCCCTTAATTATAATAATAATACCTTAGTGAAGTATCTACATCCCTTCTCTCCATCGGTAACGACGAGCAGCTTGAGGTTATCGTGCCATAGCCTCAGAACGACATCTTCTTTGCCGGGATCTCCGTCGGTTAGGAATTGAACCTCTTCATCGCTTACCTATATATACCAATTAATTACAACAACGAACCATTTAATCAAATCTTCTATATGTGTGTGTGTGTGTGTGTATTGCATGGATCCTTCCAAGTCCAACTATCAAATCCTTATAATCCAATCCTATCAAACAAATTTCAAATGTATTATATCCAATTAATCCAATTATGACTGCAAAAGACCAAACAAAAAACATATAATTGGAATAAAAAGGCCTGAAGTGTTCGTATTTAATTAGCTTTATAATATAATAGCAGCTAGCTGGACGAAATTGGTGACAGCATTTTATATATATATATACCTTGATGAAATCAGCTTGATCCCAGATACTCTTGATTCCATCTCTAGCAGCATCAGCAGAAGGCCACAGAGGTAGCCGCACGTTTGGATCATATGAAAGCAATATGCCGGCTTCCTTAGCAGCTTTCATGGCTGCAATGTGTGCCGACCTGCATGGCTCAGATATCAGGCTTATGGATCCATAATGGAAGATCTTGGCCCGCTTGATGAGACCAATGTTTAGCTCGGACTCTTTTAGAAGCATGTCCGCACTAGGATTTCTATAAAACATGAACTCCCTCTCCCCGTTCTTCTTCAGAGTCACAAATGCCAGTGCAGTTCTGGCATCCGGATCAAAACACACACCGTCTGTGTTCACCTCGTTCTTCTTCAAGATATCTACTAGCATGTGCCCAAACTCATCATCTCCCAACTGTAAATTGTTGATCATTACACATGAACATGATCAGTGCCGTTTATACGTGTTTCTTATGACTAATTTCTGTTAAAAACAAAAAACAAACTTGAGAAGTGGGGAGAACCTTGCCAATGAAGGCAGAGTTGCCGCCAAGCTTAGTAATGGCACAAGCAACATTGGCAGGAGCACCGCCGGGTGCTTTGAGGAAAGCAGTAGACTCAGCCAAGGAAACTGTTGGAAATATTTTCAAAATAGTATATATATAAAATTTATTATTAATAATATTTTGGGGATTTATTTTTGGAAGTTGTGAATTAGTTTGGAAAGAGAGAAGTTATGGAAACTTATAATGGCTATATTATTGTGTTTTTGTTTGCAACCATAAGCCTTTAACTGGTTTAGTGGTATTGATGCTTCCCATGTAAACCCATGGACTGGGTTCGATCCACACCTCTTCCGAAGGAAAGGTTTTTATGGATTTATTTAGAGGCCTCTCCAAGAGGCGTGCTGTCAGCACCAAGGGGTGCATGCGTGAGGCACATGCAGCGAGGTGCTGCAATGCTTGGGAAAATGAAAATAAAACTCCGAAAGTGTGCGTCTCATGATTCGAACTGGTGCCATCCAGTTCAAGTGGAAGCAAGGCAACCATTGGACTAAGTCCAACTGTTGTGTCATTTGGCAACAGACATAATATATGTACTGGTTCTGAACAGTTTTCAGAAATACGAAGAGTTATAACTTTTCGTTCACAACCTTTGGTCATCTATAAATAGACCCATTGGCCTGCCATTTGAGAAGAACAGAATATAATTTCGAATTCTCTCTCTCCCAAGTTCTTCACTTCTTCATATTATTAGAACTTGTTAGAATCTGTTTGTTCTCGAGAGAACAGATTTCTAATTTCTTGGTTGAATAGCAAAATCTGAGGGTATTCGGGGTCTAATTTCGTGTGTGCATAACGCAGTTAGACAAACAGACTTGTTCTGGGCTTCATTGTATCTTGGAGGCAAATTTGCTTGTAACCCGTGTGCATACCGTTATTGGTGGGGGCGAATATTGTCTTAAGGAAAGCGACATTGTAACGCGCCTTGAAGCAAACTTTCTCTCACTATTGTCTATTTTGCAGCCCCTTTGTTCCAACAATCTTAAGACAATATTGCATTACTAATGGCACATAGTTTGAGAGAGTTTGCTGCGGACTTTGTCAAACTTGAACGTTTTGATGGAGCCAATTTTCGACGCTGGCAAAAGAAGATGCACTTTCTCCTGGCCAGTCTAAAAGTGGTGTATGTTCTAACCACTCCTAGGCCATCTGCAAATGAAGACGAGACAATTGCTCAAAGTCGGGCAAGAGTCAAGTGGGAACAAGACGACTACATCTGCAAGGGTCACATCTGCAATGCAATGTCTGACACATTGTTCGACGCGTACCAGAACAAAGCAACCGCCAAGGATCTTTGGGACGCACTTGAGGCTAAGTATCTCTTAGAAGATGCGACAAGTAAGAAATTTCTGGCTACCAAATTTTTCAGTTATAAAATGGTAGACTCTAGGCCTATTGTTGAACAATTCAATGAAATTATGCATATTCTTGATCAATTCACTCAACACAATATGAAGATGGATGATTCTATATCGGTTTCATCCATTATCGATAAACTTCCTCCATCATGGAAAGACTATAAAAGAAGTCTAAAGCATAGAAAGGAGGAAATGTCTCTGGAAGATCTAAGCCAACATCTTCGTATAGAAGAGGAAATAAGGCTCAGAGATGGTAAAGAAGAGCGTGACTCTTTGACCTCCAATATGCATATGGTAGAGGAAGGGAAGACTCACAAAATTGGACAACCCAAGCAATCTGGATATGAAAATCGGAAGAGAAAGAATAACTTTGGAAGAAAACAAAGTTACTTCCAAGACAAAAATCAGAAGAAACTGAGTGTAAATTGCTTTCATTGTGGAAAGCCAGGCCATTACAAAAGAGATTGTCGTTTCCTTAAAAAGAAACAACAAAACTCTGACTCCAAAGAGAATTTTATGGCCATGATTTCTGAGGTCAATATTCTCGAAGGAGACAACTCTTGGTGGATTGACTCAGGAGCAACAAGACATGTTTGCAAAGACAAGAGTTTGTTTAAAAAGTATGAGTCGGAAGAAGATGGATGCGTTATCTACATGGGAAATTCATCCACTGCTACAGTTAAAGGCAAAGGCACAATAGATTTGGAGTTCACATCTGGAAAAGTGCTTACTCTCAGGGATGTATATCATGTACCAGAAGTTAGGAAAAATCTTGTATCTGGTAGTCTTCTGAATAAGTATGGGTTTAAATTAATCTTTGAGTCAGATAAATTTGTTCTGACCAAAGGGGGTAATTTTGTGGGGAAGGGATATCTGAGTGAAGGCATGTTCAAACTCAATATTAATAATAAAGTGAATGTTTCTGTTTATATGCTTGATTCATATTCTTTATGGCATTGTCGTTTAGGACATATTCATGCTAGAAAGCTTGATGACATGGTTAATTTAAGTTTAATTCCTAAATATGCTAAAGATATGATAGATAAATGTAGAATATGCATGCAAACAAAAATTACAAGAAAATATTTTTCTAAAGTAGAAAGAACTTCATCTTTATTGCAATTAATACACAGTGATGTATGTGACATGCATAGCACGCCTACTAGAGGAGGTAAAAAATATTTTGTGACTTTTATAGATGATTTCTCTAGATATTGCTATGTTTATTTGATGCATTCAAAGGACCAAGTTTTGGATAATTTTAAGGCATATAAAAATGAAGCAGAAAATCAATGTGATGTCAAGATAAAATGTCTTAGATCCGATAGAGGAGGTGAATATCACTTTCCTGCTTATTGTGAATCTGTAGGCATTATTCATGAAACTACTATGGCTTACACTCCACAACAAAATGGAGTAGCAGAAAGGAAAAACAGAACTTTAGTAGAAATGGTTAATGCCATGCTTACTAATTCTGGTTTAAACAAAAGTTTTTGGGGAGAAGCTATGCTGACAGCATGCTATATTTTGAATAGAATACCCCACAAGAAAACTAAAGTTTCTCCATATGAATTATGGAAGAAAAGAAAACCAAACTTAAATCATTTTAAAGTTTGGGGTTGTCGAGCCATAGTTAGATTACCTGAACCTAAGATAAAGAAGTTAGGACAAAAAGCCATTGAGTGCATTTTCTTAGGTTATGCACATCACAGTGTTGGCTATAGATTCCTAGTTGTGGAACCTAACGGTTCTGTTGATGTCAATACAGTGATTGAATCCAGGGATGCTGAATTTTTTGAAAATAGATTCAGTGAAATTCCACTTTTTAATGATAAAATAGTGGAATTAGACAGATCACTTGAAAATAATGGTGAATCTGGTGAACCATTTGAACCAAGAAGGAGTAAACGAGTAAGAACTGAAAAGTCATTTGGACCAGATTTTGTTGTGTACTTGGTAGATGGTACAAGAGATTCATCTTGTAACCAAATCATGATTACACACAATGTTGAGAATGATCCTATGACGTATGAAGAGGCTATGAAGTCTCAGGATGTAGCTTTTTGGAAAGAAGCTATTAATGATGAAATGGATTCAATCATGGGTAATAATACTTGGAAATTAGTAGATTTACCCCCTGGTTCGACACCTATTGGTTGCAAATGGATTTTTAAAAGGAAACTGAAAGTAGATGGAACAATTGAAAAGTTTAAGGCAAGACTAGTAGCAAAGGGTTTTACCCAGAAGGCAGGGTTAGATTATTTTGATACCTACGCACCAGTTGCTAGGATTGCTACTATCAGAACTTTGATTGCCTTAGCAGCCATCTACAAGTTTGAAATCCATCAAATGGATGTTAAGACTGCCTTCTTGAATGGTGAGTTAGAAGAAGAAATTTACATGGAACAACCCGAGGGGTTTGTCATGCTTGGCCAAGAACATAAAATTTGTAAATTGGTTAAGTCACTTTATGGACTTAAACAAGCACCAAAACAATGGCACGAAAAGTTTGATAAAGCTGTAGTGAAAAATGGTTTTAGGATACATGAATCTGATAAATGTGTCTACAGCAAGTTCAATGGGAATAAAGGTGTTATAATATGCTTATATGTGGATGACATGTTGATTTTTGGCACTGATAATATGAGCATTGAAAGTACTAAGAAATTTTTGTCATCAAATTTCGATATGAAGGATTTGGGTATTGCAAATGTGATTTTGGGTATTAGAATTATAAGAAATGATAATGGTATAACTCTAACCCAATCACATTATATTGAGAAAATATTAAAAAAGTTTAATTACTTTGATTGCAAACCCATGGCTACACCTTTTGATTCAAATTTTAAATTGTATCC
Organism: Juglans regia; assembly: GCF_001411555.2. NCBI lineage: Eukaryota > Viridiplantae > Streptophyta > Magnoliopsida > Fagales > Juglandaceae > Juglans > Juglans regia. The sequence continues at coordinate 1,463,005 of NC_049901.1, read as the reverse complement.
TAATACTGGGAGAGCAGTGGATCAACTTGAATATGCTAGAGTTATTGGTTGTCTAATGTATGCTATGACATGTACTAGACCTGATATTGCATTTGCAGTAGGCAAACTTAGTAGGTACACTAGTAACCCTAGTCATATTCATTGGATAGCTGTACAAAGAATTTTCAAATATTTGAAAAATACCATAAATTATGGTATTGAGTACAGCGGATTTCCTTCGGTAGTAGAAGGATACTCAGATGCCAGTTGGATAACTGAGCATGATGATCACAAGTCAACCAGTGGGTGGATATTCACCCTTGGTGGAGGAGCAATCTCCTGGGGATCAAAGAAGCAGACATGCATAACTGACTCTACCATGGCAGCAGAGTTTATAGCATTAGCTTCTTGTAGCAAAGAGGCAGAGTGGCTGAGAAACTTATTAATAGAGATTTCTATTTGGCCAAAACCAATGCCACCAATATCTTTGCATTGTGACAGTCAGGCTACACTGTCGCGGGCCTATAGCCATATATATAATGGCAAGTCTAGGCATATTGGATTAAGACATAGCTATGTAAGGCAATTACTCACAGATGGAGTAATTACAATTGATTTTGTGAGATCTTGTCAAAATTTGGCAGATCCATTAACTAAAGGACTTGCAAGGGATTTGATGTGGAAGACATCAAAGGGGATGGGTTTAAAGCCAATACAATAAAATCACCAATAATGGAAACTCGACTCAACTCTTGAACATATCAAGACTTGAGTTCAATGAGCAAAGTACATTATATGTTCGTGATTTGCAAGCACTGTAATATTTAAATTAGTTTTAAAACTAATTTAATCATCCCAAAGTTTGAAGTGCTTGGTACTGTAATGAAAAGGAGAGGTTGAGCAATAAGCTCTTAATAGACTTATAACATGGTTATGTTAAAGTGTTTAGTTACAGGACACTTTTGATAAGTCTACCTATATGAGTGTCGGGGGTGGTGCCGCCTCCTATGCGAATTACGGCTTTGTCACTAGAGCGCTCATGAAACCAGGATATAGACACAAGGCCAATCCACGTGTCGGCTTTTATGAACTACCCAAAGAGAAGAAAGTTTATATGTGAGATATATCCGGCTAATCGTATAGAATCGCTAGTTCAAAGCATTGTCTACTATGTCATTCTGGTTAGCTTTGATGTATTTTCACTATGTGAAGGTTCAAGTCCAAAAGACACCTTCATTTATGTATAAGTTTTCCTATTCCAACCAGGATGTATTTTGAAAATGGTGGGGGATTGTTGGAAATATTTTCAAAATAGTATATATATAAAATTTATTATTAATAATATTTTGGGGATTTATTTTTGGAAGTTGTGAATTAGTTTGGAAAGAGAGAAGTTATGGAAACTTATAATGGCTATATTATTGTGTTTTTGTTTGCAACCATAAGCCTTTAACTGGTTTAGTGGTATTGATGCTTCCCATGTAAACCCATGGACTGGGTTCGATCCACACCTCTTCCGAAGGAAAGGTTTTTATGGATTTATTTAGAGGCCTCTCCAAGAGGCGTGCTGTCAGCACCAAGGGGTGCATGCGTGAAGCACTGCAATGTTTGGGGTCAAGGGGCGCGCGCGAGGCACATGCAGCGAGGTGCTGCAATGCTTGGGAAAATGAAAATAAAACTCCGAAAGTGTGCGTCTCATGATTCGAACTGGTGCCATCCAGTTCAAGTGGAAGCAAGGCAACCATTGGACTAAGTCCAACTGTTGTGTCATTTGGCAACAGACATAATATATGTACTGGTTCTGAACAGTTTTCAGAAATACGAAGAGTTATAACTTTTCGTTCACAACCTTTGGTCATCTATAAATAGACCCATTGGCCTGCCATTTGAGAAGAACAGAATATAATTTCGAATTCTCTCTCTCCCAAGTTCTTCACTTCTTCATATTATTAGAACTTGTTAGAATCTGTTTGTTCTCGAGAGAACAGATTTCTAATTTCTTGGTTGAATAGCAAAATCTGAGGGTATTCGGGGTCTAATTTCGTGTGTGCATAACGCAGTTAGACAAACAGACTTGTTCTGGGCTTCATTGTATCTTGGAGGCAAATTTGCTTGTAACCCGTGTGCATACCGTTATTGGTGGGGGCGAATATTGTCTTAAGGAAAGCGACATTGTAACGCGCCTTGAAGCAAACTTTCTCTCACTATTGTCTATTTTGCAGCCCCTTTGTTCCAACAATCTTAAGACAATATTGCATTACTAATGGCACATAGTTTGAGAGAGTTTGCTGCGGACTTTGTCAAACTTGAACGTTTTGATGGAGCCAATTTTCGACGCTGGCAAAAGAAGATGCACTTTCTCCTGGCCAGTCTAAAAGTGGTGTATGTTCTAACCACTCCTAGGCCATCTGCAAATGAAGACGAGACAATTGCTCAAAGTCGGGCAAGAGTCAAGTGGGAACAAGACGACTACATCTGCAAGGGTCACATCTGCAATGCAATGTCTGACACATTGTTCGACGCGTACCAGAACAAAGCAACCGCCAAGGATCTTTGGGACGCACTTGAGGCTAAGTATCTCTTAGAAGATGCGACAAGTAAGAAATTTCTGGCTACCAAATTTTTCAGTTATAAAATGGTAGACTCTAGGCCTATTGTTGAACAATTCAATGAAATTATGCATATTCTTGATCAATTCACTCAACACAATATGAAGATGGATGATTCTATATCGGTTTCATCCATTATCGATAAACTTCCTCCATCATGGAAAGACTATAAAAGAAGTCTAAAGCATAGAAAGGAGGAAATGTCTCTGGAAGATCTAAGCCAACATCTTCGTATAGAAGAGGAAATAAGGCTCAGAAATGGTAAAGAAGAGCGTGACTCTTTGACCTCCAATATGCATATGGTAGAGGAAGGGAAGACTCACAAAATTGGACAACCCAAGCAATCTGGATATGAAAATCGGAAGAGAAAGAATAACTTTGGAAGAAAACAAAGTTACTTCCAAGACAAAAATCAGAAGAAACTGAGTGTAAATTGCTTTCATTGTGGAAAGCCAGGCCATTACAAAAGAGATTGTCGTTTCCTTAAAAAGAAACAACAAAACTCTGACTCCAAAGAGAATTTTATGGCCATGATTTCTGAGGTCAATATTCTCGAAGGAGACAACTCTTGGTGGATTGACTCAGGAGCAACAAGACATGTTTGCAAAGACAAGAGTTTGTTTAAAAAGTATGAGTCGGAAGAAGATGGATGCGTTATCTACATGGGAAATTCATCCACTGCTACAGTTAAAGGCAAAGGCACAATAGATTTGGAGTTCACATCTGGAAAAGTGCTTACTCTCAGGGATGTATATCATGTACCAGAAGTTAGGAAAAATCTTGTATCTGGTAGTCTTCTGAATAAGTATGGGTTTAAATTAATCTTTGAGTCAGATAAATTTGTTCTGACCAAAGGGGGTAATTTTGTGGGGAAGGGATATCTGAGTGAAGGCATGTTCAAACTCAATATTAATAATAAAGTGAATGTTTCTGTTTATATGCTTGATTCATATTCTTTATGGCATTGTCGTTTAGGACATATTCATGCTAGAAAGCTTGATGACATGGTTAATTTAAGTTTAATTCCTAAATATGCTAAAGATATGATAGATAAATGTAGAATATGCATGCAAACAAAAATTACAAGAAAATATTTTTCTAAAGTAGAAAGAACTTCATCTTTATTGCAATTAATACACAGTGATGTATGTGACATGCATAGCACGCCTACTAGAGGAGGTAAAAAATATTTTGTGACTTTTATAGATGATTTCTCTAGATATTGCTATGTTTATTTGATGCATTCAAAGGACCAAGTTTTGGATAATTTTAAGGCATATAAAAATGAAGCAGAAAATCAATGTGATGTCAAGATAAAATGTCTTAGATCCGATAGAGGAGGTGAATATCACTTTCCTGCTTATTGTGAATCTGTAGGCATTATTCATGAAACTACTATGGCTTACACTCCACAACAAAATGGAGTAGCAGAAAGGAAAAACAGAACTTTAGTAGAAATGGTTAATGCCATGCTTACTAATTCTGGTTTAAACAAAAGTTTTTGGGGAGAAGCTATGCTGACAGCATGCTATATTTTGAATAGAATACCCCACAAGAAAACTAAAGTTTCTCCATATGAATTATGGAAGAAAAGAAAACCAAACTTAAATCATTTTAAAGTTTGGGGTTGTCGAGCCATAGTTAGATTACCTGAACCTAAGATAAAGAAGTTAGGACAAAAAGCCATTGAGTGCATTTTCTTAGGTTATGCACATCACAGTGTTGGCTATAGATTCCTAGTTGTGGAACCTAACGGTTCTGTTGATGTCAATACAGTGATTGAATCCAGGGATGCTGAATTTTTTGAAAATAGATTCAGTGAAATTCCACTTTTTAATGATAAAATAGTGGAATTAGACAGATCACTTGAAAATAATGGTGAATCTGGTGAACCATTTGAACCAAGAAGGAGTAAACGAGTAAGAACTGAAAAGTCATTTGGACCAGATTTTGTTGTGTACTTGGTAGATGGTACAAGAGATTCATCTTGTAACCAAATCATGATTACACACAATGTTGAGAATGATCCTATGACGTATGAAGAGGCTATGAAGTCTCAGGATGTAGCTTTTTGGAAAGAAGCTATTAATGATGAAATGGATTCAATCATGGGTAATAATACTTGGAAATTAGTAGATTTACCCCCTGGTTCGACACCTATTGGTTGCAAATGGATTTTTAAAAGGAAACTGAAAGTAGATGGAACAATTGAAAAGTTTAAGGCAAGACTAGTAGCAAAGGGTTTTACCCAGAAGGCAGGGTTAGATTATTTTGATACCTACGCACCAGTTGCTAGGATTGCTACTATCAGAACTTTGATTGCCTTAGCAGCCATCTACAAGTTTGAAATCCATCAAATGGATGTTAAGACTGCCTTCTTGAATGGTGAGTTAGAAGAAGAAATTTACATGGAACAACCCGAGGGGTTTGTCATGCTTGGCCAAGAACATAAAATTTGTAAATTGGTTAAGTCACTTTATGGACTTAAACAAGCACCAAAACAATGGCACGAAAAGTTTGATAAAGCTGTAGTGAAAAATGGTTTTAGGATACATGAATCTGATAAATGTGTCTACAGCAAGTTCAATGGGAATAAAGGTGTTATAATATGCTTATATGTGGATGACATGTTGATTTTTGGCACTGATAATATGAGCATTGAAAGTACTAAGAAATTTTTGTCATCAAATTTCGATATGAAGGATTTGGGTATTGCAAATGTGATTTTGGGTATTAGAATTATAAGAAATGATAATGGTATAACTCTAACCCAATCACATTATATTGAGAAAATATTAAAAAGTTTAATTACTTTGATTGCAAACCCATGGCTACACCTTTTGATTCAAATTTTAAATTGTATCCTAATACTGGGAGAGCAGTGGATCAACTTGAATATGCTAGAGTTATTGGTTGTCTAATGTATGCTATGACATGTACTAGACCTGATATTGCATTTGCAGTAGGCAAACTTAGTAGGTACACTAGTAACCCTAGTCATATTCATTGGATAGCTGTACAAAGAATTTTCAAATATTTGAAAAATACCATAAATTATGGTATTGAGTACAGCGGATTTCCTTCGGTAGTAGAAGGATACTCAGATGCCAGTTGGATAACTGAGCATGATGATCACAAGTCAACCAGTGGGTGGATATTCACCCTTGGTGGAGGAGCAATCTCCTGGGGATCAAAGAAGCAGACATGCATAACTGACTCTACCATGGCAGCAGAGTTTATAGCATTAGCTTCTTGTAGCAAAGAGGCAGAGTGGCTGAGAAACTTATTAATAGAGATTTCTATTTGGCCAAAACCAATGCCACCAATATCTTTGCATTGTGACAGTCAGGCTACACTGTCGCGGGCCTATAGCCATATATATAATGGCAAGTCTAGGCATATTGGATTAAGACATAGCTATGTAAGGCAATTACTCACAGATGGAGTAATTACAATTGATTTTGTGAGATCTTGTCAAAATTTGGCAGATCCATTAACTAAAGGACTTGCAAGGGATTTGATGTGGAAGACATCAAAGGGGATGGGTTTAAAGCCAATACAATAAAATCACCAATAATGGAAACTCGACTCAACTCTTGAACATATCAAGACTTGAGTTCAATGAGCAAAGTACATTATATGTTCGTGATTTGCAAGCACTGTAATATTTAAATTAGTTTTAAAACTAATTTAATCATCCCAAAGTTTGAAGTGCTTGGTACTGTAATGAAAAGGAGAGGTTGAGCAATAAGCTCTTAATAGACTTATAACATGGTTATGTTAAAGTGTTTAGTTACAGGACACTTTTGATAAGTCTACCTATATGAGTGTCGGGGGTGGTGCCGCCTCCTATGCGAATTACGGCTTTGTCACTAGAGCGCTCATGAAACCAGGATATAGACACAAGGCCAATCCACGTGTCGGCTTTTATGAACTACCCAAAGAGAAGAAAGTTTATATGTGAGATATATCCGGCTAATCGTATAGAATCGCTAGTTCAAAGCATTGTCTACTATGTCATTCTGGTTAGCTTTGATGTATTTTCACTATGTGAAGGTTCAAGTCCAAAAGACACCTTCATTTATGTATAAGTTTTCCTATTCTAACCAGGATGTATTTTGAAAATGGTGGGGGATTGTTGGAAATATTTTCAAAATAGTATATATATAAATTTATTATTAATAATATTTTGGGGATTTATTTTTGGAAGTTGTGAATTAGTTTGGAAAGAGAGAAGTTATGGAAACTTATAATGGCTATATTATTGTGTTTTTGTTTGCAACCATAAGCCTTTAACTGGTTTAGTGGTATTGATGCTTCCCATGTAAACCCATGGACTGGGTTCGATCCACGCCTCTTCCAAAGGAAGGGTTTTTGTGGATTTATTTAGAAGCCTCTCCAAGAGGCGTGCTGTCAGCACCAAGGGGTGCATGCGTGAAGCACTGCAATGTTTGGGGTTCAAGGGGCGCGCGCGAGGCACATGCAGCGAGGTGCTGCAATGCTTGGGAAAATGAAAATAAAACTCCGAAAGTGTGCGTCTCATGATTCGAACTGGTGCCATCCAGTTCAAGTGGAAGCAAGGCAACCATTGGACTAAGTCCAACTGTTGTGTCATTTGGCAACAGACATAATATATGTACTGGTTCTGAACAGTTTTCAGAAATACGAAGAGTTATAACTTTTCGTTCACAACCTTTGGTCATCTATAAATAGACCCATTGGCCTGCCATTTGAGAAGAACAGAATATAATTTCGAATTCTCTCTCTCCCAAGTTCTTCACTTCTTCATATTATTAGAACTTGTTAGAATCTGTTTGTTCTCGAGAGAACAGATTTCTAATTTCTTGGTTGAATAGCAAAATTTGAGGGTATTCGGGGTCTAATTTCGTGTATGCATAATGCAGTTAGACAAACAGACTTGTTCTGGGCTTCATTGTATCTTGGAGGCAAATTTGCTTGTAACCCGTGTGCATACCGTTATTGGTGGGGGCGAATATTGTCTTAAGGAAAGCGACATTGTAACGCGCCTTGAAGCAAACTTTCTCTCACTATTGTCTATTTTGCAGCCCCTTTGTTCCAACAATCTTAAGACAATATTGCATTACTAATGGCACATAGTTTGAGAGAGTTTGCTGCGGACTTTGTCAAACTTGAACGTTTTGATGGAGCCAATTTTCGACGCTGGCAAAAGAAGATGCACTTTCTCCTGGCCAGTCTAAAAGTGGTGTATGTTCTAACCACTCCTAGGCCATCTGCAAATGAAGACGAGACAATTGCTCAAAGTCGGGCAAGAGTCAAGTGGGAACAAGACGACTACATCTGCAAGGGTCACATCTGCAATGCAATGTCTGACACATTGTTCGACGCGTACCAGAACAAAGCAACCGCCAAGGATCTTTGGGACGCACTTGAGGCTAAGTATCTCTTAGAAGATGCGACAAGTAAGAAATTTCTGGCTACCAAATTTTTCAGTTATAAAATGGTAGACTCTAGGCCTATTGTTGAACAATTCAATGAAATTATGCATATTCTTGATCAATTCACTCAACACAATATGAAGATGGATGATTCTATATCGGTTTCATCCATTATCGATAAACTTCCTCCATCATGGAAAGACTATAAAAGAATTCTAAAGCATAGAAATGAGGAAATGTCTCTAGAAGATCTAAGCCAACATCTTCGTATAGAAGAGAAAATAAGGCTTAGAGATGGTAAGGAAGAGCATGACTCTTTGACCTCCAATATGCATATGATAGAGGAAGGGAAGACCCACAAAATTGGATAACCCAAGCAATCCGGATATGAAAACTGGAAGAGAAAGAATAACTTTGGAAGAAAACAAAGTCACTTCCAAGGCAAGAATAAGAAGAAACTGAGTGTAAATTGCTTCCATTGTGGAAAGCCGGACCATTACAAAAGAGATTGTCGTTTCCTTAAAAAGAAACAAAACAACTCTGACTCCAAAGAGAATTTTGTGGCCATGATTTCTGAGGTCAACATTCTCGAAGGAGACAACTCTTGGTGGATTGACTCAGGAGCAACACGACATGTTGCAAAGACAAGAGTTTGTTTAAAAAGTATGAGTCGGAAGAAGATGGATGTGTTATCTATATGGAAAATTCATCTACTGCTACAGTTAAAGGCAAATACACAATAGATTTGGAGTTCACATATGGAAAAATACTTACTCTCAGGGATGTATATCATGTACTAGAAGTTAGGAAAAATCTTGTATTTGGTAGTCTTCTGATTAAGTATGGGTTTAAATTAGTCTTTGAGTCAGATAAATTTGTTCCGACCAAATGGGGTAATTTTGTGGGGAAGGGATATCTGAGTGAAGGCATGTTCAAACTCAATATTAATAATAAAGTGAATGTTTCTGCTTATATGTTCAATTCATATTCTTTATGGCATTGTCGTTTATGACATATTCATGCTAGAAAGCTTGATGACATGGTTAATTTAAGTTTAATTCCTAAATATGCCAAAGATATGATAGATAAATGTAGAATATGCATGCAAACAAAAA